>NW_006159595.1:820249-885448 GCF_000334495.1 Tupaia belangeri chinensis
GCACATGTGACGTAGAGTGAATTTAAAATAATAATAATAAATAAATTTAAATAAATAAAAAAAATTAAAAGTAATTCTAATTGTTGTAAACAAATGACAAACAGAACACAGGATAAGCCTAAAAGCCAATACTTGCCCATCAAGAGTATGACAATCTGCCATGTGACAATTTGAACACAGATTCAAATCTTGCCATCCATCCACCACCTTCTTTCTGAGGCTCCTCCAAAAGGCATAGTTGGGCAAAGCTACTATTCCACAGAGCCATAATTTCCTTTCTCTTTTTGTTGTCTGTTTTATAAAAGTATAATTAAATGAATTGTAATTAAAAGAGTAAAATGTAATACTAATTTTTGAGAACCAGTATGAAACAAAAAAAGATATTTCTTACCCATTACCTCTGTGTGTGTATATGTGTAAGTCACACGCACTTATCTGAAGTCTGTCAAAGTGAGTGCAGATAAAGTGTGGAGGGGTATCAGGTGGAAAGAGAAGAGAAAGGGAACCAGAAAAGTACAAAGGATGGGAAGAAAATACAAGGAATCTGAAAGCTATGAGAAATCAACTACTTTTGCTTTCACAGAGACATAAAATGTCTATGGGGAAAAAAGAGCAAGAAAAATCGAAAACTATTATGAAAGTAAAAAAGAAACAACTGGAGATTAAAAAGAAGAGTCAGATGAAAAACAAATCTTCCTTATGCTATAGTTGCCCTCAACATGTAAGAATATATATAAAACAATTTCATAATAAAAATCTGGATTTGTTAATTTTAACTACATATTATAATAGTTATATTAAGAGTAATCTGAAAAGCTATGTTCTGATTTTGTGATATTCTTTTAATTTGAAACTCACAGTTATCCATGTTTGGAGATGTAAAGTCATGACACATTTTTGCATAGAAAAAGATAGAAAAAATATATGTCATGAATTTTCTGACAACCCAGTAGATACATATATAGAGAAAGCTATATACATATATACAAAATGTAATGATCATCTATATGTCATGTATATTTAAAAAACATATTTAGAAATATAATACTTCTATTTAAGCTAATTTATGTGGCTTTTTATTTTTATTAAGAAATATTATTGTCAGGACCAGCAGGTGATGTGGTGGTTAAGGGCACTGGACTCCCACATGGCCAACCGTGGTTTGTGTCCTAGACCTGGCAGCTTGCTTTCTCACTTTCCCTCTCTGGTCAAATAAATAAATAATAAATAAATAAATAAAAATTTTTTTTTCTTTTTGGAGAGGTTTTTGCTATAAGGTGTGTGCACTTGCCAGACAGACAGAGAGAGACAGAGAGACAGAAAGCGAGAAATCACCCCCCAGGGGGGATGGCCATGCCGCAATCCCTTCTCCTCCATTCTCTTCTCGGGATCCTGGGCACACATGCACACAACGCCCGGCGTGAGTTTTAAGCCACCGGGTCTGGGACGCGAACCGGGGTCCACTACGTGGGAGTGCAGCGACATAGCCATTACGCTAACTGCTAGTCCCAATAATAATTCCTAAAAAAGATAAATATTATTGTCTTATTAAGTTTATTACTTTTTAGCCTCCCTAAAAATTCTTCCACTTTGTACTAAGTAGAACATGGTTTTGGCTAAAGCCCTGTGATTCTTTGTTTTTTGTTTTATTTTTTTTAAACCTTCTTAATAGTAAACTAAGGTGACAACTCTTGGAAAAGGAGTGACAATTTTTAAACATATCTAAAAAGCAATGTTATTTCTAGATACATCCTAAATATAGTTTGAATACAAAAGAATGAATCAAACTTAATCCAGTTCATCAAAATCCATAAAGAGAATTTTTAATACGTGGCAGTCCCTTTCGAGTTAATGAGTTGTCTGACTCTCAGGATGATAGCTTCCGTCTGCCTCAGCTCTTGGCAGGTTGATAGCCAGGCATTTAACTGGATCTCAAAACTTGATCCTGTCAACTAATGACAAAAACAACCTGATAGTATGCAATTATTTCAATCAATCAATCAACAAGGATTTTTAAGCACACATCATTTTCTTATCATTGTGCTAAATATAAGGGGAAGTATGTAACAGATAAATAAAGGACGGGTAAGACATGCATGCAAACTTTAAAAGTATGCAAATGAGATGGAAAAAGTAAAACAATTCTCACGAATTAATTAGCTAACTTAACAACAAATTCTTAAAGAGTGATTTTTGCAGATGGGCCCAAAAAGCTATAGAATTTTAGAGATGGTAAGATAAATAAATGTCAAAATGATTAGAAATAATTTCCATGGGAAGAAATCTGGAAGGATGAGTAAGATTAGACAAGTAAATGAGGAAAGAATTGTTTTCACTTAAATAAATGGACCCGTAACATCTCCCTGTGGAGAGCAAAGGGAAATAAATAGAAAATTAGGCTGAGAACATGAGCTGAACAGTGTGGTCAGTACAGGAGACATGTCAGAGAGCAAAGTGAGACACAGTCGGACAACACATAGGAGGTACGTGGTGAACCTTGAAAACCAGGCTTAATTTGGGTTTGATATAATAAGTACCTAGGAGTCAATAGTGATTTTAATCCAGAAGACAGTGTGACGAAAAAAGTAAGCCTGGCAGAAGAAATGAGGAGGTAGGAAAGGCAATCTAGAAGACCAAAATGATCTTAATGAAGTCAAAGTGTAAATGAATATTAGTTAAATTAAAATTATTAAATAATTTCTAAGTAAGCATGATTTTCAGAAATCAGCTGTGCAGTGGTATACTAAATCAATTGAGGAATCTAGATGGTGGAACAGTGGTAAAACATAACATTTCATGAGGCTAACCCACATGAGAAGGTTCCTGATGTATGTGTGGAAACCTTTCTGAATACACCAGGTATGCACTTGCACGGGGTCTGGAGCCAACTGAAACTGGGAGTAGATCCTGTCATAAAGACATTGTTGGGAGTTCTTTCTCTCTTCCTTTGTCTCTCTGTGTCTTTCTTTCTCTCTATCATGTATAAGAAAGATATAAATAAACTTTAAAATGAAAAAAAGAAACCTGGCTATCCAGTGGCATGGTGAGGGACAGGTGGTGGCATGGGGGTTTAGGCAGATTGATCTCACATGGCCAACATTGTGGTTTGAATCTCAGACCTGGTAGCTTGAAAATCATGCTGGCCATGGGTGTGTGTGTATGTGTGTGTGTGTGTGTGTGTGCATGTGTGTATGTGACCCAAATCCTGAAAGAAGAGTGGAGAAGGCATTACATCATGGTCATCTTCCCTGGGGGGAAGGGGAGTGATTTCTTTTTCTCTTTGTCTCTCCAGTGAGCCCATGCACCCTATAACAAAACTCAAAGAAAAAAAGAGAAAAAAAAAAGAAAAAAGAAAGAAAGAAATGAATCAATCATTGACTTTATTTCAGAAACCATTATGTGCTCACTTACAGGTGTAGTACTAGAACACTGGGTTTCACCAGAACTCAGAGAATGGTGATAAAAAGGATGAGATCAAGGAAACACTAATATGGTAGAAAATGAGCAAAGAATGGGGCCACAGTCATACTCAGATCCCAATTAATTTCACTGCTGCTTATAAGTAGGACTTGTTTTGTGGAATGTTTTTCTTTTATGCTTATGTTTTTGTTTTTTGGGGGTCTTTTTTGTAAACTATTTTCCATGACCCAAAGTGAGAAAACAGTCACCATTTTCCCTATCTGTCCAAAATATTCTTCCTAGCTTAGAGAAAACATTTCCCGATTCTATGATAATATAGTAGAGCCCTTTCTATGAATGTCTGAAATAAAATTATTTCAGTTAATTTCAATAGTTTATTCTTAAAAAATAAGTACCCATGTTAATTGGGAACATCACTACTTGAATATTTTGCTTGTTAGAATATTCAGATTATTATTGCCTTACTTCTATACTTCCATTCGTTTAAATGTTCTTGCCCAATTAAGACATTATGATATGGCCATTAAAATAAATTATATACATAGTAATCCTATTGATTTTAATTATCCATATGAAAATAAATATTTTTGTATGTTGCTAATTGTTTTTATGCAGTACTTAACATTTGCGACCAGCTTGGAAACCAGCTACATTGTACCCTATATTCACAAAATCCTAAAAGCTTTCTGAAGGCCAGAATGACAATAATCCAATTAGAAGAAAAAAAAAAACCATTAACAACATTTCGTGACTTGTCAAATAGCCTTAATGAGAAAAGGATTATCAATTTGAGCCTGTTTTTCTGGTAGTTATAATAAGGAATATTATAGGATTATTATTCAAATAATCAGTTCTTGTATGTCTGATTATATGCAGTGGTGACATAAAAATATTTAAGAAGAGTAACTATTTCATTGCTATCTAATATTATTGTATGTAGATACAGGTTTATTTCTTCAATTTAAATATAGATATTTTACTTAAATAGTGTTTAAATACATCAAAACAAAATATATTGATAATATATTTTTAAATGACACAAGGAACAGAATAAAAGGATGAGAGTGAGGATATCTTGCTTCTACTACTGGTAATACCAATAAATAAGTTTATTTTGGAAAATTATTTAACTTCCCAAGACTATAATTCTTATCTGTCAACTGATGTGATTGAACTAGATTAACACGTCAAAATGAAGTTTCAGTGAATGAAATAATTATACTGAATATAAATACTGAATAAAGAACAAAACACATATTAGTTTTCAAATAGATTTGCAATTTTTTTATAATTGAAGAAATTTTCAGTAACATTGATATGCTTAGTTGCTGTGTTTACTGTGAATCTCTAGTGTGGTTTAGAGAGTTGGGTATAGAATCAATATGGCTTCCAAATTTATTTAGCTATTCTATGTTCTATAATCTTTTGTGCTACTCTAGATTATGTCAGATTAGACTCTCTCTTACATTTTATACAGTGCTGTACAATCTTCTCCTATTACTCTTTGTCTGCCTAGTGAAGATGTCTTCTCTAGTGATTCACATGTCTCAAAAGAGTCTGTCTAGACTCCAGGTCCCGTAGATTACCTCTAAGTATATGTTCCGATAGGTTATAAGAAGTGAGAATTACGTAAACAATAACAAAATGAAAAAATCAGATTTTTTAGTAAGTATATTACATAATTTATAATAACACAAAATTATTAATAGATTCTCAAGCTGTTTTGAGTATGAAGTACCCTTAGTTTGCTCTTTTTTGACTTTACTATTGCTTCTTTTCCCATATTATTTGACAACTTTTAAAGTAATTTTATTTTATCTTAACCTCATGTAAGTAAAACTAATCTGATTGCTCAACATTGGAGAGTATCTAATCCTACAACTTTAGGAGATCCTCTCACAGATTTTTCTCCTTATTCCACCAGACCAGGTTAAATCCCTTATTTGTATTAACCTATATTACCTTCCCTGTGTCCTCACATCACTTAGGGCTGTTTGTAAATGTATATATAAATAAAGTGTGTGTGTGTGTGTGTGTGTGTGTGTATGTGTGTGTATGATTATTTTATTAATTTTGGTTATTCAATTAAGTTATTTTATCTACCCTCACAGATTATAAACCATATGAAGGCAGAACCTCAGATGTCTGGTTTTGCTTGCTATTAGTACTTTTTTTCTAGGTCTGCTACCATGCTTCACCCATTAACTGCCAAACAAATAAACATTGAATGTTGAACTTCAAGGGCACTTTTAAAATTGGATTCAACTCATACATATTTTCACTTAGAAACAACTGCTCATATTTACCTAATACATAGAAACTATCTCTTTGGAGTAATAAACACATTTAGTTTTAATATGTTGGTCTTTATTAAAATAAAATGATCCCTTCAAAGGTAATGTTTTAAACCATCATTAACCATTCTTACCTTCACTGAGAATAAAATATCTGAGAAAAGTATGAAATGATAGTAAGAGACTGAGGACAAGAGACAGGAGGTAGGAAAATGATAAATAATGGATATCTTTCCTTAAATCAACTTTACCACCGAATAATTGTGTCTAAATCTGGCTTCAGAATTCTCTAACAATTGTCTATTTTAAAAAAAGAAACCTCAGATATACTTTCTTGTCATTTCATTTTTAAAATGGGCAATGTCATCATTACTTTGTAATGACAGTATTTTTTTTTCTAAGAGAAGCTAGAGCACTTTCTTGATGCTATATCACAAATCAATAGAGAAATGGGAAGAAAACCAAAGCCTCAGAACACCTCTGTACAATTACTAAGAATTTTCTCCATTTTCATTAAACAAACACATTGCCAACAGATACATGGAAAATATTTATTCCCTTGTGTATAGAACATATTTTGTTTTTGACGTGTAATCTCTTTTTTAAATGAAGAAAAAGTAAAAGATAATTATGTACAAAACCCTACCTCAGAGCAGAATAAATGTTGAACTATTAAATATGTATTATGAATTCAAAATTATCATCCCCACAGTGACCATAACCCAGCTGTCAGGTAAACATGTAGGAGTTTGATATTTTATACAATGCTATTCTTGTGTGCCATAAAACAAAATAATCTTGCTTACTAGTGACTTTCAGAGTTACTCTACTTTAAAAGTTTAAAGTTTATAACCACCATATTCTTCTGAATTGATCCATTTTTAATACTGAATTCACAGTTGTTTGTTGTATGATCACACTTCTTTGTCTTTAAACTTTGGCCCAGCAAAAAGATCAAGTTAAACAAGTCGAAAAGGTGTGTGTGTGTTCTTACCAGTTTTTTTTTTTTGTATTAATATTTTTGCTACTGTCTAGCATACTATCAAAAAAATCTAAATGTAATTTCATAGTAGTGACTCAATGACATGCAAATAATTGTCCTAGTTATTGTAGGAAATGAAAAGATGGCAAAATCACAAATGTGGGTTTTTCTAGGATCTAAGGAACTGGGAATTAAGAATCAAGTATCTGAATATGATCGTTTTGTGCCTAAAACAGATTCTTAGATGAGGGGCCCAAGAAGGGAATGGGGACATCTACTTAGGGCTAGATTTAGATGTGTTAATTTGAATTTATGGGATCACTATTCACTATGAGCTTGTGTATTGACAAACTGTATTATTCTTTTACTATTTTTATTAATTAATTACTCTTTTCTCCTGGTGGGTGTGTGTGTGTGTGTGTGTGTGTGTGTGTGTGCACTCCAGATAAAGACGGAGAGTAAGGGAAAGGAGAAAACTCCCTCTTTTCAGTCTATCAGACATGGATGCACATGCACCTAATGTGTATCTCAGGTTGCCATGTCTGGGATTTAAACCAGATGTTTGGCCATGTGGGATCTGGTTGCCTTAACTACCAGGCCACAGAGGCAGCCCAGATAAATCATATAAATCATATTTTAGCATATCACAATTATATTCATAATTAGTATATAATTTCAAGATGTCTTTAGTATATTATAGGTTTTTGTCTTTCTAAATCTAGGTAGGATTTTCTCTTTTATGATGTTGGTAAAAATGGAAGAGGAGATAATTTTAGAATATCAGTGTTTTACTTTGGAATCATGAGGAATCACAAGTGAACTCACGCTTAAGATCTGTATATCTTTGCCAAATTACCTCTTGTCTCTCTTTTTTCTCTCTCTCTCTCTTTCATGTGTCTTCAATAATTCATAGAAAATGTGTACAATGAAAAAAATTTATGCATGTATTTCAAAATTTGTGTTATAAAACAAATTCCAAAACGAACTTGTACTTTAATTCTACTTTCCCCAAGCACTTTGTGAAAATCTAAGCATTTCAATCTGGGCAGATTAAACAGCAGATTCTGGAGGCTGGATCATCCAAGATCATGGAGCTGGCCTGTTATGTTCTTGGTGAGAACCTTCTTGCTGGCTTGTAGAGGGCTACCTTCTAACTGTGTGCTCAAATAGCAGAGAAAGCATCACCTTTCCTTCTTCCCTTTCTTAAAAAGCCTCTTATCTCACCCTGAGGTCCTCACCCTCATGACATCCCATCTGACTGTTTACTTTCCAGTAGCTGCATCTCCAAATACCACCACACTGGTAGTTAGGCTTCAATGTATGGATTATGAGGAGAACACAGTTCTGTCTATAGCAGAGGTAAAGAATAAATTTCTTTCTCAAATATCAAGAACTTTCCTAAAAGGGGTAAGGTGTTAAAATGGACTGAACAGTGGCATGGCAGTGAAACACATCACTCTGTCCCACATGGGAATGTTCTCGGTTCAGATCCAGAGACCTCCTTGTGTATATTGGGTATATGTGTGTCCATGACCCTGGGCCAACTGAAGGCCGGAGGGGGATTGTGACATTAGGGAATGCTGTTTCTTCCATTTTCCCCCTATATTTCTGTCTGTCTCACTCATGGAAGAAAAAAAATGAATAACCTTGTAAAAAAATACTTAGCAAATTTATCTTATAAGAAACCTTGGGTAGTCAAGGATAAAATTATTTTTCCAGCATATAGAATGATAATCAGGATGACAGCTCTTGTCATTGGCCCTATGAAATTCAAATCTCCCCAGGAAGCCCGTGTTAATCTGTCCTGCTCTGAGATACAGAATCTATATATTAACAACAATAGAAAATATTGTATCTTCAGTTGAATGCTGCAGGCAGTTTGGAGTAGCTTGTATCAAACTAAGACTCCAACTGAGACTAACTATGAAAGCTAGATTTTTTAAAAGAAGGACATTGGACAACAACCAAGACATCCAGGAAAGGAGGACCTGAGGGACCAGTATCCTTGGGAACAAAGAAATCAAAGAGAAGTGAGTCTAACATTTTGCATGCAAATATCTCCCTAGGCATTTGCCAAATGTTGTGCATGAGGAGGACAAGAACATAAAACCTAGCAGAAAGCACTCACTAGAAGGCTCAAAAAGCTAGAGTTTTCCAGGATTTCCTGCTCCCGGGGAGACAACACCTGGAATTCAGGGCTCAAAAACAAAGAGGGGCCCTTGTGAACATTACCAGTTCTCTGTTGAGATACTTAAACTTTCCGTGACTTGGACATAAACCACTTAGAAAGAGACCATTTGGAAGTGCTTCCCATGTTTTATTTTTCACATATCTGCATGTATAGAACATTACAGTACCACCCGTCCTACTCATAGTTCACTCACTTCAGAGAAATTAAAACACTTTTTTCCAACAAGTGTTAGAATTCTCTTTCACAAAAGTCCCACATGTCTGTTAATGGTTTCAACAACCCGTACTTCACATAACTTATGACAACCATGTATATGTTGCTGCCAGGGTGTTCAAAATCATTATGAGTGGAGTACTGAAAACATGTCAAAAGACTTTAAATAATTTACTAAATATTCATGGTTGTTATATTTTACCATAGATGACTAGGCATATTTTGTCTATATACATCGCTATAGTTTAAATGCTTTCTCCTCCCCAAAAATGTGTTTGGAACTTAACCCCTAATGCCAGTCTTAGGGAGTAAAACCTAATAGAACGTGTTAATAATAGGGCTCCATCCCCATGAACGGATTCATGTTGATTTTAAAAGGACTCGAGGCCATCATTTCCATCTCTCACTCTCTCATCCTCTCGCTTTCTACAGTGGGATGACAGTCAGAACTCCTTGCCAGATACCAGCACCTTGACATTGTACTATTTATTTTATTTTTTAAAAGAGCTTGCTACAGGGTGAGTGTGCTTGCTGGAGAGACAGAGACAGAGAGACAGAATGAGAGAAATCATCCCCTTTGGGGATAACCAAGTAGCAATCCTTTCTCCTCTATTCTCCTCTCAGGATTTTGGGCATTCACAGATGTGTGCCCAGCATGAGTTTCAAGCCACTGGGGCCAGAACTCAAACCAATGGTTGACCACATGAGAGTCTAGCGTCTTAACCACTGTACCGCCTGCTGATCTCGACATTGCACTGTTTAACCTCCAGAATTATGAAGGAAAAAATTCCTGTGGTATTCTGTTATAGTAACACAAAATAGCTAAGACATGCATTAAGCAAATTTATAATATCTCTAACAAATACACATTTTTAAATCTTGAAACTAAGAGGGGAATAATAACTTTATCTTAATAAACATCCAGATAGCATATAGCCTAAAAAAAGCACTCTATACAGTAGTTGTTCAGTAATTTTGCCTTTTTTTTTTTTAATTTGCTATGGGGTTTGTGTGCTCCAGAGAGAGACAGACAGAGGGAAGGAAAGTGAGAAATCACCCCCAACCCCACAGCAGGGATGGCCACACTGCAATCTCTCCTCCTCCACTGTCCTCTTAGGATTTGAGGCACACACTCACATCTCACATGCTCTAAAGCAACTGGTCTGGGACTCAAATCGATTGCAGAGTCAGCCATGTGGTTTTCAGTCACCTTAACTACCCTGCTACCAGCAGACCCCATGGTTTTGTTTGTTTGTTTGTTTTAAATGGTGGTTACTCCTAGAATCACAAAGATCAGATTCATGTCAGTATAAATTCTTACTTAGAGGATGTACAATTTCTATCAATACGTCCTTCCCTTCCACAGTCAACCACATCACACAACCTAGGTTACAGAAAGGTTAGGACAGAGTTGATCATCACAACGAGGCAGAAAAATGACTGTGCTGTCCTCTTGGTTGTCTCTGTGCTTGGATATATTCAGCAATGTCTTTTGTATGCTGTGGTGATGTCCAGTGAAAGTACGTAAAATAAATAGGAAGGAAGAAAAGGAAGGAAGGAAGGAAGGAAGGAAGGAAGGAAGGAAGGAAGGAAGGAAGGTCCTTCACTTTAATTAGGATAGTCTAGGAATACATTATGTGAGATTCTGGTTTGATCATTCATAGCAAACACACACACACACACACACACACACACACAGATATTGTGAAATTGAGTGAGACTTAATGTTAAATTTGAGCTGCAAGTTCAAATGTTTAATTTGGGGTTTTTTTTTGTTATAATAAAAATTATGTTTCTTTTGCAAAAACAAAAGTTTCACTGCTTCATAATAGCAAGTCATAATGCCCTCATAATGTGCTCTTACATGAGAATAACACTTCTTTCCAAAATCAAATGCTCTGGGGGCCCACAGGTGGTGGTGCACAGTTACATCTCTGGACTCCCACATGGCCAACTGCAGTTGAGTCCCGGACCTGGACCTGGTAACTTGAAAATCACACCAGATGCACGTTAGTGTGTGCCCAAGATCCTGGGAGGAGAAGCAGAGAAGAGATTGCATCATGGCCATCTCCCCTGAGGGGTGATTTCTCACTTTCTCCCTCACTGTCTCTGTATCTCCAGCAAGCTCACACAAGTGAGAAGCATAGTTTTTGTTTATTTGTTTTGAGAGGTTTTTGCTATAGGGTGCATTTTCTCACCAGAAAGACAGTAAAGACAGTGAGAGAGAGAGAGACAGAAAGTGAGAAATCACCCCCTAGGAGAGATGACCACGCTGCGATCCCTTCTCCTCCATTCTCCTGTCGGGATCTTGGTCTCACACACACACACACACACACACACACACACACACACATGCCCGGCGTGAGTTTAAGCCGCCAGGTCCGGGACTCAGAACGCGGTCAACTATATGGGAGTTCAGCAACATAGCTATTAAGCCAACTGCTGGTCCCGAGAGGTGTAGTTTTAAGGAATAAGTTACCTAACACAACCATTTATTGTACTATGTATTGAAATGATGCAATGAATTAATTCAGAGGTGATAACTCCAACTTTAAAATGATCTCTAAAGTATAGAGAAAATTCCAAAAGCAAATAAATTATATCTGTTGTTTGCATTTCATGTTAGACTCTTCAAATAAGTTTTCAAGTTATTTAGTGGTCATTTTTTTCAGTTCTGTCTCTATCTAAGAAAAAAGAAAACCTCCTAAATCATTTCAAATATGTGAAGAAGGAAGAGGATTCTGAAAGTGAATAATTTGGAGCCAGAGTAAATTTTTTCAAGCATCTGACCAGAAGGCTTGTGACAGAAAGTTCACTATATTTGACATTCAAACAAGTCAATATTTAAAGAGAAGAGTTCTTTTCCTTGTTTTTGAAATATTCATTTTGGGGAAAAAATGAGTCGTTAGGAAGAACTCCAGTTATTTAAAGTTCAAATCTGTGTATTTCAAAGTTGTCTCAAGGAACACAGATATCACCTGCCCCTTGTATAGATAAAAAGGATATTTATAGTAGAAATAAATTACTGTCTTGAATTTCAGGCCCAATATAAATATGGAATTGCTTCATGATACAGATAACTCCCAGAAGGTAACTAATGACCATATAGAAAAAAAAAAAAAAACTAGAAATAAGGAAAACAAAACAAAAATTGATTTTTTAAATAATAATAAAATAAACATTAACATTTATGCATTCTTCAGTATGGTTATATGTAAGTATTATGCATGTAGATGTTTTTCTCAACATAAAAAACTTTTTTTGTCCAGATTTTGTAAGCTGAAGGTGGCACAGATGGGGGCATCACTGTGTGAGCGTAGAGCCAGATGGGAGGCCTGGGTTCCATTTGCGGACCAACCTGATACAGGCCATGTGAGGTGGTGCATGCCCATAATCCTAGCCAACTGGAGAGCGGGGACAGGTGGATCATGGCATATAAGACCCTGTCAGAAATTTCTACTTGTTGAGTCGGCAGGTGGTACAGAGGTTAAAGTCACACGGGCAAGTGCATGGTTCTGATCCGAGCCTGGAGGGCTGAAAAGCCCATCTGGAGTGTGTATGTGCATGCCCGAGATGCTGAGAGGAGAATGAAGCAGAAGTACTTGTGGTGTGGACATCCCCCCCAGGGGGAGGAGAGAGTGATTTTTCACTTTCTCTCTTTCTTTCCCTGTCTTGCTCCAGAAGCTCACTCACAATATAACAAACTAAGAAAAAAAGAACAAAGGGAAAGAAAAAAGAAAAGAAAACTATTTCTCTCTTTTGCTTCCCTTTCCCTCTTATTAAAAAATAAAGGGACCAGCAGGTGGTGTGGTGATTAAAAATGTTGGATTTCCATATGACCTACTAAGGTTCAAGTCCCAGACCCGGCGGCTTGCTTTCTCACTTTCCCTTTCTCTCTCTCTCTCTCTCTCTCTGTCTGTCTCTATCCAGTCAAGTTAAAAAAAAACTGTAATAATAACAAATGGAATTAAATAAATAAATCATTTAAAAAATAATAATAAAAAAAGGAAAATCTTGTCTACTTTTTAATTTAATCCTAAAGCTCAAGATTCATACACGTTTGAAGGTAGAGCTAGAAGAATCAGTAAAGGTCATGCAAAGAAGCAGTAATGTTCTCCTTAATTGCCTGAGCAAATTTTTGAGATTTTTGAGCTTCTAAAATATTCTAAATTACATAAGCAACGAAAACCTCATCTTTAAGAACTCTGAACACTTTAAAAATCACATACTTTTAACAGTATGACTGCTACACCTGGGTGCAATCAGAAGTTTGTCTTTTTTTTTTTTTAATAAGTTCTTTCTACCTTTTCTCAAATATGCAAGTTCACCAGGTGTTTGGAATGTTAGTTCCATAACTGAGCTATGAAATCTTAATGGCGCTTTCTCCCCTGTCACTTTGAACTAGCTTCTTCATCGGTGCTGTCACAGACTTGCAGGTAGTGCATTTGCTATGTTCACAGTAAACTAAAATATCTTCCATTTACTTCAAACATTTCTATTTTTTCTTTGAGCAAGAAAGAAAGAATTAAAAATATATATATCTTTTGGCCACATGGTTTTCATTTTTCTCCTCAAACTCTGAAGACTTTGCTGTTTTTTCCCCCCATATTGTTGGCTCTTTTCTACTTTTCTTTCTAAAGTTTAACAAGAATATTTTTAAAAGCACTTTAAGGAACAACAGATAGAGGGGGCAGCAGGTGGTATAGTGGTTAAGGCACCAGACTCTCATGTGGCAGATGGCAGTTTGAGTCCGGGATCTAATGGCTTGAAAATCACACTGGGTACACATGCATGTATGACCAAAATCCAAAATCAAAGACCGCTACTGTTTTATCATTATTATTATTTATTTTTAGAGAGATTTTTGCTATAGGGCTTGTGGGGGCACCAGAGATACAGAGAGACAGAAAGTGAAAAATCGTTCCCTGTCGGGGGATGGCCACGCCACAATCCCTTCTCTTCCATTATCCTCTCAGGATTTTGGGCACACATGCACATATGCCCATCGTGAATTTTAAGCCACCAGGTCTGGGACTCAAACCGCCGTCAACTAAGTGGTAGTCCAGGTACCATTATGCCATCTGCTGGTCCCAAAGGCTGCTACCCTTTAATAATTTGACTCAAATATATTGTTTATCACTTGGTTTTAAATTTTTTCATTATCTGAAATGACAAATTACTCATTGAATTTCATTTTGTTTCAGTTACCAAAAAATTTTTGGTTGCTGTATTTTCTAAAATTATTTTAAAATTTAGATAATTATTCTAACTTACTAAAATGATCTATTTTAGCTTTGGCATACATACACACAGATGAAATAGATTATTGTAGATATTTATAGTTTCATCATTTATTATTTTTGAATTAGAAAAATTATATGTAATAAATAAATGCATTTTTATCACAAAAAATAGGTAAATGTAGTTAGGGAAATGTTTAATTTTCCCAGTACTACTACCCTTCATATTTCTCAAACATTATTATTTCCCAAGGCAATCATAGCTATAAGTAAGATGTTTATCAATATCTAAAATGTGCTATAAACTAGAATTAGCTTTTTAACATTTGTCTTACTTACGGTAAATGAGCATATGCTTATATGTTGCTTACTTATTGGCTTTTTTTAAAAAAAGAATTACTTAACTACTTATGGGACCAGCAGTTAGCGTAATGACTATGTCGCTGGACTCCCACATAGTCGACCGTGGTTCGAGTCCTGGACCCAGTGGCTTAAACTCATGCCGGGCGCGTGTGCGTGTGTGCCCAAGATCCTGAGAGGAGAATGGAGGAGAAGGGATTGTGACATGGCCATACCCCTGGGGGGTGATTTCTTGCTTTCTATCTCTCTGTCTCTGTCTGTCTGGTGAGCACACGCACCCTATAGCAAAAAACCTCTCCAAAAAAAAAAAAGAGAGAATTAACTATTTATTTATTTATTTATTTATTTTTACATTTGACCAGAAAGGGACAGAGTGAGAGAGCGAGTGAGAGAGAAAGAGAAAGTGAGAAAGCAAGCCGCCAGGTCCAGGACTCGAACTGTGGTTGGCCATGTGAGATACCACCACCCTTACCCACCACGCCACCTGCCAGCCCCTCTTATTTGCTTTTTTACTTACTAAAATACTTGGACCTCATTCTATTTAGTCCATAGAGTTGACCTTGTTCTGTGACGTTCTTCAATTATACTAATCAACTATAATTTACTTAATACAATATTGATGATAAAAATAGTTTCTTCAAAATTATTTTCATGTTTATCTAGAATTAAAATTTTGTCATATTTATGCTTGTGTGTGTATTTTACAGGACAAATGTATTTTATAGGACAGAAATTGTGTAGGATAGATACTTAGAAATAGAATTACTATGTCAACATATTTGAACATAGTAAATTCACTAGATAACTGCTAACTGTGTTCACTGAAAGGGCTCTTCCATTTTAGAACATTGTTAACAATTCAGAAGCATGTTTATTTCTTGTGATTAATATTTTAATATCTGAGTAAAAACAGTGGCATCTCAGTATTGCTTTATTTAAATTTCCCTGAATAATTGTGTAAGGTCATACTTTTATAAATGTATTGGCTTATGTCATTTTTCTTATTCTGTGAGTAGGCAGCTCATCTTTTTAAAATTTTATATTGATTTGTAGAAGACCTTTTAACATTGAATTTAATAGCACTTACAATCAAGAATTATTTATGTAGCTGCATGTACTATCTTCTCTATAATTTCTGGCTTTTTAAAAAAATTCACTCAGAAAGACCTCTCCACATCAAAAGTACTTTTCAGGAGTATGTACTGCTGACCAAATACCCTTAATGTTTATATAGATTATTTATATTAAACCATACAGACAATTCTAAACAAATCGAAGGTAATTGTTAATCCATCTAAAATTTTCTACATGGCTTGAATAACTGGCAGAATATTAATTGAGTGACTTACAGTTTTCCTTCTGGTTTGTAACCCTACCTTTATCATGAGTAAATTTTCGAGACTGAGAGGTTGGTTTGTAGGACTCTATTCTGACTCCCTTGTTTGTTCTTTGCAATTATTTCCTCTTTTGATTCGTATTGTTTCATGATAATTTCTTGGAAAAGATATCTCACTCATTGTTCATTTTCTGAACAACTATTTATAATATTTATCTTCATTTTCTCTTTCAAATATAATTAGCTGCATACAAATCCCTGTTGTGAAGTTGTTCAGAAGCACATCACATACACTGATTTATTTGGGTAAACCTAGCATTTCAGGAATTTTTAGTTCTTTCATCCAAGGTTTTGACATGATTATTCATTTCTTGGGTCTTTTTAGAGGCTTTGATAAAGTGTTATTGTTTTTACCTTATAAATCTTACTTTTGGCTAGTTCTACCCTTAAGTATTTTAAATGTGTTTGTGGCCACAGTTAGATGTATTTTCTAATATTATATATATTTTATAATTATTTAATAGAGACATATAGGAATGCTATTTATTTGTATGCTGTGGTCTTTTCACATACCTGAATAAAAATATATTTCAAAATAGCTAACCAAGAATGCCAACAATATTGACTAAATAATTTTGCATTTCCATATAAACCCTGATGCCTACTTAATCATATTTGTTAATGCATTAGTTCTTGCAATATTAATCATTTTCTTTTTGTTGTATCTTCATAAGGAATTATAAGACAATGCTCCTTCATTTTTTAATCCATTTTATTTTTTTCAAAGGAATTTAAGATCACTTTTCCAGATTTCTAAAATAAAACAAAAAATTGTGATTCAGGTTGTAATTGCATTATTTTTAAAGAACTTACATTGGAAATGTTCAATCTCTCTGTTCTACAATATGCTAAACATCTCATTTCCTTCTTTTTATATATATTTGATATTACATAACTTTTATTTTCTTCATATATGAACAATAATTTTCTTCTTAAGTTTATGGCGATTATTTTATGACTATATTTGCTATTGTGAATGAGGGAATTTCCTATTATATATTTCTAATCAATCTTTGAAGCATATAAAAAATTAACATGAAAATCACCTAGCACACTAAACTTTCTTACAAATCTTATTATTTTGCATTTAAATGCCACGTAGAATGTTATGGCTTTATATGAATAAAGACACTTCCCCATCATTTAGTTTCCAGTTTTTTCTTCATGTATTAGCTATAATGTAATAAGGGTTATGTTGAACATCAGCTAGTTGTGCCTCAATTGGGCAGAAAAACCTCAAATGTGATTGTTAATTGGCTGCAGTCACAGAAGCCTTTGAACGAGCATGAGTCCTATTTTTTAGGATGACATAAAAAAAATCTTGGCCATAATTCACAAAATTCAAATGTTTGAGAACTCTTAAAGACCATTATCCTAGTTTTATACATTAGTGTACACAGATACTTTTCAGACATAGTAATTACACAATACTAGTTTATGTATGAACTTAAAATTTTGTAAAATAACGAAACACATTCATGATATTATTATCAGAATAACTACATAATAGTGTTCCCAGTACTACAATATACTGGAAAATGTGGACCAATGTGAGGCATGGTAGTTAAGGCAGCTAGGTCTCACATGTCTGACTGCGTGGTTTGAGTGGACTTAGCAACTTTAGAAACACAGCAGGCACGTGTGCGTGTGTGCACGAAATCCTGAGAAGAGGGCAAGATAGAGAAGGGATTGCAGTGTGGCCATTTCCCATGGAGGATACTCTCTCCTTTTCCCTCTCCCTCTATCTCTGGCAAATGCACATGTTCTCTTGTAAAATTTAAATTTTCTTCTAAGTCATTATTTCAAGTAACTTTGAAATAATACCATTTAAAGTGCATGAAAATAATTAGAATATTCTTGAGTAGAGATTATTTTAAAATACGTTTTTACCTCTATAGGGTCCTAGCTATAGTAGCGTAAATAAGCCTAATTGTATCGACAGTTCTACCAAGAGCAAAATCAGTTCAATAGATGGCTTTACTCAGAAGTGCGCCATCCAAGTCCTCCCCTACAGAAAGATACAAAGTAGAGAAAAAACACAAGTAAGAAATTGGTTGTTCAACTTTTTGTCATAACCTGCTGAAGTTATGACATTGCATAGTCCCAGGCCTGTCTCAGGATTTCTAGATCTTCATGTCAGTGTCCCTAGCCCTTTTAACCCTTTCATCCTAACTTTTCTATCAAACATAAAGCAAATACTTTATTAGACTAGCTTGATGTGAAACAACATTTATATCTTTTTTGTATTAATAATCTGGTGCAGATACAATAGTGAGATCAGAATAGATGACAATGAACTGATGCGCTGTTTCCATATTGATATGATCCCTGACTTGGAAGGATGTTTATTACGCTTGTCTGAGAAATGCACTTCATCTCTGTCATCTTCCCCATCTAGCTGTGCTTCCTATCTCCAAATCAATAAACCTTAAAAGTGCCTTGTAATAGTTACAGTATGTTTCTCCAGGGAAAAATTGTTGTGTTAGGGTTTTGATGGGTTTTGACACTATACCAATTTCATTTGACAACAAAGTGAAAGTTGAACAGTGCACTGAGCCATGCTGGTAATTTAATACCATCCCTGGAATATTGCCTTTCAACCTTGGGCAGGAAGTCACTATTTGTGAAAACTAGCCCAAGTTCTTTCTCATCTCATTAGCTGGGTCCCTACATGAGAGAGACTTTTTTATTTTTTAATTTGCTATAGGATGCATATGCTTACCAGAGAGAGATGGAGAAAGAGAAAAAAAAAAAAAGAGAAGGAAAGCCGTCCTCAAGAGGAGATTATTATTGTGTTACAATTCTTTCTCCTCCATTCTTCTCTTGGGATGTACACCTGGCATGTTTTTCAGGCTGCAGATTCTGGGACTCAAACAATTCAGTTGACCATGTGAGATCCAGCCATCCTAACCACCACACCACCAGGCTGACCCTAAAAAGAGAGATTCGAAAAGATTATCTTATTATAAACTTGTTTAGGTATTGTTACTGTTATCACTGTGTGTATATATATATATATATATATATATATGGTTTTTTTTTTTTTTAGAGGTTTTTGCTATAGGGCGTGTGCTTGCCAGAAAGACAGAGAGACAGAAAGGCAGAAAGCAAGTAATCATCCACCCAGGGGGATGGTCGCGCTACAGTCCCTTCTCCTCCATTTTCCTTTCGGGGTCTTGGGCACGCACGCACAGGCTCCCAGCGTAAATTTAAGCCACCGGGTCCAGGACTCAAATCACAGTAGACTACATGGGAGTCAAGCGACATAGCCATTATGCCAACTGCTGGTCCCCATCACTGATAATGTTTTTGAGACTGAATTTACAAGACAACATAGTGGACATTTTTTTCAGTAACAATATTAACCATATTTCTATCTCCCAATCAATTGCCTTGATTCTTTGACAAACAATAGCCCAAAGACATTTTCTCAAATTGCAACTCTTTCCTATAGGGATCTAATCTTAAGAGCCCTAAAGGGGTCATTCTGATGAACTAAGATGCTTTTCCTTCAACTGTGAGAGGACACAATAACAACTTTGTTGTCAAATTCAAATTGTTATACAGATGCCATTGACTTGATTTTATTAACTTAATTTATAAGAATTCTATATTATGGTATTTCACAAGGGCAGCTTGTTGGAATCGCCCTCATTTTCAGTTTTTCATTTCAGGAGACAACATTTTTGCTTCAGATAGTCCAATACAGTAACTCTCTCATAAGATAAATTTCAGGTCAACATAGTATATAGGTAAAATGATCTTATTGGAAGTGCTGATTTCAGAAAGTTTATTACTTCTAATATGAAAATGTTTGCAGTGCTGATAACAAAAAGTTTATTACTTCTAATATGAAAATGTTTCTAGGCATTATGAGCAAGAGAAAAACTATTGAGTCGTTGGAAAAGTCATGACCTATTTTTTTGTGCAAAAATGCATCATGACTTTTCCAACGACCCAATATTATGGAATCTTAAGCATGCCAGGCACCCATCCAGAACTGAATGATGCTCTGGAGAATATGAAGATATAAGTTGGTAAGAGTAGAAAAAATAACAAAGATTTCTCTCTAAAAAACATTCCTGCAGGTTTTAGGGCTCTGCTGGAGAGGCAAGAATGCAGGAAGCAGACTGCAGAAAGCCCTGCATGACCAATCCACTGATGGGAACTGACCTAAGGTTAACAATAATAATAATAACAAAATTGTAATTTAATTTTATCATAATGGTATTTACTAAGATCTGGAAGTGTTTTGAGGAAATAATAATTTAAATTTAACTTCTCTGGGACCAGCAGGTGGTGTGGTGGTTAAGGTATTGGACACTCCCAACATGACCAACCATGGTTCAAATCCAGTACCTGGTGGTTTGCTTTCTCATTTCCTTCCTCTCTCTCTCTCTCTCTCTCTCTGTGTGTGTGTGTGTCTAGTCAAATTAAAATAAATAAATTAATAAATAAAATTAAAGAAATAATTCTTCTAAAATAAATAAATAAATAAATTTAACCCCTAATATTGCATGTGTTGGGAGATTTATCAGAAAATAATCTATGTGAATTATAGGTTTGGTGTTTCTGTGATACTGTTATATCTACTGTAATTTTCTGGTCTAAGAATAATTTGGTGATAAAATATAAGTCAACTAAGTAGCAACATATAAACAAATGATACTCACAGTATCCTTGAAAGTTTATTGTCCTCACTTCTGTGTAACTATGATTTTTCCTTAATACAAGGAATGAGTAAATTGTCTGAACAACTTTACTTATTGTTAGGAACATATTGTTAGAAATTCGCAATACAAATACAAAGCAAAGGATTTGAAATAACAATTGTGGCAGGTTAAACTCTGAAAGGAGAAATAAAAGATGAAAGCAATTTTTGTTCTTGAAAAGATACAAAGATAGACTTTCATTCTTAAACTTAGGAGTAGAAATACTTGGTAAATAATGTAAATAATGCTTATGTGCAAAACTTGTGTGCTTCTCTATAAACACCTTAAGATGAAAAACAGTGTAGGAAAATATTAAAATGAGCACGAAGAGTCCTTCATGAGCTGCCTTAAGATTATAGACCTCATTTAGAAAATTGTAAATGTCTGAAAATAGGCCGAAAATGGTTATTCTTTCGAAAGGTGTAGTTAAAAAGCCTGACTCTCTAATGAGAACAGTAAGAATGAAAAGCAGAATACCTAAATACCTATACGAGGGAAATTTTAGTGAAAAGTGCACACATATAAATACACACATGTTTTTAAGTGTCCAGGGAGTTCAAGATAGCTATTTTTTTACTTTGAGGAAATTAGAGGTAATAAGCTTTTCAAGGAAAAACAGTTTTACATAAAAGCATTTGGATCTAGAGGGAGAAAGGCTTTTCTAAATATCCAGAACCTTTATTTTTAATGCACTTGAGAACTCTATGGCTTCGATAATATGCAGTGCAGAACAGACCTGCATCTACCCATGAATTCTGTACCGATGTACCATCCAAAGCTCACCATCATATTAGGTCATTGGAAAAGTCACGATGTATTTTTTCTATGGCTTTCTATGCAAAAATGCATCATGACCTACCTGACGACCCAATATCTGGAATTCCATGATGATAATTTTTAAGTGTCCCAGCTGGATACAATGAGTCTCTTAGTTTGGAAAAGACAAGAAGTGATGTTTTGAGAAATTCCCTGATCCATCTCAGGTGTGTATATATAAGTGAGTGGCATCTGTTACAGGCTGAATTATGTTCCCTTAAAATCCCTTTGTTGAAGTCCTAACTCCCAGGACCTTAAAAGTAATTGTACAACATGTCTTCAGAAAGTTTTTGGAGTATGTGTATTATGGAAAAATTATGCATGAAATTAGAAAAAATTATGCAGGAAAATAAACTAGTGTTTTCATTCCAAGCCCCCTTGTATTTAGACATAGCATGTTTAAAGAGGTAATTAAATTAAGATGAGATCAGTAGGGTGGGTTCTAATCCAACATGACTGCTGTCCTCATCAGGAGAAAATATTTGGAGAGAGTTATGCTGGGACAGAAGTCTATGTGAAGACAAAGGGAGAAGATAGCCATCTACAATCCAAAGAGAGATGCCAGCCTAACAGATTCTAGCTTCCGAAATCATGAGAAAACACAATTTTTGTTATTTAAGCCATCCAGTGGTGCTCTTTTTGTGGCAGACTTAGCAAACTGACAGAATATCCTCAAAAGAAGAAAGGCCATCTTGTTTGCGAATTTTTGTTGTCTGTTGTTTTGTCCCTCAGACTGGAATAAATGTAGGAAATCGGATCACATAAAATTTTTCAAAATGTGAGACAATTTGTCCACACTAAAATAGTGTACCGAAGGGAAGAAAAATGATCTGAGGCTAAAACTTTTATGTAGTGAAGTGGGCAAAGCTTTCAATGAAGATCACAGCAACTTTAAGGATTCTAAATAGCCATGTTTTCAAGAACACATAACAGTCTTCTAGATTCATTGGGGAAGACAATGTTGCAGATAAAGTATTTCCAGAAATTCTCAAGAGTATTGGTTTTTCTTTGGAAGTCACTAGCCCAAATATTTGCTGATCCATTTTTGACTAAAATCTTATCTATTGAAGTGCTTGTACTAAGAGCCAGAGCAAGGGCTGGCTCACCATCGGCACTCAAAACATATTTGTCAAAACGTTTGCACAATAAATGACACTAACTTTTCCGCACAAGTCTTACCACTCTAATTTTATTGAAAAATAAATAGATTATGTTAGTGGAAAAGACTAAAAGAAAATTGTTTGCAAATTGGTGAAGGATCTGCATCGCTTTCAAGTGTTCACCGAAATAAATTTTTTTTTTTGCCACTGCCATTAGCTCCTATAATTCTAGAGATATTATTAAATTATATGTTTAAAAATTTAGGGCTTTATTTGATGTTAATTTTATGGCAGACATGTTTATTCAAGCCATATTAAATCTATAAACAGATTATTACATTGTAAGTATTATAGAATTAAAAATATCTTAGCTATTACATGTATTTTTCAGGTATTATGAATTGCAATAATATTATGTTTTCATCTGTTTATAGTTTGTGTTTCTATTTATAATTTCAAAGATGTATAATAAATTAGCAGTTTAGACCTGGCAGGTGGCATAGTGGTTAAGGTGCTGGACTCCCACAAGGCCGAAAACAGTTTGAGTCCTGGACCTGGTGACTTGCTTTCTCACTTTCTCCCTCTCTGTCTGTCTCTCTCTCTAGTGATTATGAATGCCCTATAACAAGTTAAAAATAATAGTGGGAGTGAGTAGAATTAAGTAAATAATTTTTTAAATGATTATCTTTTTATTTAATTGTATTTAATTTTACCAGAGAGGGACAGAGTGAGAGAGAGAAGGATAGAGAAAGTGAGAAAGCAAGCCACCAGATCTAAGACTCAAACCATGGTCGGCCATGTGGGAGTCCGGCACCCTTAACTACCACTCCACCTGCCAGCCCAAATAAATAACTGGTAAAAAAAAAAAAATTAGTAATTACTAACCTGGGAACACAGACATAGAATTGTATTGTGTAATATTTTCACTATAAATTGAAAGACCTAGATTTATATACTATAAATCAAAGACAGTAGGTATGTATCTTGAAAATAGAAATTTGGGGGACCAGCAGTTAGCGTAATGGCTGTGTCACTGGACTCCCATGTAGTTGACCACGGTTCATGTTCCGGACCCGGTGGCTTAAAACTCACGCCAGGCGCGTGTGCGTGTGTCCCCAAGATCTCGAGAGGAGAATGGAAGAGGAGGGATTGCGTGTGGCCATTCCCCCTGGGGGGTGATTTCTCGCTTTCTATCTCTCTGTCTCTCTCTGTCTTTCTGGCGAGTGCATGTGCCCTATAGCAAAAACCTCTCCAAAAAAAAAAAAGAAAAAAAATAGAAATTTGGTGTTTTGTTTTAGTTTTCTATTAGTAAGGGATTTTAAAAACCAATTTGAATTATGATTATTGGATGCTTTTTCCCTCTGACATATACTAAAAGATATTACACTATTTTTAAATTGTTTTGTATAGTTGTTTCATATTTCTTATTCAAATATTGAAGAATTACGAATGCCTGTGATGATAACAAATCAAGAAAACACTATTATCTTTCAGCAGCTCTTTTAACCTCTCTCAGTCTCAGTCATGATTTATGAATGGAAATTACTAAAACTGACCTGCTTAGCTCGTAAGGCTTTGTGAAGACCAGACAAATTGGCATCCATAGAAAGAGTTCATATAGAAAGCAGCATTATCAATTCAAGCAAGATTAGCGCTACCTCAGTCACCATATTTGTAAATTGCCAAGGAATATCCAGATTTTTCTTCACATAATCTAAATCAAAGTCTTACCAGTTTATACTTACCATGTATGGAAACAGGGGCTGTATTATATCTAAACCAAGGACATTTTCAGTAATAAGTAACTCAGTAGTAAAAAGTACGAGGGAAAAAATGCATCAAAATCAAATAGAATTTGTTGGCAGTAATGAGAGTGAGTGGTGCAGAGGTGAAAACACGAGCAAGTGCTTGAAATGAGAATGTGTCTTTTGCCAGAATTGTTCCCAATATAAGTTTATAATAATCTTGGAAATGACTGAATCATATGAAGCAAACCAGATAATTGGAGCAGGTGTCTGGCATTAGAAGAGATGAAAATGGCTTTCTCTCCTCTCTTCTATAAAGATGAAGAAGACATAATAGGAATACATATCGATTCCAAGGAAATCACCATGCCAACTCTGTATTGCAGATGGAATTGCGCAAGGCATCCCAAATGATTAAGAATAAAATTAAGTGAAAACAAAGATGCATGACTCACACACAAAAAAAAAAACAACATAATTCTTTTTTTTTTTTTTTTGGAGAGATTTTCGCTCTAGGGCGCGTGCGCTCGCCAGACAGACAGAGAGAGACATAGAGACAGAAAGCGAGAAATCACCCCCCAGGGGGGATGGTCACACCGCAATCCCTTCTCCTCCATTCTCCTCTCGGGATCTTGGGCATGCATGCACACGCACCCGGCGTGAGTTTTAAGCCACCGGGTCCGGGGCGCAAACTGCGGTCAGTTTTGTGGGAGTCCAGCGACATAGCCATCACGCTAACTGCTGGTTCCCAAAACAACATAATTCTTAACCATCTCTTGAATGTTGGCTATGCTTCACAGATGTTGAGACCAGAAAACAACCCTCAGTCCATTGTTAATGACTGTAAAGGAAAATGCATGGTAAATTGAGGCTTAGTTCAGATATGTTTTGACTGGCAATACATAAAATGAATGCTACTTATAGGAAAGATAGCTTTGTACGAGATGCTTCTTCCATCAGATGATGAGAGTGAGAATCTGGATGTACTGTCAAATGTGATACAAGAGAGTATGAGTGAATTTACAGGCAGGGCTGGAAATTCATTATTTCAAAAACTTCTGGAGTTTTAAAAGGTTACTGAAAATTAAAGACTTTTATGCACTATATCAGTACCTTATGATAAACTTGAAATAAAAGGCATTGCAGTAACTATGTGGACTCACTATTGATGGAAGAATAGCCAACGCCAAACATTACTGTTAAGCAAAAGACCTAAGGAAAAATGTTGGCTATTATTTCTAGAATATTAATTTAATTTTATTAGGTCATCAGGAAAGTCAGGACACATTTTTGCATAGAAAAACGTGTCCTGACTTTTCAGACAACCCAATATTTAACAAAATAAATTAAGTGCTTATTTTTACTAAGTACTCTCTATGGTATTGTTGAAATATAGGTTGTTTTTTGTTTGTTTGTTTGTTTTTCTCTGCTTTTCAGTCTGTCATTGTGTTTCATCCATTACCAAAAAGGTCTTTAAATCATATAAAAATAGGTGTCGCCAATAAAGGAATGAAGAAAAATACATTGTCTTCAATGTATTGGCCTATGTGGGAACCAAATTATGAGGAAGATGATGATGTTGATAATGAATAGACATCACTTAAGCTATCACTTGTTTGTTATAGATAAACACTACGAAGGCAAAAAATGTTACATAAGTCATCTTTATTTCCTAAAATAAACTTAAATACCGATACTATTACAGATTTTGGAGAAGAGCCTATCATTATGGGGTTATATAATCCTATATATTAACCAAAAAATCTTTTCTTCTTGATGCACAGGTTACTTAAGTTTTCCAGCTGCCATATGTTATGTATAGCCGTGCACTGATCTCTTGTCAATAAAATTAGAGCATAAAACACATATGCCCTCTAGACTTGTTCCAAAAAGTGTTATCAAGTGAACCTCTGTGCCTTTTACCCCTGTCAACTATTAAATGGAGATGACACTCACGTTAAAGTTAGATGGAACAGAAGATAGAAGAAATCTGCATCTTTAAGTCAATTCTTTTTTAAAAAAAGATATTTATTTAACTTTATTTATTATCATTTTTTAAATTATCAATAGGGCATATTTGCTCACCAGAGAGACAGACAGAGAGAGAGAGAGAAGCAAGAGAGGAAGCTGCCAAGTCCAGGACTTGAACTATGGTCGGCCATGTGAGAATCCAGCGCCCCAACCACCATACCATCTGCTAGCCTCTCTAAGTCAATTCTTTTGACTGTAATGAGAGAAAAAACAAATGTATTGAATTAAGCCATTAGGATAGAGGAGTTTATCAGTGATGGCAACTAATTTATAAGTTGACATCTTTATTGAGCTGAATGATTTATAGACATTTGACTTTGTGATCAGGGAATTGTGGTTGGGCTACAAATCGAAATAGAAAATACTGGGAAAAAGGCAATTTGAAAAGTGAGGAAGGTACTGGATTTACTTTTGGACATATGGAAGATTAAAAGGTTTTTGAGATAGCTAAGTAAGGATCATATAAAGCAGTTGGATTTTCGCCAAGGAAAGACGAGTATAGACATAGCGACAAAGACAACAAGGATTTGAGTGTCAATAACATTAAGTCCATGGCTCAGCAAAAGACAAGTAGAATGGGACCAGAAGTTGGCTTAACGGTTACAACACTGGACTCTCACATAGATGACTATAGTTCAAGTCTCAGACCAGGTGGCTTGACGATCATGCTGGGCACATATGTGTACATGCCCAAGACCCCAGGAGGAGAATGAAGGAGAAGGGACTGCTCTATGGCTATCCCCCAAGGGGAGTGATTTCTCACTGTCCTCACTGTCTCTCTCCATTTCTCTCCAGAGAGCAAATACACCCTACGGCATAAATCTTAAAAGAATAAATAAATAAATAAGTAAATAAAGACAGGTAGAAGGTAAGATTATCTAATGAGGATAATGTGAGATGGAAACGAAGAAAAAAAATCTGAAGTGTCACTGTAAATAAAGATGATAAGCTCATGATTTAGTTTATTCTGATAAGTAGTCCTTACTTTGATTATAAACAGCAAAACCATAAAGAAGCAGTGCAAGCCCAAAATTACAGTAAGTAAACTTGAATTAAGAGTAGAAATAATGTGTCAATATTTTAATTATTAGAAAATAATTCATTTTCTTAAATAAAGTGTAACTATGTTGGGGGACTAGTGACACTGAGTATTGGGCTCACTATGAATTTAAACATCTATAATGAGGGATTCTTCTGGTCACAGAGGTTTATAAAATGTGCCTACTTCTAGTGGCTGGGTCATTTGGTATGAGCAAAGTAGTAAATGGGACATTTATATCCTGTCTAAGGAGGCAATCATGTAGCCCAGGTGGAAACTTTTTAAAAAATAATTATTCATTTAATTTTATTTATTATTATTATTATTTTATTTGACCAGATAGAGAGAGAGGAGGCAAGTTAAAAATCAAGCTGCCAGGTCCAGGATTTGAACCACAGTCAGCCATGTGGGAGTTCAGTGCCTTTAACTACCACAACACCTGCCAGTCCCAAAACTTCTTTCGAATGTATTTTCTTAGGTTGATTCTCATATTAAATATGACTTTATATTTAAAAAATAGATTTTTGGAGGTCACCAGCTGGCATGGTGGTTAGGATGCTGGATTCTCACATGAGCAACTATTATTCAAGACTTGGACCCAGTGGATTTAAAAAATCATAGCAAATAAATAGGTAAATAAATAAACAAATGTTTAAAAATAGATTTAAAAAAAAATCACCCTGGGGACTGACCCTGTAGTACAGTCATTTAGCACTGCCCTGGGCCCCAGATCCCACATGGCGGATCATGGTTGGAATTCTAATCTTGTCAACTTGAAACAACATGCCAAGTATGTGTGTGTGTGCGTGCCCCAAATCCTTATTGGAGGGAGAAATGGAGGAAAGGGATCACAGCATGACCATACCCCACTGCAGGTTCTCTCTCTCTCTGTCTCTCTCTCTCTCTTTGTCCTGGGTAGATGCACCTTCTGGCAATTAAAAAAAAAGTAAGTAATTAAAATGTACCTACTTAGTCTTACCTCTATTTTTTCTTGTAGACATTACTACTTCCTAAGCAGTTTTAGTTTCATTGCAAAATTGAGCAGAAGATACAGGCACTTCCCATCTATGCCCTGCCTCATGCCGGCCATCCACCACCAAAGTGCTACATTTGTTGCCACGGATTAAAAGAACATCATACTCAGATTCCACAGTTTGCCTTAGGGCTCACTCTTAGTGCAGTGCATTCTATAGGTTTGAACAAATGTATAAACACATGTGTCCCTATCATCAAAGTATCAAACAGTAGTTTCACTGTCCTGAAAGTTCTTTGTGCTTTGTCTATTCATCCTTTCTGCCTCCTACTATTTTTTTTCTTCTCTCTTGTTTTTTAAAAATTTTGCTAGAGGGCATGTGCACTCTCGGGAGATAGAAAGATAACAAAATATTACATAGTTTCAAAATAAAGCTGGCAACAAAAAAAATTCAAACTCTTCTTCAAAAAGAAGGAGCGGACAGCTAAGTCATAGCTGTGCATGGAAGGTCCAGGTTATAGTCCCAGCCCACTCTAAAAGCCAGGCAAGGTAGCATGCTTGAAACTTCCGCTACTGCAGGGGCTGAAGCAGAAGGATCAGCATGGCCAGACCCTGTTTGAAAATTTTTCTTCAGTGTATTTTATTGTATTATTATGATTTTAAGGTTTTTGCCATAGGGCACATGTGCTTGCTGGAGAAAAACAGAGGCAGTGTGAGAGAAAGTGGAAAATCCACCTTCTTAGGGGATGCCACATCATAATCCCCTGTTCTCCAGTCTCTTGTTGGGATTTTGGGCATGCATTTACGTGTGCTCAGTGTGATTTTCAAGCCAGGACTCAAAGAGTGGGTCGACCACACGAGGGTCTAGCACTGTAATCACTATGCCACCTGCTGGTACCTATTATTATTTTTTAAAGTTTTTTTTTTCTTTGTTAATGATAGAGCATGTGCATGCACACATGTAAGTGAGAACAAGACAGAGAGAGAAAAAGAGATGAGCACCCTTCCCAGAATCTGATCATTCCAAGATCCTCTTATTCCAGTCCTCCAGCTTGTTAGATTTTGGCTATACACTTACATTCCCAGCATGCTTCAGGCTGACCAAGCTGAGGATTTGAACAGAGGTCACCATGTGGGATCCAGCTTCTCCAGAGCAACACATTACTGGTGCCTCACAGAAGGGATCCCCAAAATTTAAATTAAAAAAAGGAAAGAGAGATATTTTAAAAGATAATGGCATTGCTTAAAAAGGGAGGGAAACAGAAGTTTTATAACTTTATAACACAGATTTTTTTTGGTACCACTTCTTCATTGATAATAATATTTCAGAATATAATTGGTAAGTACCAAGAAAGACAAACTATTAAAAACATTTGTTTTGGGACTAGCAGATAGTGTAATGGTTATGTCAATGGATTCCACATAGTTGACCATGGTTTGAATCCTGGATCTGGCAGCTTAAAACTCACATTGGGTACATGTGCATGCATGCCAAAATTCTTGAGAGGAGAATGGAGGAGAAGGGATTGCAGCATGGCCATCTCCTCTGGGGGGCGGGGGAATTTCTTGCTCTCTGCCTCTCTGTCTCTGTCCTTCAGGCTAGTACACACATTCTATAGCAAAAATCTCTCTTAAAAAATAAAAAAATGGGATTTAAAAAAAAATACCTGGAGAAGACAAGAGATTTGGCAAGCAATTGCAAATTTTTTAGAGTTTTTATTCTGGTGGCTAAACACAGTACAATGAAGGTGAAAAAAAAAATAGGCTGACAATAATCCATATCCCTTGACAATAACACACATGCCTGTTTCAAATGCTGGATAACCAACAAATGAAGTGTCAGAATACTTATCTGTGCTTCAATGTTAGGCATTTTTCCAAGTGTACCATTTTTCCTAGTTTTGGATTAGTTTACAACATTTAGAAATAAATGTCTGATCATAGTAGAACTTAAATAGCAACACATTACTTTATGTCTTGAATGTAAGGCAGAGTCAAGCTATATGTATATGTGTGTGTGTGTGTGTGTGTATACATATGTATATATATATGTGTGTGTGTATATATATATATGCTTCAAAATCAAAGCATTCTCATGCCCATGTCTATCCAGTGTCTCAGTACCTATTCTGGTCTGACAGTGCTGGTCCTCATGATTAATGTTCCCCAAAGTTGAATTTTTTGTGTGTTGACTTAGCTTGATTTTCCTATAACGTGTTTTAGTAAGGTTTATGACCTAAATTATAGTTACCTAATACACAAATCCACACACTTGCCAAATTTCATTTTTGCAAATCATTTCAGACTACATTCTAAACAGGCTTTTTTTTTTCCCCCACTATTTTTAATGGCTATCACTATCCTCTATACAAGTGAACTTGTGTCATGGTAAAACTCTATTTTAGAAAGTGACATCTTAAAAACAAAAACAAAAAACCACTTAGGGACCAGTAGGTAGTTTGGTGGTTAAGACACTGGCCTCCAACATGGTCAATTATGGTTTACGTCCCAGAGCTGGCAGCTTATTTTCCCACTCATGCCAGACGCGCGTGTGTGTGTGTGTGTGTGTGTGTGTGTGTCTGTGTGTGTGTGCCCCAAATCCCAAGAGAAGAATGGAGGAGAAGGGATTGTGGTGTGGCCATCCCTCAGGGGGCTGGGGGGAGGATTTCTCACTTTCTGTGTCTGTGTCTCCAACATATGCCTACCCCCTGATCTGTCTCTCTACAGTGAGCATGTGTGCCTAGAGCAAATTAAAAAATAATATAAAGAAATAAAATAATTCTTAAAAAAACTTTATAGAAAATGAATTATCATGAACTAATCATTTTCCAGATTGTCTAATAGAAATTGATTCAGAACATCACAGACATTGACAGTTCAAAAAAACGGCACCCTGCTGGAAACATATGAAAGGGCTCAGTGAAGGGAAAGGTGTTAGCAAAAACATTTCTTGTTCAAACAATTTTATTCCCCCCACATAAAAGGTCCTTTACGTTTCTCCAAATGAATGCCAGTTCCAGGGTATTTTATGAGTACCTTCATTGCTATTAGGTCCTGAAATACAATAAAACGACCCTAAAATGGGATCTCTCAAAACATTTACTGTTTCTCCAGGAAGCTTTATCAGCCCCAAATTGCAAGTACTCCAAGACTGTTGCTTAGTAACTCTTTGGGAAGATTTATTTAAAAGAATTTCATCTGAATAAGCAAGTCCATCTCATTTTTAATGATTATTTGAAATAGAATTCTTTTGTGTCAGTGCTTTCCCCTCTTGAACCTATTCTAGTCATTCTCTGAAGATGAATCGGGTTCCAGCATCTTCTCTACACATCTGGGAGGAGTAAGCCTTGGCTCCTGGCCACTGCTACAGGCACATTCCTTCTCTGTCCACCTAATTAATGAGTCCTTACCCAGAAATCCCAGCGTGATCTAAGGTGTTAAATGACTGTGGACCACCCTGTGTGAAATAATGTCTACGATAATCACCACGGGGCATGGTATACAAGTAAAACAGGAAAAAAATAATAATGTTTCACTGAAAAAGCTGTCATCTTAAATTAATGTAATGTGGAGTGGCACGGCACAGATGTTTTGGCATCTTTTCTTCTTTCATTACACCTGTGAGCATACACTAGGTTCTGGAGTTCATGTTGTGGCTGCAACTTCAATTCAACAGGGAAGGAACGCTTGGCCAGCAGGTCTAGAGTGAGAAGAACCTACCAGTCTTCTTTTCTTTTCTTCTCGTGTGTGTGTGTGTGTGTGTGTGTGTGTGTGTGTGTAAATTTTTTACTATAGAGCATGTGTGCTTGCCAGAGAGAAGAGAGACAGTGAAAGGGAAAGTGAGAAATCAACCTCTCTCTTTTCATTTTCCATGCTGTCAGGATTTGGGGAATTAATGCACATGTGCCCAGAATGCTTTTTAAGTCATGGGGGGCCAAGATCACACCATAGTCAGCCATGTGGGATCTGACTTTCTGAATGCATTTAACTGCTGTTCTACATACAGTCCCAATGCTATCAAGTTTTAAACCATTTTCTTTCAGTAAAAAGTAAATAGCAGCATCGTGTATACCGGATTGAGTTTTATATTAGCAATCATGTGGTTAGAGGATCACTTTTAAAATAAATGTATATTGGGAACCAGCAGTTAGTGTAATGGCTATGTCGCTGGATTCCCACGTAGTCGACCGCGGTTCGTGTCCCGGACCCGGTGGCTTAAAACTCACGCCGGGCGCGTGTGCCAGTGAAAATCTCTAAATAAATAAATAAATAAATAAATAAATAAATAAATAAATGAATGAATGAATGAATGAATGAATGAATGTATATTGGGACCAGCAAGTGACATAGAGACTAAAGTACTGGCCTCCCACATGGGTGACCATGGTTCAAGTCCTGGACCCAGAGACTTGAAAATCACTCTGGGCACATGTACATGTGTGCCCAAAATCCTAGGAGGAGAATGGAGGAAAAGGGATTGTGGAATGACTATTCCTCCTGGGGGATGATTTCTCATTTTTCCTCTCTCTGTCTCTGTCTGTCTCTCCAGCAAGTGCATACATTCTATGGCAAAAAAATCTAATAAATAAATAATTAGAGGTATATTCATAAGATTGAAAAAGTCAATAAAAATAAATAACCCATACAAGAAATTATAATACTATGTAAGCTTATGAAAAGGTCCCTGGCTTTACTAATATAAGAAATATAAAGAATATATTAAAATTATGTTTGAGGGGGCCAGCTGATGGCGTAGTGGTTACATTGCTGGACTCGCACAAGATCAGCTTTGGTTCGAGTCCTGGACCTGATGTCTTGAAAACCACACTGGATGTGTTCCCAAGATCCCAGGAGGAGAATGGAGGAGAAAGGATTGTGGCATGGCCATTCCCCTCTGGGGGTGATTTCTCACTTTCCTTCTCACTGTGTCTATCTCTCTCTAACAAGTGTATACACTCTTAAGACAAAAACCTTTCTAAAAAATCGACTTGAGATAGTATTTATTGGATTAACAAAATAGATAAGAATCAATAATAATGAACTATGGTTAGAAGGATGTGCAGTAAGCCATTTTACACATTTTTATAGTCATATAACCTCTTTTGGAAAGTAATTTGACAATATGAAAATTTCAAATATGTTTTTCTTTAAACACAGGTAGAGAAATTCTTAAAATAAAAATATGCATGCTTGCGACCAGCAGTTAGAGTAATATCTGTGTTGCTGGACTCCCATGTAGTCAGCCATGGTTCGAGTCCAGACCCGATGGCTTAAACTCACGCCAGGCGCATGTGCGTGCATGCCCAAGATCCTGAGAGGAGAATGGAGGAGAAGGGATTGCGGCGTGTATAGTGTGGCCATCCCCCTGGGGGGTGATTTCTCGCATTCTGACTCTCTGTCACTCTATTTTCTGGTGAGCGCACTCACCCTATAGCAAAAACCTCTCAAAAAAAAAAAAAAAAAAGAATATGCATGCTTGAATTGACACTGATAAAAATTAAATAAGGTGTTTGACAGCCATACATGGAATATGATACAACGTATTTAAAAATTTGAAATATATTGATGCAATGATGTAGATAACATATATATGGTGTATGAGCACATCAGTATTTTAATTTTAAAACTTAGTTATATGTGTGTGTTTGTGTAAAGTAGATTTAGTTACAGTTTTTCAAAAGGTCTGGGAATCATTTTTAGCATTATCTCACTTTGTTTGAAAAATATATACATCCTTGTGTGATTTATAAAAAGTTGAAAAAGATGTGAACCATATTTATTAATGATGATTTATTTGAGGCTGAGGGGATTATTGGGGTTTCTTATTTTATGAAATTATATATTAGAATATTTTAGTATTAAGTATGAATCATTTTCATAATCAGAAAACATTATTTCTAAATGTATTATAATTATATTTTATACCTTTATAATTATAATATAATTCTTACATACTTTCATAATTTTATAATTAGACTTTTATAATTATAATTATAATTATACTAATTATATCATTATATTTATAGTTCTGTCCCACTCTGTGAACTAATTCTGTTACTTCTACTTAAATAATTTTTTGGCCCTATAATTGAGCATAAGATGCAATTGAATATTTAAACTCATAAAAAAAATGGTGGCTCAAGGCCAGCAGATGGCATAGTGGTTAATACGCTGGACTCTCACCTGGCCGATGGCAGTTCGAGTCGAGTCCTAGACCCCAGTGGCTTCAGAATCACTCCAAATGCATATGCATGTGTGCCCAAAGTTCTGAGTGGAGAATGGAGGAGAAGGGTTGTGGCATGGCCATTTCCCCTGGTGAATGAGTTATTACTTTTCCTCTCTCTGTCTTCTCTGTTTGTTTCCAGAGAGAACATGTGCCCGATGGCAAAACCTAAAAACAAAAATGGTGGCTCATATGATCCTATTAGATAATTCTTGGTTGATAAATACTCATATACTGTTAATATAGTGTGTGTGTTTGGCATGTGTACATATGAGTACATGATTTAGTTTTATAACAGGCAAATGGTTTCCCGTGGACACAAAAATACTCTAAAAATGGCTGCTGCATGCTTTTATGGTCCTTCTAAGTAATTCCTTGTCACGAGGAAATTAAAATTTACTCTCCTTCTGTCTAGAGATCAGCCAACCTATGCACTCAGATTTATAGTCAAGAGATCTACTGAACTAGTCACCCTCTAGTCAGCTTTTCAGTCTTTGCTTCCCCCTTAATGATTAAGACCATTTCATTGCCACCTATGTTTCCCATTTACACAGGGATTCCTCAGAAGGGCCCTGTTGACAATCACCCAATCAGAAAGCTGAGATAAATAACCTGTGGTGTCTCATTGCAGAATTCTAGCTAATGCAGGAACTGACGGGCCAGGGGAGCTGCTGAGCCATGAGATCATTTCATAGAGCACACCCTACGTGCTTCTTCTCGTTCCCATTTCAGAAGCGATGATTCACACATAATCGAAGGAATGCCACTTCAGCACTATGGCTAGAGTTTCAAAATATCTCAAAAAGCTTGGATTTTTTAATAGACTGGTTTTTCTTTTTTGTTTTGCTTTGTTTTGTTTTGTTTTGTTTTTTACTTCTTAATTTCAGGTTGTAGAGGAGTGATGAGTCTTTTGGGTATTCCTTTAATGAGTGTTCTGGAGCAGAATAGCTCTCTGCTTCCCATTCCAGATGGACGAGTAGCAGCACTCTGAAGTTACTGGCAGAGAGTGAAGACAAATATTCTGAATCATTCCAACGTGAAGGCACATCTAGGGAATCCCGAGAGAATTAGCCAAGAATGTGTTGTAGAAGGAAGTGGAACCAGGATATTTTTAAGCTGTTTTCATTCAGTAGATGAAAGAAAGGCTGATAGACAAAGATGAAAAGCAGCATGGGAGAGCCAGGGTAATATTATGAGAAACTAGACAAACTGAAGTGTGTCTTTTTACTGATTATAAGATCTAGACACGAAGTATATACATGTGAAAGTCCTGGTGTGGAAAGTGGATTTCGTATTGCCAGACAACTATGCAATGGTACAAGGGGGCTTTCAAAAGTACATGGAAAAATGAAATCAAAGTTTGAGTTTAATCACGCCGGGCGCGTGTGCGTGCATGCCCAAGATCCCAAGAGGAGAATGGAGGAGAAGGGATTGCAGCGTGACCATCCCCCCTGGGGGGTGATTTCTCACTTTCTGTCTCTATGTCTCTCTCTGTCTGTCTGGCGAGCGCACGCGCCCTATAGCAAAAATCTCTCCAAAAAAAAAAAAAGTTTGAGTTTAAGACAAAAAAAAAAAATTGAAGTCCATGAATACTATGCATTTTTATAAACTTTTTGAAGACCCTTGTATATTGAATTTCTCTACACAAAAGAAAAAGCAATTAATTGAAGACATTAACAAGGGAATTGGTGTGCTATGTATATTGTGATGAAAAAATAAATTTCCCTTACTTAATTGTCAAATTGACACCCTTTTCTTTGTTTTCTTTTAAGAGATATTTTTTTGCTGTAGGACACATGTGCTCACCAGAGAGACAGAGAGAGACAGAAAGCAAGAAATCACCCCCCAGGGGTGATAACCACACCACAATCCCTTCTCCTCCATTTTCTTCTCAGGATCTGGCACGCATGCACAGGCACCTGACGTGAATTTTAAGCCACTAGGTATGGGACTTGAACCATGGTCCACTACATGGGAGTCTAGCAACATATCTGTCATGCCATCTGCTGGTCTCAACATCATTTTTAAAGAGTAATAGTCCCCCTGGGTGGTGATTGCTCACTTTCTGTCTCTCTGTCTCCCTAGTGAGTGCACACACCCTAGAGTAAAAATCTGCCTCCCCACCAAAAAAGAGTAATATAATATTTTGTCATTCTCCAATATGTCACTCTTTTTTGTCTTGATTTTTTTTTTTTTTTTTTGCTATAGGATGTATGTGTTTACCAGTGAGACAGAAAGAGAGGAAAGTGATAAATAACCTCCCCAGAGGGGATGACCACACCACAGTCCCTTCTCCTCCATTCTCTCATGATTATGTGCATGCACGCACACACGCCCAGTGTGTTTTTCAAGCTGTGGAGTTCAGCACTCAAACCACAGAGTCAACTATGTGGGACCCAGCACCTTAAACACTGTCTCATCTGCAGGCCCCCAGTAAGATGTCCTTAAGCAATTCTCTACTATATGAAGACAGATTAATTATACACTAATGCACACACACCTTTACTATTGTTTAATGTAACTCTAAGTTCCTTGAGAAAATAGTGAACATTAAAATAGGAAAAAAGAAACTGGTACGGTAATTGTCCAAACCCTCATTAACAAAATCCTTAAATACTGACTGTAGTGAGGGAGAAATTAATTAAAATAAATATAACTTCTGTATTTATTGACTGGCATGCACAGAATGCTGGAATGAGAGAACTGCTTGCGTTGTTAAAATGAGGAAATCCTGTTTTCTGTGGTGTCTAGCAGCAGCTGGCAGTCTTGTACCAAATCCGTGCAAAATAATGTACTTCTGTTCAATCCTGACATAAATACAGAATCATTGAGAATTAGGGCTTATTTTTAATTCTGAAAAATTCTCCCATCACAGTAACACAGTGAGAATATGCTGCTCAAGCAAAGCCGAATCCATATAGAAGATCATAGGTTCTATCCCCATTCAGGGCACTTGTGCCATGATTTTGGCAGCTAAGAAGGTTGGACAAGATAACAACATGAGTAACAATTAGAAAAAAAAATTACTCTAGAAAGTAAACACCGCAGAGAAATCAGCTGCTTCCATTTTAAAGAAAAAAGATAGTCCAGTTTATGACCAAATTACGAAAGAAAGTCTGGTAAGAACTGAGGCACCAAGACAAATGAATCACTTGTGCCTAGAGAAGAATTAGCAGGTCATATTGAACGGAGAGATTTGCCTCTCCACACAGTGAGTCTCACCCAAATTTTTGAGGTATCTGTGCTTGGTTTAATAACTGGAAGTAAAGTAAGAATCATGGATCAGGAGCTTCTAATTATACTCTTGAATGCTTTGATGTAACCATAAGCTATTTGAAACAGTTAACTTTTGTCCTCTGTTATTTCCTGGTGTTCTGTGCTCTTGTGCATACTCATCACCATTCCCCTTGTGCTGGATGTATGTTAGTCACTGTGCTAAGCGCTTGGAGTGTGTTAGATCCTTTCTCACGACAAACTTCTGAGATAGGCAGTGGGGTATTGAAGCCAACTGGTCCCCTGCTCAGAAGAACTGATGGAACACATTTCTTCTCAACTTCTTATGCAAGCATATCATGTTGGCTGTTTGAAATTGATTGTAGGAGGAGCAGTCATGCTATAGAAATTGGAAAAATGCTAGAAACCAGGGATAGTTTGCTTGTTTGTTCTCAAGAGCTGCTTTGCTGGCTCTACTGGAGGTAGGTACCTTTATCTACTTTTTTTTACTTTTTTTTATTTTTTTTTAAGCTCGATATAGGCCACATGCAATCACTGGGGAGAGAAGAAAGGGAGAGGAGGAAAGCGAGAAATCACCTCTCTGGAGGGATGGCGACACCATAGTCCCTTCTCTACCATTCTCCTCTTAGAATTTTGGACACACACACACACACACACACACACACACACACACACACAGATGCCTGATGTTTTTCAAGCCACTAGGTCTGAAACTTGAACCATGTAGTCAGTAATGTGGAATCTAGACACCCTAACCACCACACTACCTGGCTGGCCCTTGTCCTTTTTTTTTAGAGCTATCTGAGGTTCACAAAAGCTAGGAAATATGCCCACATTCACCAGCTAATAAAGCTGTCCATGTGACTTGAATCCCTATTTGTTTCATTGCCACGGCACTTTGCTTTTCGTATAGAACTATTAAAATTCTTTTTTTTTTGTGGAATGTTTCAAAAGTGCTGTCTATGCTTTTTGATAGGAATTCCGTTACTCTTTATATCCTTTCTCAGTTTTGGGCTCTTTAAAATTAGGTCCTCTAACTTCACCTTAAAAGAATTACTTATTTTTATTCTACTAGTTTGTACCCAAATGAATTTAAATTAGCTAAAAATGTAAAAATAACAAAAATTAAAGTGATACATTCTGACATAAGTGAATTGTACTCTTTTATTTCTTTGTGAAGTTTCCCTTTGGTAATAAAGAGTTTAGGAGCGAACTTATGCAAAGTGATCTCAAAAAGTTTGTGGAAACAAGTGGAATTAAAATACGAATTGACACATCGCCCCTGTTCCTTCTCTTTGTTAATGAGTTGATTTGTCTTATGAATCTGCTTGATTTTTTTGTCACTCTTGAGCCACAAGTCAAAGAAATACAAACTGCCTATCTTAAACAAAATAGGGAGGCAAGTGTCTCACAGTACTAAAACATTCAGGGAGTGACCTCAAGAATATATGCATCAAAATTCTCAACCTATATACCAAGAATTTGCCTTTCTTACATATATTTTGGTTCCTTGTCTTCACCATCTTTATTATGAAGACCCTCTCCAAATGGTTCTCAAAGGATTCTATGTACCAGAGTAAGGATATCAACAAAGACAAAAAGCCTGTAAGCCAACGGTTCTAAATCTTAGAACCAACATCTATTTTTTTTGGGGGGGGGTCTGGTCACCCCCAACCCTAAGCTAATCTTTTGAGTCTGTAATTCGCCAAAGGTAAATCAAACGTTTAACCCCTGGAACTAGGCTGTGAGTTTAGTCCCATCTAAGCTACACAGTCTGAAAATAGAAAAGAGTAGAAAATTAAGGTGATTATATTAAATCACCTTGAGAGGATGGAGGATGAGCATGGTGGGTGGGGCAGCACCAGAATCTCTTTGCAGGTATAGACAGGGCAAGGAAAACATGTCAGGATGAGAGAGGTGGAGGGATCGAAACAGATGGTGACAAAAATGGACTCTTGTTCATGATCGGCTCTCTCCTTTATCCTCTTAAGAACAAATTCCAAGGCTTGTTTTTGAGGGTATTTCTGTTCTCTGACTCTTCATTAGAGTTCTCATCTCTCTTCCCTTTAGCAACAGCATTAGGAATTTCATTGTTTCATTTGATCAATGTAATTATTTTCCTTATGTTGCACCAAATGAGTTAGAGACATATATCCAACAAGTCTTGCCTTTCAAAAGACTCTGAAGGGGCACCTTACCCTTGTCAACAGCAATTAAAATGTACTAAGAAAACAACGACAATACACCAAAAGCAAAAATGTCTCCAAGGGAAAAAACATCAGTAAATACAAGCAGGAATAGTTTCTAAAACACAGGTCAACTTTTGAGTGCCAAGATAACCTTTGTTCCTTAGGTAACTTGTACAGATATGTAAAGAGAATTTATAATTTTATCAGCATGGGGTAAAAATAAATTCAAATGCAATGAAGTCACCTCTAAGAATAGGATTGCTTCTTTTCTCCCTACTAATCATCTCTAAAGAAAAGTATCTTTTAGCTGTTTTTTTCTGATCTTCAAACGTGTTCTATTTTTAAAGTTGATTTATTTCCTTCATCAAAGAATGAGAGAGAGAGAGAGATGCACTCTAGACAGAGCCTTCATGCTACAATCCTCTCTCAGCACACCCATGGGCACACCCAGCGTGCTCAAGTAGGCATGGGAACCAGAGGCACAGCTTTCCATATGGCTCCTAGCACTGTGTAGTAGCCCTCCTACAGCCTGGGACACCTCAGTAGGCCTGAAATATTTCTTTTCTACTTGGAGAGGGCAATTTTTAGAGCTCCACATTGATCTCTAGGTGCCAATCCAGCCCCCCCCCCCTACCTTTCTACTTCACCTTTCTTATGTATGTCTTAGGCCATCACATGAAAAGGCCAATTGCAGCAAGAAGAAATGCTGGCTTCTTATTTTTATACTGCTAAAGGCCATCTGTTAAATGGAAGATCCCCTTGAGTTTTTACTTTAGACTAAGTATATTTTTTTCTACTTTCAGATGCTTCCTCTGTAAATAGAAGCAAACCCCAAAGCAGGAATTCAGAATTACAATCTGTTGTCTCATTCACATGCCTTCTGATAGACACGATGTCTGCTCTCCCCATAAACAGGACCACCACCCTGCATGAACCATTGGGGTCCAACCCCACAGCATCAACTGGCCCTTTACCATCTTCTCAAATCATTGAGAAAGGAAAAAGTCTAAATCGTGAATGGGCAAGACAAATTAAGCTAAATTCTAAACTCACTTTGAAAAGATGGGCTATGTTAAGCATTCACAAAAAGAAATAAGCTAGAGAGGGTGTTTCCCCCCCCTGTCTGTTTATCACTATAGGCTAATTAGCAGAACTCTGCCTAATGACTTATATGGCAAGTATGCATGTGTGTATGTGTGTTTCTACTCAGTCATACTTTATATATCTACATGAGTTGATGAATATTTATATAATGTATGTTATATTTCTTTGTACTTACTGACAACATTTACAAGGTTTTATATCAGTAATTTATTCATCTATCCTGGGAGTAGTGTTAATTGCACTATTATACTAATGGTTTATATGTAACCCAACCTTCAAGTAGACTTCATTTAAAATTGGCAATGCTAACTTACACCTGCAAAAAGGTGAGTATTTTTCTCCTAGCCTGGGATTATGGAAGGCTGTTTCTCCTCACATGGCATATGCCTAAGGAATGATATTTTTGTTTGCTTTGATTATTATGCAAAGCCAGAAGGCAGATTTCTGTATTAAAAAAAAAATTGCTAGAGAACTTTAAGGGAAAATTTATGGCTCTCACAAAGTAACCACATGCTGGACAGGATGTTTATTTAAAACATTTGTTGAATACATATGAGGCACAGTGAATAGGATTACAGAATCATCCTGCTTTTAAATTCAGCATTCCATTATTTACATAGCATTTTCCAACTTGAAACATACTGTAATGTTTTTATCTTTATGAAGCTATTTAATTAGTAGGGACTATAATTTTTTTTTTCCTTTGTATAACATGACAAGCTGATATTTATCTACTTGTAGTAATCTCTCCATTACTTTTAGTTTATTTGAAAGGCATAGATTAAGTAATGTAGAGAAATGTAGGAGTGATCTAATTCTCACATACGAAGTATAATGAAGCATGAACTTGCAGCAATCTCCATTGATCTAAGATGAAGAAGTTTTCATTGATTTGGAAGCATGGAACCTATAGCTTTACATTCAATATATATTTCCCCCCCCACCACCACCCAAACACTGAAGTTATCTCGAAGTTCTGTGGCAGAATATAAGCTCTAAAGTGGCAAAGGCCTTGCCCATCTTTTTCATGTCTATATCTGGACACTTTGACCATTACCTGGTTCTCTCTGTCTGTCTCTCTGTCTCTGTCTGTCTCTCTATATATGTGTATGTGTACATATATAAAGCCAGAAGGCAGATTTCTGTATTAAAAAAAAAAATTGCTAGAGAACTTTAGGGAAAATTTATGGCTCTCACAAAGTAACCACATGCTGGACAGGATGTTTATTTAAAACATTTGTTGAATACATATGAGGCACAGTGAATAGGATTACAGAATCATCCTGCTTTTAAATTCAGCATTCCATTATTTACATAGCATTTTCCAACTTGAAACATACTGTAATGTTTTTATCTTTATGAAGCTATTTAATTAGTAGGGACTATAATTTTTTTTTTCCTTTGTATAACATGACAAGCTGATATTTATCTACTTGTAGTAATCTCTCCATTACTTTTAGTTTATTTGAAAGGCATAGATTAAGTAATGTAGAGAAATGTAGGAGTGATCTAATTCTCACATACGAAGTATAATGAAGCATGAACTTGCAGCAATCTCCATTGATCTAAGATGAAGAAGTTTTCATTGATTTGGAAGCATGGAACCTATAGCTTTACATTCAATATATATTTCCCCCCCCACCACCACCCAAACACTGAAGTTATCTCGAAGTTCTGTGGCAGAATATAAGCTCTAAAGTGGCAAAGGCCTTGCCCATCTTTTTCATGTCTATATCTGGACACTTTGACCATTACCTGGTTCTCTCTGTCTGTCTCTCTGTCTCTGTCTGTCTCTCTATATATGTGTATGTGTACATATATGTATTCCCACAAATGAGAATGACCATGCCACAATTCTTTCTCTATTTCTCCACCTTATTGGGACTTTGGGTATGTGTGTGCACCAAAGCAACATGTTTTACAAGCCAATAGGGTGAGAATTCAAATCATGGTTGGCCATGTGGGATCGGACTCTCTCTGCTACTAGGTTACTGGGCCCAGTTCCACATGTGTTTAATAAGGAAGTGAGTAAAAACCAAGAATGCAGATATTTTTCTGGAATCTTCAAGTTTATGTATGTGCGTGCATGTGTGTGTGTGAGAGACTGTGTGTGTGAGAGAGAAAGAGAGACACTGAGTATACCCTGAGACTCCACTTTTACCATTAAAAGCTATTTTGACCTCAGGTGCTCTAAGAAATCTAGGTTTTTCGTGAGAATCTTTGAGTTGATAATTTGCAAAGAAGATTCCAGTCTAGTTTGTTCATTGAATAGTTGTGTCTTTCTAGAATTCTCTTCACATAATGTTTATTGAACATTTGCTGTGAGCTTACAGGGACTGTGGGAAGGAATGGAGATATGAAAAAGGAAAGCTTGAAGGTTTATCTTGTCATTTTTACATTACAATAAATAAATGTTATCTTAGACTGACTGCTTCAGCAAATAGCAATGTTTAAAGGCATTTCCTATGGAGTTAACAATAAAAAACCACTATTGAGAGTCACCATCATTAGATCCAGTCTTTTCCATTATGATAGTTATTTTCATTTCCAGGCCTGTGAATCATTAACAGAGGAATAGCGATATAAAAGAAATCTTGGTATCTTGATCTCATCTCCACCCTTTGTCTTATTAATGCCGTCCTCACTCATTTCATATTACCGTGGAAATAAACTTTCTTTCCTTATATAAACCCAATCAATGCAACGAATAAAATGAGTGCACTAGGAAAAGAAACCAAGATATACTTACCCTTATTGTGACGATGACTGCAAGATAACAGAAATTGCTAGAAACCAACATAGATTGTTTTTTCCATCAAGTTGCCCAGATAGGTAAGGGTTCAAACTCAGTAAAGCTTCTGTGTTGGCCTGAGTAGAGAAAATAGATGCACAGATCATAAATTAATGCCTGGAAACAGTCTGTGAACTTCTGCCAGCAACAGCTAATTTGCAACAATGGGGGCTTCGTGAAAATGACAGTTTCGGTAGGCAGAGGGAGGCAGGCAGAGCCGTTTGAGAGGATGGAGAGCGTGGTGCCTGCCAATTGATGTTGGCAGGGGATTGTCAACCCACGGCGTACCAGGACTCATCAGCATATTTAATGTTATGAGCACAGACATTGTCTTTAAAAACATAAGCCATGAGAGGGCAATGTGGCTGCAGACTGTAGAGAGCAGCATTCCAGGCAGGTGGATGACACAGACACTTATAAAAGTTGCGGCAACTGGGAAATAAGAATGGAAAGGAGCCAGAGACCAGGAGAAAAGAGTGAAAGCCCGGAAGTAAATTCCCAAGAAATGTGAGGATAGCATTTTTAATAATATTTTTGCAATTTTAAAAGTAAGTGTTCGATGCAAAAAAAAAAAAAAAGACAAATAATATTATGAAATAAAGAAAATCACAAGAGGAAAAAAGTAACTCTATCACCTTAAGTGGTATTGCTAAGACTGTATGTAAGATTGTTTTCCTAACTTTTTTAGCTTAAGAATTTGAAAAAAAAATATTAAAAAATTAAAAGAAGTATGAAGGATAATTTGGTCTAATCTATTATAATGGAAATACAATTAACCTGTCTTATGCAAAAATAACTCATAAGTTAGGGGAATGATAACAAACTACTAAAAATGTTACAAAGACTTTATCCTATTAACTTAAAATTTTATTTATAGAAAGCAAATAGATATTTTGAAAATAGTTACCAGTGTGTGTAGATTGACAGAAAATGAGACTGAAAACTAGTTCTATTCTAATTATATTACATTAACTTCCTCTGTCTCAAAACCCTTGTGAACATAGGTCACTAGAAAAACCATTTATTTCTTCATTAAGTTAATAGTTTTATTGAGTCTATGGTAAACACTTTTTGCTCATTACTAAAAATGCAAATAATAATACATAATCAGACATAATGGGACAAAATGTAAACACAGTCACTAATGAGTTTCTCTACATGGGACTTCATTCGATCCCCTCACCTACCCATCTTTTACCTGAATGGGGCTTTAAAGTCACAGTACTCGTGAAGCCAGTGACCCCCTCCCCCCAACAAGTGTTCCTTTTGCAAACCCAAAGTAGGTAGGCACTCTATCTAAAGTGGGATCAAATAAGATTAGGGAAAAATAAGGAACATAGACTGAAGCTTTGCAGAGATAGAGTAGGGCTTTGCAGTGCAGAAGGGGTATCTGAATGGGATGCTGAAGGCGGATGGGAATGGAGGTGATCTTTTAACACTGTCTGGTCATCAGAATGTCATAGGAAAAAAAATAAAGCAAAAGCAATTTTACAATAGCTCCAATAAAGTGTCAGATTTTAGTTACAAGAAAGAATTGGTTGAGAGGTTTGAAAATAAGATGAGGGTGAACTACAGAAACAGCATGGGTTTTGAAGCTGGAGAACCTGTGCAATGACCAGATTGTAAAAGATCTCCATTTTCAGAACAATAGTTTCTATGCACTCTGATAAGAGAGAGGTTGGCCCCAGACCTATTCACCCTGCCCGAAAACTTCATAATGAGATGTAACTCCCTTGGTCTTAGTAGAATTGACTTCATTAGATTTTTCTGTCATTCAAGAGAATAGGAATTGAGATTTTTTTTAAAAATTCAGTTACAAAATAGGAAGTAATTATTAAATTGTCGGAAAAGTCATGACATATTTAGAAAAAATACCTTGATTTTCAAGATACTGGATCCAGGACTCAAGCCATAGTCGGGCATGTGGGAGTTCAGCAACATAACCACTAGGCCACCTGCTGGCCGCTGGATCTGGCTCACCACCAGGCTACAGGTCCAGCCTGCGCCCACATTTTTTCTGTGCAAAAATGTATCATGACTTTTCTGACAACTCAGTATTTCATTTGTTCTGGTAAATATTTAAACTTAACAAACCTGTGTAGCTATTTCTAGTGTATTTTAGACTCTTTCTTAGATTTTCAGTTAACCTCACAATAATTTCTTTCTTGTCTATCTTAGTGGACCCCACTTTCATTCCCTTATCAAATAAAATGTATTAGGTGCTCTTAAGTATCCTACTCTGTGCTAGGGTCTGGGACATGCTGTGTTGTAACAGGCACTTCTTTTGCTTCACTTATTATCTGATGCGCTCAAATTAACTCTAGCCATTTTTCTGACAAGCACTATCTTCTCTTCTCTTTTCTTTTTTTTTGTCAGAGTGTATATACAAGAGAGAGAAAACTCCCACAATGGCGTATGGTCATGCTGGAAAAACTTTCCCATTTCTCCATCCTGTTCAGATTTTTTGGCATGCATGTACACTTGCCTGGCATATTTTTCAAGTCTTTGGGGTCAGGGTTCAAACTGTAGTTGGTCATGTGGAATCTGGCTCATCTTTTTGTTATTTTTTAGAGTTTTATTTTGCCATTGGGTGCATGTGCACGCCTGAGAGAGAGACAGAGAGACAGTGAGAGAGAAAGTCAGAAATCACCCCCCCAGGGAAGGTGGCCACACCACAATCCCTTCTCCATTCTCCTTCTGGGACCTTGGGCATGCACGTACACACACTCACTGTGATTTTCAAGATACTGGGTCCAGGACTCAAACCATAGTCGGGCATGTGGGAGTCCAGCGACACAACCACTAGGCCACCTGCTGGTCGCTCACCACCAGGCTATAGGGCCAGCCCGCACCCACATTTGACATGGTACAACCTGACAAGAACTTACAGCTCAGCAACCTGGAATGTCACACTCGTGCACGTTCAATCTGGAATTGTGAGGAAGATACCTTTACTCCACAGGGTGGTCCCTGACCAATGGAGCTTGGGAGCTAGTGGATACATGTTCTGCATTTTGATCCCCTATGTAGAGAATTCTGATGTACATGGTTTGTGGCTTCTTAGAATCTCTTGGCATGACTGATCCTTAACTGTCCGCAGCAGTCACTAATTTAATAATAATAATAAACCTCAGAATAGAGTTTCCCTCCTTCACTGTGTTACTCTCCCCAGTTCCTTAGCTTGTTCCTTCCAAGTATTTCCCAAACAAACTGCCCATACACAAGTGCATACACAAGGATGTCTGTGTGTCTGCTGTGTGTGGAGAGTGATGGCACTAATTTAACAAAGCAGGTATAACTCACTGTCTTAGTTCCTTTGAGCTGCTATAACAAAATACCTTAAACTAGATGACTTATAAACAACAGAAATTTATTTCTCACATTTCTGGAAGTTGGGGAGGCCAGGATCAAGGTGCTGGAATTTAAGGTCTATGAAGGCCAGTCTTCTCACTGACCTCACATAGTGGAAGGGATGAAAGGTCTCTCTTGGGTCTCTTTTATAAAGGCACTAATTCCACTCATGGGGGCTTTATCCTCATGTTCTTATCATTTCCCATTGGCCCTACCTCCTTCCTGCTAGCTTCAGGGGATTTGAATTTCAATATGTGAATTTAAAGGAGACATAAGCAGTCAGATCATAGTACTTATGAAAATTAAGTTTTTTTTTCAGGACTTTTTTTATTAAAGATGTATTGTCTCTTCTTTTAGAGTAGCTAACACATAAGAGAACCAGCTGGAATTGGAACCAGGATTACAGGGTCTCAAAATATATTCTTTCAATCATAATGTGGAAACAATTTATGGTGCTATAGTCTATGTTGCAGTGTCAAGAACCATCAAGATTAAAATTAAAAATTCCCCTTATGAAATATATTATGTTTTCTTCAAAATAGGCAATAATGGGACCAGCAGTTAGCGTAATGACTATGTCGCTAGACTCCCATGTAGTCGACTGCGGTTCGAGTCCCGGACCTGGCGGCTTAAACTCATGCTGGGCGCGTGTGCATGCGTGCCCAAGATCCCAAGAGGAGAATGAAGGAAAAGGGATTGCGGTATGGCCATCCCCCTTGGGGGGTGATTTCTCGCTTTCTGTCTCTCTGTCTCTGTCTGTCTGTCTGACGAGCGCATGCGCCCTATAGCAAAAAACCTCTCCAAAAGAAAAAAAAAAAGGAAATAATGTTGAGGAAATGAGAAAAACAGGTTACAACAGGAAATGGTTTACAGGAAATGGTTAGTAGTGGGTTCAAAGAAAGGAAGTTTAGATCAAGAGCCACAAAAAGAGAATGAGGGAAAGTGAAAACAAAACAGAAATTCTGTTCAGTTACCAGAAGAAATTAAGTCAATAAGAAAGACATAAAATAATTCACATAAACCATTTGGGCCCTCAAATCCAAACAGCTTAATATCTTTTCATCCAAAAATTTCAAATATAGACTTCAGGAAGGAGACACACTTCCTTGCCACTGCCCTAAACCAAGGGGAAGTAGTTCTCAAGGTCTTTTTCATTATTAATGATGTGGTACTTCTTCCAGTGCCCTGGATCTATTTTATATAATACAGCTACATATTTAATTATTTTATAATATTAGGAAGCACATCCATATTTTTGCTGAAAAGATGGAATATAATTCAATCTACCAACTTAATAGAACTGAAGTTTCCCCCTACGTCTTCTTAAATTTAAATTTTATTTTCCTATTGGGTATACATGGAAAATAACTATTTGTACAAACAAAATAAAATGAAAGTCTTTCAAACTTAAATGATTTTTAAAGAATTATTTATTATTATTATTAAGAGTTTTGCTATAGGGCACATGCACTCACCAGAGAAAGAGAGACACAGAGAGACAGAAAGTGAGAAATCACCCCCTGGAGGGATGGCCACACTGCAATTCCTTCTCCTCCATCCTCCTCTTGGGATTTTGGGCATGCTCACACAGGTACCTGGTGTGATTTTCCAGTCACTAGATCTGGGACTCAAACTGTGGTCCAGCACCTTGACCACTACACCGCCTGCTGGCCCCTGCTTTTTAATTTGCTATAGAGCTCATGAGAGTGAGTGAGAGCAAGAGAGAGAAAGTGAGAAAGCAAGTTGCCAGGTCTGGGACTTGAACCATAGTCAGCCACGTGGGAATCCAGTGCCTTAACCATCACACCACCTGTTGGCTCACTAAAATGACTTTAAAAAAAAAAAAACAGAAAACAAAAATATGCTGTGTTCCTTTGATTTTATCAATATCTTTCCATGACTTGCACTCCTTGAAGAGTGATCTTGCATGCAAGTGTGTTCACGGTAATATTTTCAAGCCAAGATTTCCACTATGAGAAACACCAACATAATGGTCTTGCTATTTGAAAATTATATGAACACTCAATAAATCCCTACATGAAACCCAATGAGAACACTTTCTTTCCAGGTCTCGGATTCAAACCATGGTCAGCCATGTGGGAGTCCAGTGCCTTAATCACTACACTACCTGCTGGCCTCTTGGATTTTAAAAACACAATACATTTAAAATTTTAATTATCCAACTGGATTTGGATGGTCACACCACAATCCCTTCTACTCCCTTCTCCTCCTGGAATTCTGGACATGCATACACATGCCCTTGGTGTCAGAGTTTCAAGCTGTTGAGTCCAGGGCACTAACCATGGTTGGCCATGTGGGAGTCCAGTGCCTTAATCATCAGGCCACCTGCTAGCCCTATAAACCTTTTTAAAAACTCTCTGACTACTGAGACCATAATCAGAAATCATGTGATTAAAACAGGAAGAGAAAAGAAATTGCAAACCAGAATATATGAAGGAAATAGCAGAGAACTTATTTGAATATGATAAAAATTTAAAAGGACACTGTAACTTAAAACATACCACATAGGTCAAATCAAAAAGTACTTCATTTTGAGAGTAATATGGTATGTATAAATCTCTTAAATGAACTATGGTTCTTATAAATTATGATAAATTATGATCATGAACACCATTATTTTCTCACTATAATTATCATATTAGTTATCACTAATATCATTAATAGAGGACCAGCAATACAGATTAGAAAGAGCATCACACTCATTTTCTAAGAACCCATGTTAAGTCCTTGTATTTACTAACTTATTAATTACAAGCATCAAGACAGGTCTATAAATTTTCAATAGTGTTTGCTTTTTGAAAGATACAACTAACCATGACCACCTTACTGTATTGCATTAGAAAACATGATAATTATGTTTTCACTAAAAAAACAGAAACATCACCATTAGGAATCAAGTTCTCTTAGTATGCTCAGAAATGAGTTTATGCTGAAACAATTACCAAAGACAAAATTCCTTCATTTTACCCAATATACTGGATCTAAAATGTAGCATTGCTTTTTAATATCTTAAACACCCTCTTGTCCTTTTTTCTGATTATACATATAAAGCAAGCTCATTTGGCACATGCATTGTTTCATCACTGTAAAGAAAGCCTTTGTCTGGACAAAGCTATGTTACTTGCTTCATTAGTAGCAGCATACTTTTTATATGTACGCTTATTTGGCTGATTTGTCTCCCAGCTGGAATATTCATTATGCACATTTTTCAGAAAATCTTCATAAGTGCATAATTTCTAAGTCTTTGCACATATACTAAGTGATTTCTGTTCGCATTTCTTGTGATGTGTGGTATTTGTGTACATGTATTCATTGAAGGGACAATTGATCAACAATGAAGAGAAATAGAGGAGAGTTCTTTTTTGTTCGAGAGAGAGATTTTTTGCTATAGGGTGTAGGCGTTCACTAGAGAGACAGAGATAGACAGAGAGGTAGAAAGTGAGAAATCACCCCCCAAGGGGGATGGCCACACCACAATCCCTTCTCCATTCTCCTCCTGGGGTCATGATCACACACGCACACACACCTGCAGTGAGTTTTAAGCCGCTGAACCTGGGACATGCAGTAGACTATGTGGAAATCCAGCAACGTAACCATTACACCATCTGCTGGTCCTGAGAGTTACTGCTTATCTTGGTTTCTTATGGTGGAATTATTGCTGTTTCCATACCTCTCTTCCATTACAAACAACTCTCTTTTTAAAAAAATTTCTTTCTTGTTACTTTCTTTCTTTCTTTTATTATTATTTATTATTTATTTATATACTCAACCATTATACATCATTTAATTTGTAAAGAGATTTTACCCAACATTATATATGCCACACAGCAGATGAGTTGAGACTACTATACATGACATCACCAAGAGGCAACAAACCGTATCTGTGTAACACAAATGTCTTACTTCTCCATACTTTCCCAAGTTTCCCTTCCTGCACTCTTCCCCTCTTCTACTCTCCTTCCACTATGTCCCCAGTGTCCATAACAATTTTGAATGCTTTTATTGTCCTCCAGTCTTTCAGTCTCTGCCGTAGAGTGTAGACAGTCGATGTATGTTAAGTGGAGACATTTAATGTCTGTTTCATAGCCTTACTTGCTTCACTCAGCAATAGATCTTCCAAGTTTGTCCACTTTCTATCAAATGCCAGGGTCTTGTTTTTTATGGCTGAATAGTATTCCATGAAGTATATGCACCACACTGTTTCAATCCATTCATCTGTTTGTGGACATTTGGGCTATTCTGACCAATATGTGTGTGATTTAAAATTAGTTAAATTTAAATAATGCTAACAATTCCATTCCTTAGTCCCACTAGTCACATCTCAAGTGTTCAATTGCTCTTTGTTACTAGAGGCTACCTTACTAAGCAAAGTACCTATACATATTCCCAACATATCAGAAAGGTCAATTAAGCATCATTGCTCTTAAGTGTCTGGCTTTGTCCAAATACCTCCCACAGGCACAAATTCTGAACTTGCCTCAAGATAGTGGATTTTACTTTCATAAAGTTTAGGCTCTTTTACTTTTTCTAGGCATCCTTTTAAGCCTCTATATTAAAGTGATTATCTTTCTCCAGGTTAAGTGCCTACTAGCTATAAAATGACTTTTTTTTTGGTTCTCCAGTTGGTCTCCTGATCCATAATTCATTTATTCATCATTTAATTATTCACCAAAAACCTTTGGATTCAGGGTATTGGGTAGAAAAAGATAAATTTCTGGGGAATTTCAAAGTAATGAAGATGGAGAAGCTACCATCTCTAACCAGTCTAAAATCATACGGGATAAATTGTAAATTTGTAAGTTGTGAGAGACCTAGATCATAAAATTACAACAATGTGATTTACTATGGCCATATATGTGGTGTCTACATCTCATGTAGAGGGATTTCAATAATAAAACTTATGTTTGCTTATATTTCTTTTTTTTTTGAGGGGGGATTAAATACATTTATTTTGATGCAAAAAACAGAAATCCATGCATAGTTTTTTTTTCCAATTATGCATTTCCATGAACTTTTTGATCCTGAACCTGTAGCTCTTTTATTAATTAGACTGAGGATCTTTTTTTTAAATTTTTATTATCATCATAATCTTCTTTATATTACATTAGATTACATATAACTTTACAGTGTATTACATTGCTTTTTCAAAAGGGAATGCCATGGGGATCAGCAGTTAGCGTAATGGCTATGTAGCTGGACTCCCACGTAGTCGACTGTGGTTCGCATCCCGGACCCAGTGGCTTAAAACTCACGCCGGGCGCGTGTGCGTGTGTGCCCAAGATCCCGAGAGGAGAATGGAGGAGAAGGATTGTGGCGTGGCCATCCCCCCTGGGGGGTGATTTCTTGCTTTCTGTCTCTCTGTCTCTCCCTCTGTCTGGCGAGCGCACGCGCCCTATAGCAAAAAAAAAAAAAAAAAAATGGAGGAGAAGGGATTATGGCATGGCCATCCCCTTGGGGGGTGATTTCTCGCTTTCTGTCTCTGTCTCTCTGGCAAGTACACGTGCCCTATTATAAAAATCTCTCTCAAAAAAAACCCTAAGTGAACAAAATTTAAAATTTGCTTCCTCAGGCCCTGTTTTAGTTAAGTGGTTTTTGGCCCTTCTCACTCCTACATATTGCACTTTGATTCTTCTGGCAATTCCTCTGTGACACCTTGCAAGTTAGGTGTGTCATCATGACCCTTTCTGTTGGCATCTGCCAAAAATAGCAAACCCATGGATTCAAGGGCAGCCTTCCTGGCATGCTGACAGCAGACACCTGAGGAAGCCAGGTTATAGTGGCTGTAGGGTAGGGGGGAGGTGCTTAGAAACCGCTGCTCCCACCACCATCAGTCAGGTGGGGAACCTTTTCCTGCTGGGGCTTTAGAAGCAACTGGCCTTCTGAGAGGCTAAGGCCCTTCCTTGCCCCAGGCAACAGTTTAAGCTGGTCTACACTTGGTAAAAGAAAAAAAAAAATAGTTGGTTACTTCAGTGAGTATTTGCAAAATGTTTAAGAAACGTTTGACATGTTTTATATATGTCAGCGGATTTGTGTTAAGAAGCAAAAAGAAGCATTCTGTCAGAGAAATCAGATGAATAGTGTCAGACAGCGAGGAGGGTTTCTTTAAAGAAGAATTAGGCATAATGTTCTGTACTCACTTAGAAGAGAAGAAAGAGAGAAAGAAAGAAAAAGAGAGGGTAGACGTTGGCTCTCCACCCAAAGTGGCGCAGCCCAGGCTGCCTGAATGTTATCTTAGCAGATGAGTCACTCGCCGGTTTGTTTTGTATTTATAGCAGCACAGCAAAGTTTATGATTATAGTTATGAAGCCTTGGCAGTTGGCTTTGTGCTCAAGCCGGCTGTGCTCTTTTGTTACTCCTAGAGCTCTTGCAGCCATTGTGCATGCCTTTCCTTGCTTCCAAGTGCAGCCCGCGTTCTGCAGAAGAGTAAACTTGCTTCATGGCAAAAACAAAACACAAAGAACCCCACCACTCCCACCCAGATGAAAGGGAGGAGATAGTCCCTAAAATGAAACTGGAGGAGACGAATTTTACAGCAGTGTGGGGTTGGTCGTGTTCATTAGGACTGATCACAGCTGTTTTGGTAGGTCACAGGCGTGGGACGCTCCCCACAGTGAGAGGGTCTTCAGGTCATCCAAACTCCTTTGCTATTAATATTTATGTGCCTTTTTGATTAGAACGTGCCTCCTTCTGCAGAATATGAGACAGCTGTCACTTTATTTCTAAACTCTGAGTTTTGGAAGGGACCTGGGAGATCCCTTTCTTCGGCTGCTTTGAGTTCTCTCGCCCCTGCCGTCCATCCTCCGGGGCTCGAGGGTTCCAGACAAATTCTATGATTGTCTCTTCTAGATCTGTGAAGAATATTTCTGGTATTTTGATTGGAATTGCATTAAACATGTAGATTAATTTGGGTAGAATTGCCATTTTGATTATGTTGATTATTCCAATCCAGGAGCATGGGATATCCTTTCACTTTTTTATGTCACTTTCAATATCTTTTTAAAGATTTTCATAGTTTTTTTTATAAAGGTCTTTGACTTTCTTAGTTAAGTTTATCTCTAGGTATCTTATGCATCTTGTGGCTATGGTGAAAGGGATTCCTTTCTTCAGCTCTGCTTCGTTCAACTTGTTGCTCATAAATAGAAATGCTATAGATTTTTGGATATTGATTTTGTATCCTGCCACCTTACTATATTCACTTATTACTTCAAGAAGTTTTTTCATGGATACCTTTGGGTCTTCTAAGTAGACCATCATGTCATCTGCAAATAAAGATATTTTCAACTCTTCTTTGCCTATTCGAATGCCTTTAATATTGTTCTCTTCTCTGATTGCAATAGCTAAGACTTACAGTACTATATTAAAGAGCAGTGGAGAAAGTGGGCAGCCTTGCCTAGTACCTGTTTTCAGAGGAAAAGCTTTCAACTTTTCCCCGTTTGCTTATATTTCTTGACTCCTGCTTTTCATAGCTTTCTGTGCTTACAAAATAAACTTTCTAGTGAAGTTTATTAAAGGTAAGTTTACTGATATATATGGAATTACTGCCAAAATAAATTATACCTTTCTCTCCTCCTGGAAAAACCAAAGAGCACATATTGTGATGCTTTGAGTAAAGAATGATTTTCAACACAAGTTAAGAGAACTGCTACATAAAAGCAAATGTATTGCAACCACAGATGTACACTATAACGGAATTCCTACAAAGTCAAACAAATGGAAGAAAATTAAAAGTTTTAGTCTAGCCAGTTATTTGGCACAATACAATCAAAAGACAGTTTTAATATCTATCTTTCTTTCTCTTTCTTTTTCTTTTCTTCTTTTTTTTTTTAACTGAAGTGTTGAAATCAAAATGGCAAGACAGTCTGTTCCATCCTGAAATAAAGTCAGAGTAAATTGGAAGCTACCATTTTATTAATTTCATATGTTCACTACATAGGAAGTTACAGTTATAAAGGTTTAGTAAATGCTAAATTATATTTGTAAAGATCATACCCAAAGAGTAGACCAAACAGACAACAAATATCAATGGATTCAGGCCAGAAAAGAGGAAGTGAGATCAATATCCTTTAACTGATTAAGGAGAAACCAACAGAAGGATGTTAAAAGTGATTTTTAATTTAGAGATGTGATCTTGACGCTTCAGAAAATAGATTGTAAATGGTAATCCAAAAGAACTAAGTGTCTCTCTCTCCCTGTCTATCCCTTTCTGTTTTCCAAGTTACTTTTTCAGATTTCTAGAGAAAGACGAGTAAATGGTTTCTTAGAATAAGTCAGTTGCCTCTGAATGTTTGCAAAGTCCCAAATATCCCTATCTAGAGGTATCACTGGGCAGAAGAAACTAGTTGTGAGCACTAAATAAAAACTACCCATGGAGATGGTAGGTTCCAACAAGTAGTAGGTTAAAAGACATGAGTTATTTGAGTAAAGTATAAAGAAAAAATTTGGAAGCATAGGGAACTGTCAATTTTATAAATTTATAAATTTATTCTTGACTTTCTATTTTCATTTTTATTCTCTGAAAATTTAACTTTGTTTCAGCTATATAAAGTAATAATGCTACAAAAATGCAAGTTTTAGCGCTAGTTTTGTGGCCTGGTGATTAAGGCAGCCAGATTCCACATAGCTAATTGTATTGTTTGGGTCCTTGACCTAAAGCTTAAGAAACATGCCAGGCATGTATGTGTGAATGCGCAAAATTTCAAAAGGAGGGAGAGATGGAGGAGAAGGGATTGCAGTGGGACCATTCCCCATGGGGGGAGGAGGTGCTTTCTCCTCTCTCTCTCTCTCTCTCTCTGTCTCTGTCTCTGTTTCTGGTGAGTCTAGGTGCCCCATAGGAAAAAGATAATAAATAATAATAATAAGCAAAAACAAATTTTATAAATGGGGAAATACTATAAAGAATATTCGTAAAATGAATATTTATGTGGATTATAATCTAGACTTTATGGCAGGTCACATATCATTGAGGGATAACTATTGGGTTGTCAGGAAACTCATGATGCATTTTTGCATAGAAAAACAGAAAAATACCTCATGGCTTTCCCAATGATCTAATATATTAGAAAAAGTCAAACACTATTTCTCCACAGATATGACATTGGCATTTAAGTAAAAACAGCTAATTTTGTGGAATTTTCTCCTACATTTTAAGATATTAAAAAAAAATAGCTGGGTTCCATATTGCTTCCATGACAATAAAATGCTACTTTTCAACCATATACCATATTTCTGAAAGTGCCCTGCATAGGAAGGTGGGCTAGTTTAAACTCCATTAAGTACATGATGGTATACTTAGAAGACCAAAGGTTCCCATGAAAAAACTTCTCGAAGTAATAAATGAATACAATAAAGTGACCAGATACAAAATCACCAAAAATCTATAGCACTTCTATAGATGAACAAGTTGAATGAAGTAGAGCTCAAGAAAGGAATCCCTTTTACCATAGCCACAGAATGTACAAGATACCTAGGGATAAACCTAACTAAGAAAGTCAAAGACCTTTACAAAGATAACTATGAAAATCTTAAAAAAGATATCGTAAATGACATTAAAAAGTGGGAGGACGTCCTATGTGGTGTATGTTAAACCACCCTTGCATCCCTGGAATAAAGCCTACCTGGTCGTGATGAATAATCTTTGTTATATGTTGTTGGATATGATTTGCAAGTATCTTGTCAAGAATTTTGCATCTATGCAGAGATATATTTCTGTAGTTTTTCTTTTGTGTCATGTCTTCATCTGTTTTGGGAATGAGGATGATGGAGGCTTCATAAAATTAATTTGGAAGATTTCCTTACTTTTGAATCTTCAGGAATAATATGAGTTAGATAGGGATTATTCTTCCTTAAAAGTTTTGTAGAATTTAGAACTGAAGCCGTCTGGACCTGGACTTTTCTTTGTTGGGAGGTTAATTATTTCTGAGTCAATCTCATGGCTTGTTATGGTTCTATTCAGGTTTTCTATGTTCTCCTGATTCAATCTTAGTAGATTATATACAGCCAGGATTTTATCCATCTCCTCTATGTACTCTTGTTTGTTTGAATATAGTTGCTTGTAGTATCCTCTAATGATGTTTTGTTTTTCTATTGTATCTGTTGTGATGTTACCTGTTTCATTACATATTTGATTTATCTGTTTTTTCTTCTTTCTTCTTTATCAGTCTAGCTAATGCTGTGTCGATCTTAAACTTTTCAAAGAACTAGCTTTTGCTTCATTTATTTTCTGTGTAATTCATTTATTTTCTATTTCACATTTTTCTGCTCAAATCTTTATGTTGTCTTTTATCCTGGCATTTTTAGTTTTTGTTTTTGTTTTTATTGTTGTTTTTCCAATTCCCTGAGGCATGATGTTAGGTTGTCTATTTGCCACCTTTTCATCTTTTTCTTGTGTGCACTAATTACTATGAATTTCCCTCTTAGACTGCTTTTGCCATGTCCTATAGATTATGGAAATTTGTGTATTCATTATGATTTGTTTCTGTAAATTTTTTGACTTCAGATTTAATTTCTTTAGTAGTTAAGAAGTCATTCAGAAGTAGGTTGTTTAGTTTCCATGTGTTTGTGTATTTTAGAGGGTGTTTCTTAAAATAATATTGAGTTTAATTACATCATGATCCGAGAAGATGCTGGACATAGTTTCCATTCCTCTGAATCTCTAAAGGCTTGATTTGTGTCCTACCATATGATCAGTCTTTGAAAAGGTTCCATGTAGGGTAAGAAAAATGTTTATTTTGTGGTCTCAGAGTGGAAAGTTCTATAGATGTCTCTCAAGCCATTTTGATTTATAGTATCATTTAGGTCCTGAATCTCTGTGTTAAATTTTTGTCTAGAAGATCTGTCTAAAGGAGATAATGGGGTGTAGAGATCTCCAACAATTATAGTGTTGCACCATATCTCTCCTTTTAGCTCTAGCAGTCTTTCCTTCATCTATTTAGATTCTCCTGAGTTGGGTGCATAGACATTTATAAGTGTTAGGTCTTCTTGATGAATTAGTCCATTTGCTATTATATATTGCCTGGCATCTGGCAAGGCTGTAGGCCGTTCACTTGAACTGGTTTGACTTTTTTTTTTTTTTTTGAGAGAGAGAGAGATTTTTGCTATAGGCCACATATATTCGTGAGAAAGACAGAGAGAGAAAATGAGGAATTATCTCAAGGGGGGATGCAGTTCCTTCTCATACATTTTCCTCCTGGGATTTTGGGCCTGCAGGCACACATACCTAGTGTGTTTCAAGACTCTAGGTCTGGGACTTGAACCATGGTCAGTGACAAGAAAGTCCAGTGCCTTAACCAACTGTGCCACCTGCTGGCCTTCTACCTGAAATTATTAAGAGAGGTGTGAGAGAGGGAATTTAAGGTGTTAATAGGTAATGAGTAAAAAACAGGTATCTATTTTAGATCAACATTGATAAGATCATTTCCTCTCTGATTTCTTTGTTCACCTGATATTCTAGTGATTTTTGTCTTGGCATTATTTATTTTATATTCATTATGTATTTAATGTCTTGATTAATTTTTTAAGAGAGGTGTTTGCTATAGGGTGTGTGCACTAACTGGAGAGACAGAAACAGAAAACAAATCACCTCCCAGGGGAATGGCCATGCTGTAATCCCTTCTCCTCCATTCTCCTCTTGGGCTTTTGAAGCACACACACACACACACACACACACACACACAGCCTAAATTTTAAGCCACCAGGTCCATGACAGGGACTGCAGTCAACTACATAGGTATCCTGGAATGTAACCATTACGCCATCTGCTGGTCCAAGCTAATTGTTTAGTAACAAAAATAGACATGTTGCAAAAGGGTGGAAAAAAGGCAGGTGGGGTGCAGTTGGAGAGAAATCAAATACACAGGCATATGGGGCCAACAGGTGGTATAGTGGTAAGGCACTGAACTCCCACATGGCCAACTGTGATTCAAGTCCCAGACCTGGCAGCTTGAATATTCATGCATGCCTAAAATCCCAGGAGGAGAAGGGATTGCAGTGTGGCCATTCTCCCTGAGGAATGAGTTCTCACTTTCCCTTTCACTGTCTCTCTCTGACCTGAGCATGAGCCCTATGGCAAAAATCTTTAAAAAGAAGGAAAAAAGAAAAAGAAAGAAAGGAAAACAATGAACAGAACAAATACACACAGGTATGTACAGTAAATGTGAAAACCCTCACTTGACCACTTCTCTTTTTCTACTCTCCAGTAAAATTTTCTTTATTCAATCTTAAATAACACTTTTAAGAATTATGATGTATTTTAAACTCATTTCAAGCTTCAATTCTCTGTTGAAGGGCGACTATCTACATGGAAAATTGAAAAAGTGTTGCTGGTTCTGCTGCTAGATTAAATAGTACTAGGGAAAGTAACATTTTAAGGAAGTAATGGTCTTATTTGTTGTAATACTTTCTTCTCCTGCCCCTGGGGCCTTCTAACCTGAAGTCTGACCACTCTGGTTTGGGAAAATTGTATTGTGCAAATACAGCCTAATTCAATCCAACAAGCATTTTTTTTTTTTTTTTTGAGTTCTTTAAATCTGTAGTGGGCATATGCAAGACCCTGTAAGGTAGTGAGTGACAGCTCTCAAATGCTCAGTGCTCAGGGAAATGGACTAACCTTAATGAAACATGACAAGTACTATACCTGTATGATCATGCTGTCGGCCCCTCTTCTAATCAATTTTAGTTCAGCCCAAGTGTCATTCTATCACTGCTCTATGGCTCAAGGGTGGTCTGATTCAAATCATAGAGGCTCACAGCTCAAAGGGTCTCAGAGATCAAAAGTTCGATATTCCTTACTTTGCAATTGAAAACATGATCCAAAATAATGGTGACATGTGCATAGTCACTCAGTAAGATTCTTCATAATAAATGTTTTTGAAAGAAGGTTAAAAGGCATTAAAGAAACACGTGTGCATTTTGCAATAGCTTTCCAAATATTATGTGTTTAATTTTGTGTGTGTGTTCATTTTTATTTTATTTATTTATTTACCATCTATTATAAGAATGTTTCATAATAGGTGAGATAAAGAAATACGGAGAACATGCAGTGAAGAATTATCAGCAGTGAAAGCAAGGTAGAATATGATCCGTCAAAGGAGATAAGTTGGAGAGAGTCTTCTTTTTTCTTTTTTCCAGGTATTCCTTTATATTATTATAACTTCTAATTTAAATATAATAGCTCCACATATTTATGGGACACACTGTGGTTTTTCAAAACATGTTTACATTGTGTAATGACTAGATTAAGGCAATAAAGCCACCTACTATTTTAAGCGTTTAACACGACCTTCTATTGTGCACATTTGAAGTCCATTCTTCTATTTTGAAGTAGTCATTGATTTCTTTTTTTTTTTTTATTGGTGGAAGTTCTTAATTTAAAAAATTATATTTTTTTAGATTCTATTTATTTATTTATTTATTTTCATTTTCTTCCATACATTGATTTCTAACCAACTATCGTTACTCCTCTGCGCTACAGAACTCTAGGACTCATTCCTCTTCTCTACCTGCACTCTAGTATCCATTAGCCAAGTTCTTCCTTCACCACTGCTGGTATCCACCGTAACACTCCCCACTTTTATGCAATCGAATCTTTTCGGTTTTGCTATTGACTGAGAACATGAGGTATTTATATTTCATTGCCTGGTTTATTTTACTTAGCATTATTTCCTCCAGGTTTGTCCTTGTTGCCTCAAAAGAATTTGGTATTACTTTTTCTTAAGAAGATTTATAAAATTCAGCAGTGAAGCCATCTAGACCTCTGCTTTCTTTGTTGAGAGACTCTCCATTACTTATCCAGTCTTGTTACTTCTCATAGGTCTGCTCAGGCTTTCCAATTTTTCCTGGTTCAATCCTGGTAGATTGTATGTGTTTCAGAATTTATTCATGTCCTCTGTGTTTTCCAATTTGGGGACATAATTGTCCATATTAATCTATGGCATCCATTATAATATTTCTTTTGTCATTTCTGATATTATTAATTTGGGTCTTCTGCCTTTTGTCTTAGTTGATCTAGCTAATTGATTGCTGATTTTACCCTTTCAAAAACCAACTTTTCATCTCATTGACCTTTCATATTAGTTTTTTGTCTATAACTTTTATTTCTGCTTTGATTTTTGTTATTTCTTTCCTTCTACTACTTTTTAGTTTAATTTGTTCTTGCTTTTCTAATTTGTTAAAATATATCATTGATTTATTTACCATATTTTTGTTTTTGTAAAAGATCATTTATTTCTTCCATGAGCTAGAAACAGAAAAAGAGAGAACTACCAAGGGTTTTGACATCACAATCCACTCCAGACTCAGCCAGTCCTGAGTGATGGGCATATATGTGCCCAGTGTGGTCTCCAGAGACAAATCAGAAATCTTCCTGTGCATGTTATCCTTACAGAATGTTATATCTTATCATTGTGCCACCATCCAGCAACCCCCTCTTCCATTTTTTTGAAGTGAGTTTGTTTTGCTATAAACTTCCCGCTTAGTATTGCTTTTGCTATAGCCTGTAGGTTCTGGTTTCCATTTTCATGTTTTAAGAAATTTCTAATTTTTTATAAGTTTTTTCTCTGACCCCACAGTCATTCAGGAACATGTTGTTTAGTTTCCATACATTTGTATATTTTCTACAGTTCTTGTTGTTGATTTTCTAGCTTTAGTCCATTGTGATCAGAAAAGACATTTAGTATGGATTTTATTTTTTATAATTTCTTGAGGTTTATTTTATGGCCTGATAAATAATTGATCCTAGAGAACGGTCCATGTGCTGATGAGAATAATGTGTATTCTATGGCTGTTTGGTGAAATATTCTGTAAATGCAGGTCTGGTCCACTTGATGTCTGGTAAAGTTAAAGTCCAGTATTTCTTTGCTGATGATCTGTCTAGAAGATCTGTCCAATACTGAGAGTGGGGTGTTGAAATTCCTAAATATCACTATGTTAAAGAATCTGTTTCTTACTAGCAGTATTTGTCTTATATATTTGGGTACCCTGGTATTGGGTACACATATATTTATAATTGTTATATCATCTTGCTGAATTGATCATGTTATCACTAGATAATAACCTTTTTTGTCTCCTTTTTAAAAAATGGATTTAATGGTATCATTAGAGCTACTCTGGCCCATTTATTTATTTCCATTTGCATGGATCTTTTTTTCACGCATTTACTGTTAGTGTATGTATGTCTTTTCAGATAAAGTGACTTTCTTGTAGGCAGCATACAATGGAGTCTTTTTGTTTTGTTTTGTTTTTTATACTCTCAGCCAATCTCTCTCTCTCTCTTTTTTTGGGGGGGAGGGGGGATGTTTTTGCTATAGGATGCGTGCACTCACCAGACAGAGAGAGATAGAGTGACAGAAAGGGAGAAATCCCCCCCCCCCCCAGGGAGGATGGCCATGCTGCAATCCCTTCTCCTCTGTTCTCCTCTCAGGATCTTGGGCACGCATGCACACGCGCCCGGCATGAGTTTTAAGCTACTGGGTCCAGGACGCGAACCGTGTTTGACTACATGGGAGTCCAGCGACATAGCCATTACACTAACTGCTGGTTCCACTTTTTTATTATTGGGAATTTAATCTGTTTACATTCAAGGTTATTATCAATAAGTACTGACTTATTCCTGTTATCTATCTATTTACTTATTGGGTTATTTTCTGGTTTTCGTTGTTGTTGATATTGTTGCTTGTTTGTTTTTGATGTTCCTTCCTCTATTATTGTTTATCTTTGTGGTTTGTTAGTGTTCAGTAATGATATAATTTGATTCCTTTCTCTTTCTTATTTGTGTAATTATTGTACTGATGAATTGCATACCCTTTGTATATTTTCTTGGTGCTATCTATAATCCTTTTCCTTCCAGGTGCAGAACTTCCATAAGTATTTCTTGAGGAGCGAGTCAAATGTTTCTGAATTCTTTCAGTTTTTCTTTGTTTGGGAAAGATTTTATTTCTCCTTCAATTTTGTAGCATAGCTTTGCCGGGTATAGTTTTTATAGCCAGGGTTTTTTCTTCTTCTTCTTTTTTTTTTCTTTCAAAATTCTGAACATATCATTCCATTTTTCTGGTTTGTAAGGTTTCTGCTGAGTAGCTTAATGTTCGTGTGATGGGATTCCTTTATATGCGAGTTGATTCTTTACTTGCTAGTTTTAGGATTCTTTGTCTTTGACATTTTGACTATAATGCACCTCAGAGAGGATGCTCTTATGTTGAATCTATTCGGCATCTTTTGTATTTCCCGAATCCGACTATATTCAGTTGTAATTTTATGAAATAGGTTGTCTGTGTCTTTCCCATCTTTTCTTCTAGAACTCTTGTTATATGAATATTTGATTGCATAATAATGTTCTATATGTCACATATGTTTCCTCCATATAAAAATGTTTTTTTTTCTTTTTGTCTGAGTTGTTATTCTTGATCTAGTCTGTTGATGATGCTTTCAACCTCAACCTTTTTTTTTTTTTTTCATGTATTGACGTTTTTATTTCCAGGATTTCTATTTGCTTATTTTAAAGATGTCTACCCCTTTGTTAAATTTCTCATTCTGGCATGCATTATTGTTCTGATCTCACTGAATAGTTTGTCTGAATTTTCTTGCATTTCATTGAGTTTCCTTGAGATCACGATTTTGAATTTGGTATCCTGCATTTATTGGATTTCTTTTCCTTGTTATCTCTTGCTGAAAAACTAGTGTGTTCCTTTGAATGAAACCTTGTTTTTCCATGTATCTGTGTCCCTGCATTAATTTCTGGGCATCTAGTGAAAAAAAATCACCTTTCCTCTTTCATAGAGTAGTTTTTGTAGGGGAGGACTTGTTCTTGGAGATGTGAGATAACTGGATGGGCCATGTAGTCTGTCTAGGCGCAGGGCCACCAGGTCCTCAGACCTCTGTTCACCTAGGCAGCATGAGGAAACTACCCTGGGTAATGAAGAAGAGTCATAGGGATCCTGTGAGGGTGGGGCCTCCAGCTCTGTGGATTCTACAGAATGCCCAGGAGTCACAAAAAGCCATGCTGGACAAGTGGGCTGGGCTGCTTTCTCTGCTGACCTCGGGTGGGTGTAGCATTGGAAATGGAGCCAAGCAAGTGGACCAGGCCACCAATGACGGCCACAGACAGGAAGCGGAGCCAGTCTTGGATTCCTGTCCCTTGGTGAGTCTTCCTCACTTCTTTGCTGTATCCTGGTGTTTTCTCCTTGCTTCCTCTGTTTGAAGTGCATTTATTCACTATTTTTGGACCCTCTCCATGGAGTGGCACTGGGCTGGGTGACTCCATTCACCATTTCCATGATCTCTGAGAGCCTTCTTTCTTCTATGAAGTGTAGCTCTGGCCTCTGTTTATATAATTAATTCTTTTTTCTATAAAATCTTCTATTTAAAAATGATCATTTTCATGTAGGTACATTTACTGTACATTCTCTCAAAATCTATAAGTTTAGGAAGTGTGTAGTATTGCTGAATACCTGATATCCTTACTTAATTGAAAAATAAAACCTATGTGTTAAAAGAAAGGATGATTCACTGTTGATCTATAAAATAAAATAAATTAAGCCATTCATACTACGATTAACTAATTGCTAATGTAGATGATATAAGCCTGATATAGATGAGTAGACTCATTTTATTTTCCTCCAAATAATAGCCTTCTCCTTAAAGCACTGAATGGCATGCTGTGTACCAAAGTGTACTTTTCATTAATATAAATTGCTTGCTACTAAAAAGGCCTGCTCGTAGAAAATCTAGACAACGTGCCTTGCTCTCGCTTCCTCTTCACTTAAAAAAAACATTATCAGGAAGAG
>NW_006159595.1:885630-915539 GCF_000334495.1 Tupaia belangeri chinensis
GTTAAGTGAATATTTTCATTGAAACAAATGATATTATTTAGTAAAATTTTGACAACTATATGGTCTGCTGTTTTCTACAGCTTTGGCATCCTATCCAACTAAACCACAAATGGGATATATGAACACTGTTTTTCACATCCTCAGGCATTTATTCTCTTTTTGTTAATGGAATGTCTCAGAGACTCTATAGGGAAAATGAAACATTTTCTCAAATAGAATTAAACAGTTACATACCTCGTTGTTTCGGGGATATAGAAACAGAAGTTTCTCCTAATAGCACTTAATGTTTATTAAATACCAGTTGACGATGATGATTAATAGAGATTGCAGTGAGGACTAAGCTCTATGATAACTGACATTGCTTGCCGATGTGCACTGTGGGAAATGGTTAGACACTGCGGATGTGCCAGAAATGTGAGCAAGTATTGATTTACATGGCATATAAAAAGTCTGATGATTTAAACATTTTCTACTGCCGATCATTACTCTTCGTGGATGTACTGTCAGTATGCTCATATCTTGATCTCCAGATGAAAACTTTAGAGGTAAGGGAGTAGAGACAATATGTCAGGACTTAAACCTGAGAGATAAGTTGTTAATGGTTAGTGATGCGTATTGCAAGGATCATAAATCTCTATATTCCATTGTTGGCACTTGCTAAGATTATGCTAAGAAATGCATTGTGATTCAGCTTTTATTTTTTTAACGTTATCGAAGCTTGGGTTTAGAGACAGTAATTCTAATACGGTTCTCACTGTGCTATCTGAGCAGATAACCTTGCTCCTATTTTAATGATGTTATTAGAACAATCAAACTTGAACTTGCTCACTTACCTCCATTAAATCTTCCAGCTCATTTGCATTTGTATACTCTCCCTTGCCCTCCAATTACAATCCCAGGAGATGTTCTCACCCCTATCAAATGCTAACCTCTCCTGCTCCAGCTGCTGTCAACTCTGCCTTCTCAAGGATTCTGCTTCTTGATTAACCCTTCTCTCTTGCAATGTCAGTTTTCTTTTCTCCTTTCAACCAGTTCAATTAACATAGAAACATTCAATACATCTCCAATTTAAAAAATATATATATATAGAAATGTTCCCTTTCACTTTTCATTCAGCCTAGTGTTACATTTCGCTTCATAGTTAAACCACTTGAAATAAACATCCACAATCACATCTACACTTTCTCTTTCTTTTAGTTTTCTAAAAGCATTCCAGATAATAATAACTCCACACTCTGCCCCTTGTGGCAGCTGCTAGTATCACAATAGATTTGCCAAATACAATAATCACTTGTCTAAGTTTACTTTTTTCCATATGGCAAGACACTGGGTTAGTGTCCTGGAGTTACCTGAATGTTATGAAACGTTTTTGCTTTTGACTTCATTCCTGCCATTTTTCTGTTTTTATTTTTCCATTTTGGCTTCAATTTTGCTACTGTTGTCATTTTCTTTCATTTGACATGTAAGTGTGGGAATGTCTTAGTTTTAGATTTTTAGCCCACTTGTCTTCACATAAATTTCTTCTGTAGATAATTAATTTCATCCCAAACAATGACTATAAGTAATATATATACACTACAATATCTTTAGTTTTAATCTGTGTAACTGAAGCCTATAGACAGCTGCCTGTTTAACGTATTCTTTGGGGTGAGAAATACCCATCTTAAATTTAAGGAAACCAGTCATAGCCACAGTGGTGCAGGCTGTGGGGCACTACTGCATGATTCTATAAACCATATGAGAAGGTTTGGGGTTCGTGCGCTGGTTCTACCTGAGTATCCAGGTATACCTGTGATCCCGGGTGGCTGCAAAGCTAGGGGGGAAGATCCAAGCATAGGGACTCTGCCAAGGGTGCCCTTCTCTCTCATGAAAGAAATGTAATAAAAATTTTTGGCAAAAATTTTATTAGCATTGCAACAAAATGCTTGATATTATTCTAAAACCTGCTTTACTTGCTGTCTTCTTTATCTCTGTAAGTGCTACCAATACCTATCCACTCACTCAAGTCAACACCAAAGAGTTATTCTTGGGTTGTTGTTATTTATTTCCAGTGGTTGGAAAATAAATCCTTTAACAGGGTTGTGATTCTCCTTCCAGACCAGCAGCCAGTCAGTCTAACAGGTGGGCCTGGAGCATTCAGGTAGACCAAGGACACCAACCCAGTGCCTTCTCATATAGCTCTAGCATCATGCAGCAGCGACCCTACTGCCTGTGCCACTGCGCATGGGCACAAGGAGGCATTCTTGATTCCTCTTTTTCCCTCGTTGCTATATCCAACTCCCTAGAAAATCCATTACTTCCAAAACGTACCTTGAAAATACAGTCCCCCTTTGCTTAACTCTCTCCTTAGTAGAGTGTTCTTTCAAAAATTAAAACTACAGGGGATAGTGGCACAGAACATAATGTGCTGTGAGGCAGTCCCACATGGGATAGTGGCACAGAACACAATGTGCTGCAAGGCAGTCCCACACGGGAAGGTTCCCAGTTCAAGTCTGGAGACCCTGTTGAGTGTTTTGGCTTTCTCTTCCTCTCTCTCTCTCTGTTGCTCTCTCTCTCTCTCTCTCTCTCTCTGTCTCTCTCATTCATGGAAAAATGTAAATTAGTAATTTAAAAAAAATCAAACCCAGCACATATCTCTATACTCACCCTCCAGCTAAAGAACTTTACTCCAGTGATTTATCACATAAATGCCCACATCATGCTTAGGATCTTTACATTTTATTTAGAATAAACTTCTGATTCTGATTTTATATTCTTTCTAATCAGCTTTTCAATCAGAACTTCTTTCTTTCTCTTCTCCACTCTCTGCTCCCAACATATTTACCTTCCTGATCTTTCTATTTTTATCTTAGCGCATTATAGAAGCTTTTATTGTTGGCTAGAATGCTGTTCTCTCTTCCTGAAATATTGTCCTCCTAGTGAAATATCTGTGTTCTTCCTGGCATTTGAACCTAGAACCGAGTGCTGGTTATACAGGCCAAGTACGGTAGCCACATGCAGTTCATAGTTCAAATTTCATCCATGGAGACAGGCCTCTTAGTCATTTTTTTGTAAAGCAAAACAACCAAGAACAAATACAGAGTAATCTGGTATAAACTGAGGAGGGAGAAAAAGTAAAGGGATGTGTTTGATATTTATTTATTAATTGATATTTTTATTCATTTATTGTGAGGTTTTTGCCTTAAGGCATATGATAGTAAGACAGAGATAGTGGGAGAGAAAGTAAGAAATTACCCCTCAGGGGTAATGGCCATGCCACAATTCCTTCTCCTCCATCCTCCTCCTGGGATCTTGGGTACACACATGCATACGTCTGCCGTGAGTTTGAAGCCACTGGGTCTGGGACTCTAGTCAGCTAGCCATGTGAGAGTCCAGTAACATAACTGATATACCATCTGCTGGCCCCTATTCACTAATTTTTGAGGCTTGTTTATTTCATGAAAAAAAGGCAGACACCCTCGATGGGTGAATCAAGAGAGATCATGAGTGTGCACAGATGCACCGGGCAAGCCTCGGTTCACTCTGGCTCCAAACCTGAGCTTCCCATGGGACTCCAGCAATCTGTGGCAGTGCCCCACCACCTGCATCTCCGCAGTGGGATATTTTGAATATCAACAGTTCTTACTGTATTTTTTAAACCTACTTGCAAAGTATTGATTTTTGTCCCATCTCTCTCTTTGAGAATAAGCTCTACAGGATTACAAAAGTTGACAATTGTGCAATCTCACCTATTCTGGCATTCAGTAACAGATACACAGGAAGCACCTAAAGACTTATTTGTTGAACAGTGAAAAAAAGGAATGTATGACGTAGAAATAGCATGTGATTTGAAACCAAAGGTTTGGGTTTCAATCCTTAGACACTATGATTTTAACCAAATGTTGTTATTATTAGATGAAACTTAATAATACTATTCATTAAGCATGAGATCTCTGACAGGTTTAGTGTTACCAAAATAAATAAATAAATAAATAAGACAGAAACCTTTACTACGTAAATGAATTAAGAGGGGGGGAAAGGCGAATTGAGATACTTTTTAAGTTAAGAACTTTAGTAGCTAACCCTGACTCATATATATTTAATTCCTGAGATCAAGACAGCTAAAGGAAAGAGAGCGAGAGGGCAGTAATGGGAATCCCTTTGAAATGTGTAAACCAGCAGCTATTTGATGTGAAAGTGTGGAGAGACATATTTCTCCCTGATGCTTCTGTCATCAGTGTGGAAAAAAAAAATAGTGTACGGGACCAGCAATTGGCATAATAGTTATGTTGCTAGATTTCCATGTATTCGAGTGTGGTTCGAGTCCTGGACCAGGTTGCTTGAACTCATACTGGGCACGTGTGCATACATGCCCAAGATCCCGAGAGGAGAATGGAGGAGAAGGGATTGGGGCATGGCCATCCTCCCTGGGGGGTGATTTCTCGCTTTCTGTCTCTCTGTCGTCGCTGTCTTTCTAGCGAGTGCCCAAAATGATAGTGAGCTAATTTTACTTTGTTCTGTTTTGTTTTGCTCATAAAACCATGGGATAGAAAGAGAACGAAAGGGAAAATAGGCTCTTAGATTTTTTGTTTCTTTTTTTTTTTTTTTTTTTTTGCCACAAAGCACGTGCACTAGCTAGAAAGAGACAGAGAGAAACAAACAGAAGAAAGTGAGAAATCACACCCTAAGGTGGTCATGCCACAATTCTTCTCTGTTCTTCTCTTATGATTTTGGACACCTACACATGTACACATACACACACACACACACACACACACACGGTATGGGGTTCAAGCTGCCGGATCTGGGACTTGAATTGTGATCGGCCATGTGGGAGTCCAGCTCTTTAACCACCATGCCACATGTTGGTCCCAGGGGCCATAGAATTATTAAAGTCTGAAAGCAGATAGAGTGAAGACCATGAGAGGGCCAGCTTGGGAGTCCAGCAGCCATGTGCTGCTGAAGTGAAGCTAGATCCATCTGGAAGATTACAGATCCAGTTCCCAGCCAACCCATACAGGTATGTATGTCCATGATCCTGGCTGGTTGGGAGGGTGGGGGTGGAGGTGGAATGAGAGGTTGCAGTATGAGATGATGTTCAGGTTGCTTGTCTCTCCCTCTCTCTCATTGTCATTGAAGAAATAAACTTAAAATTTTTAAAGGACATGAGAAAATATAATTCTAAGCCAGCAATGGGAAAGAAAAACCAAGCACTACTCTTAATAACAATTCAGGTTCCCCAAAGACCCAGATATTGGCAGAACCAGTACCTTAGAAAATGATTATGGAGAGAAGAAGCTACAATGAAAGGGAGAGTTGAAAGTCCATGTAAGAATAAACTAGGTCCCAGTCTCAGATCTCCTTAAATTAGCAGCTGCCCTTCTACCACCTTGGGAGAAAACTGGCCAATTAAGTTTTTCTTTTTGGGGAGAGATATTTTTCATAGGGCACATGCACTCACTGGAGAGAAACCACCCCCAGTGGGGATGGCCACACTGCGATCCCTTCTCCTCCATTCTCCTTTGGGATTTTGGGCATGTACACACATGTGACTGGTGTAGTTTCAAGTTTCTAGGTCCAGGATTTGAACTGTGGTTGGCCATGTGGGAGTTCGGCACCTTAACCACCACACCCCCTATTAGCCCTACTGTCTGATTTTTAAAGGATCTCTAGACTTCATTCTGTAAGTGGAGGTATTCAATAAATGTGTGCACAATAGTACCCTAAACTGTAGCCCATCTTCAGGATTCTCGTTTTGAACTCCAAAGTTCTGGAAACAAAAACTTCACTCTCCAGGGAATCTGACCAGTCTTGGAAACATTATAAAGAATCTGACTTTGGCTTAGCCCCACTGCCTGAGGTTAACGGAGGTTAACCCCTACATGGCCAGCTGCAGTGTGAATCCTGGCCTCAGAAGCTTGAAAACATTCCAGGTACCTGCACATGTGTGCCCCACACCCTGACAAGGTGAAGAATTGGAGGAGAAGGTGTGTGGAGTGACTGCGCCCCACTGAGGGGTTCTCTCTCTCTGTCTCTCTCCCTCTCTGTCCCTCTGTCTCCTTCTGGTAAGTGCACATGTCCTCTGGCAATTAAATAGCAACAAAAAAGATTCTGACTTTGACTGAAACCCATGTGAATGACCCAGGCTTATAATGCTACAGTGAACCTTCCAGTTGCCCAGATATAGCCACGCGTCCATGAATTTCAACATTCTTTTTAATTTCTCATCCGGAGTAAGAGTAATCTTACAAAGATTGCCAGAAATATGAAAGATGGAGACCAAAACAAAGAAGTAAATGAAATTTGGAAGAAAAACACCATGTTTAAAGATTAAAAGTTGAAAAGAGAAACAATATACTCAGAAAGATAAGAAAAGATATTGAATCCAGTAGGGAATTTTTTTTAAAAAAGGAGCCCAAGATATTATTTCTTTAAAGGGAGGGGAAGCTTTGGGAAATTAAAACTGTATGAAGAGGGATGGGGGGGGGAATCAATATAAAGTTTGTACATAAATTTGAGAATCTCACCCAATAAGAAAAATAGAAGTAGTATACTCTGGTTGTTGGCTTGATGCTTTGTATGAATAGAAACAAAACCAGGAGGGCTTAAATAAGATACACACACACACACACACACACACACACACACACACACTGTTGTAGTTGATTGTATTACTACAACTGAAACATCTGGGATTGGTTGATTTATAAAAAATAAAGGAAAAGATGGAGGAGAAGGGATTGCAGTGCACCTATTTCCATGAGAGATACTTTCTTCTCTCTTTCCTTTTCTCTGTCTCTCTCTAGGTGAGTGCATGCATCCTTTAGCAAAAAATAAAGCAGTTGGGTTCAACAGGTAGTATAGTGGTTAAGGTGCTGGACTCCCACATGGCTGACCATTGTTCGAGTCCTGGATCTGGCAGCTTAAGACTCATGCCAGGTGTGTGTGTGTGTGTGTGTGTGTGTGTGTGTGTGTACATGCTCAAAATCCCAGGAGGAAGAGAGAAGGGAAGTGACTGTGGTATGGCCATATCCCCTTGGGGACAATTTCTCGCTTTCCCTCTCACTGTCTCTACAGTGAGCACATGTACCATATAGGCAAAAACCTTAAAAAATATATTTTTTAAAAAAGCAAAGAAAATCATCGTAAAAACTTATTGAATTTTTTTTCTATTTTCGTAGAAGAGTAAATGAAAACAGACCCACATAAAGGCATTTTATTATGAAATTTTGGATGCCTGCAGACAAAGTAATCTAGGTAAGGTGGAGAACAGGGCATAATGAATAGGAAACAGAATGTCTGGAATAAACAAAAGATTAGGAATCAAAAAGTCTGGAATTTTTAATAGCAGATTTGATTCCAGAAGAGAAAGCAGCTATTTACTAGTAACTTATGAGTGAAAATGCAATTGCCAAAACAAAAGTAATTTTATCCACTTGATCTGCGAGTTTGTAGTAGATTTATCTACCATGTGCTTTTAGGAGAAATTTTTAAGAGCAGTTTCTGTAAAAGAAACTTGAAGGGAAACTTCCTAAGTAATACAAAAGAAAATAGAATCAGGAAATTCAACAGCTGAGAGGTGAGAGGAGCGCCCAGGATGGAACCGAAGGGAAGCCTTCTATGACAGATGGGCTCTTGTTAAGATGTACTCAATCCAGGTTCAAGGAGATTAAAAGGTTCAGAAAAGACTTCTAAAGTAAGATGAAGCCAAAAGGTCTCTCCATGTATCTGAAGACCTTAGGAGAAAATGTAGACAATTGCTGAGAATTTTTGACTCAAATGTAATGAGTATATAGAAAAACAAGCATATCAGAAACAAATAAAAATAAGGGATGATAGGAAGGGTGCTTATAGAAGGATGGAATGGAAAAGGACAAAAGTGAATTCTCAAAAGGAAAGTGGATCAATAAAAAAAACTTAAAATGTAAGATTGTCAAAAGGTACCAGTACAACCCTATTTCTATGAAATATAAATGAGATACAGAAATAATCATCTGAAAAATAAAATAAATTGGCTACCTAACGCAAGATCCCCAACCTTCCTGGCACCAGAGACCAGCCTCATGGGAGACACTCCGTGGATGCTGGGGTAGAAGGGGTTGGTCCTGCGAAGACCCAAGTGTATCACATCCACCATGCGCCCCATACCCACCACCGCCACATTGCAATAGCCAATAAAACAATCACTCAACAGGGCCGTCTCCCATGAGAATCGAATACCACTGCTGCCCCGATGTTCAGACAGGCTGAATTAAAAGCAATGTTTATCAGATAGTAAACTCTTAATTACTGAATAATTTGGATGAGCTTTAGAATCACTTACAAAGGAATCAGGACATATTTCAGCACACATAGTTTGCAGTAAGCTACGTGTTTTCTACTTGGTCCAGATGACAGGAAGCTGACAAGTAAGATGAAGAGACACAACTCAGGTACCTATTTCATATGATTTAAGAGTTTACTTCGGGACCAGCAGTTGGTGTAACGGCTATGTCGCTGGACTCCCATGTAGTCGACCACGGATTGAGTCCCAGACCCGGCGACTTAAACTCACGCTGGGCGCGTGTGTGTGCATGCCCAAGATCCCAAGATGAGAATGGAGGAGAAGGGATTGCGATGGGGGGTGATTTCTCGCTTTCTGTCTCTCTGTCTCTCCCTGTCTTTCTGGTGAGCACACGCGCCCTATAACAAAAACAACAACAACAGCAACAACAACAACAAAAAACTCTCCAAAATAAAAAAAAAAAGAGTGTACCTCCTCCTGGGTCGTAGGAAAAGGTTTCCCTGGAGGGGATCTGCTCCCTCCAGACTGTGTTAGGAAATCACAGCTGACACTTTTTACCCTTAGCCACCCTAGTGGCCTCCTTATTTTCCTCTCTCTTTCATTTCTCCCTTTTCTCCCCACACACGAACACACAGCAGCAAACTCAGTCGGCTCTAAGTTGGCATCATCTAGACTCAAAGCAAATTACAGGCCCACTCAGCCCGAGTTTGTCTGTGTCTCTCAAGGGAAGGAACACAAAAAAGGAGAAGGTGGAGTGGGTAGAGCATATGCCAACGAAATAAACACAAAGGTTCCCAAATAATCTCCCCACACGCTTGCTTCCCTGGTCCCCTACGCCTTCTTGGAAGCTGACTATCCACCACCCCACTGCTTCTCAGAAGCCTCATTAGAAGCCATGTGGTTCTGAATTAAAATAAGTGCAACATTTGCCAGTGACGTCTGTGTTTGCAGGTGTCACTGCCAAGTGCCAATGCTATCCAATATTTGCTCACCACTGCCCACGTGGGACCAAACCCACACTTAATAAGACAGGGAATGCCTTGTCATGACATATGTGCAATAATATTCCCTGCGTTTCAGCCCCAGAAGCACGGTTATTTAGCTCACACGGTCTTCTGCTATAATCATAGCAGTTTTTCTTGCAGCCGTAAAAGTCTCACCAACTACAGTTCGGCATTTTCTGCTTTCCAATTACTTGCTGATGCTATGCCAAGTACAGAGTAATATTTTCATATATCATTAAACAAATGCAGTTGTGCTCCCCAAACAGGTTTCAGTTTGGGCTAAACTACATCCATTAAAGCTTTCATAAATGGCACACCCTTAAGCTTGTAGTTTCTTTTTACTCATAAATATTTAAACTGCACAGATAATACCTCAACTTCCCAGCAAGGGCTACATTAGCTGGGCAATCTTTAAAGCATAAAACTTTGTAGCAAGAGAAAAACTAGGAAGAGAGAAATGAGTTGTACTACTGGTGAAAAAAACAAACAAACAAAACAAAACAAAACAGAATCCAAATATTTCCAAGAAATAATCTATTTCTGTTTTCTATCTTTGTAAAAGTCACCATTTGAAAAATCTATATATCAATGATAGCATATTTAATTAACTGTACAAGGCACTACAAGTTTATATTGAAGGGTAGAAATATTTAACATTTATGATTTTAAAAAGTAAAAACGTAGGGATCAGCAGATGGTATAATGGTTATGTCACTGGACTCCCACATAGTTGACTGTGGTTTGAGTCCTGGACCCAGCGGCTTAAAACACACACTAAGCATGAGTAAGAGGATAATGGAGAAGAGATTGCGACATAGCCATCCCCCCAGGTGGTGATTTCTCACTTTCTGTCTCACTGTCTCTCTGGCAAGCGTATGTGCCCTATAGCAAAAATCTCTCTAAAAATTAAAAAAGAAAAGTAGAAACATGAGCCAGCAGGTGGTTAAGGTGCTTCACTCTCACATGGTCAACAGTAGTTTGAGTCCTGGACACGATAGTTTGAACATCACTTCAGGAGTATGTGCAGGCAAGCTCAAAATCTCAAGAGAAGAATGGAGATAGGATGGTGGCATGGCCATTCCCCCTTGGCGGGGCGGAGTGATTTCTCACTTTCCCTTTCTCTGTCTCTTTTGCGAGCACACGTACCCTATGGCAGAAATCTTAAAACAGAAAAAGAAGAAACTAAACCTGAATCCAGAGGTATGAGTGTAGTACAGTCACATTGCACTTAATGACTGAGGGATATGGTGAGACGTGTTGATAGGCTAGTTCATCATTGTGCCAACATCCGAGTGTACTTGCACAAACTTGGATAATCACACCTAGGCTCTAGGGTATATAGGTTATTGCTCCTAGGCTACTCAGTCTGCAGAGCGTATTATTGCAGGTAATTGCGACACGATGGTAATTGTATACCTAAAAATATGTAAACTTAGAAAGGTATGGGAGGCCAGCTGTAGTGATGCAATGCACTACAACACTGAGATTACATTGGAGGGTTCCAGGTTTGTGTCCTAAAGTTTTCATGCATGCTGGGTGCATATGCACAAGCCTGTACTCCTGGCTGCAAAAAGCTGCAGATGAAATTGTGGCATGAGATCTTTCGGGGGCGCCTGTCTTTCTCTTCCTTTCGGCCTCATGAAAGAATGAAATGCACTTTTAAAATGGTAAAGAAAAAATACAGTATGAAAAATTAAAAAGCGCAGGGCCAGCAGGTGGCATGGTGGTTAAGACACTTAAGCCCCACATGGCTAACTATGGTTCAAATCCTGGGCCCAGCCACTTGAAAATCACATGGCCATCCACCCAGGGGGTGATTTCTCACTTTCCCTCTCTCTGTCTCCCTCTGGCAAGTGCATGTAACCTATGGTAAAAACCTAAAAAAAAATTTATTTTAAGATAAAAATGGTGTACCTAGATAGCATACTGACCATGACTGGAGCTTGTAGGACTGGAAGTTGCTCTGGGTAAAACAGCGAGTGAATGGTAAGTTAATGTGAAGGCCTAAGTCATTACTGTACACTACTATAGATCTCACAAACACTGTACACTTAGGTTGCACTAAATTTAAGCCCTTTTCTTTCCTCAATAATCAATTAACCCTAAGTTACTATAACTATTTTACTTTATACCTTTTTAAGTTAACTTTTGGACTTAAAACATGAACACATTGTACAATTGTACAAAAATATTTTCTTTCATTATAACATTATTCTATAAGCATTTTTCTACTTAAAAAAAAAGCATCTTAAAGCATTTTATTAAAACTAAGGCATAAGCACACACATTAGCCTAGTCCAGTACAGGATCAAGATCACTAATATCACTGTCTTCCACCTCCTACTGAAGGTCCATGGTGAACGAATTAACTTGAGATTAAATAAAGCCCAAGAGAAAATGATGCAATCAAGAGACTTGGTAAATGCAAAATGTATGAGGCTGTTGTATGTTCATACCTAATGTATGCAGGGAGGTCTCTGGATACAAACCCAGACGATTCCCATATGGTTCAGCCTCCCAGAGTGTCACATTTTACCATTATGCCACCAGCCAGTCCCCATGTTAAAATTCTTTAGCAAATATAAAAGCTCTTTATCAGAAATATGTTTTGCAGATATTTTATTCTAAACTATGACTTCTTCGTGCAATTTATTCATAGTGGCTCTTGGAGAAAGAAGTTTTAATTTTTATGAATGTAAATTTACACTTTTTTTTTAAGAGAGATTTTTGCTATAAGGCATGTGTGCTCCCCAGAGAAACAGAAAGACAGAAAGTGAGAAATCATCCCCCCATGGGTGGAGGATAGCCATACCTCAATCCCTTCTTCTCCATCCTCCTTTCAGGATTTTGGACACACACACACATGTACCTGGTGTTGAGTTTCAAGCCACTAGGTCTGGGACTCGAACTGTGGTCGACTACCTTGGAGTCCAGTGATGTAACCAGGCGATCTGCTGGTCCCTCAAAATACCACTTTTACTTTTGTTGTATGCTTTTTTGTGTTTTATCAAAAAAGAAGAAAACTTTAACACAAGTTTACAAAGATATTTCTAGAAAAAAATATTTAGTTTAAAGCAATTGCCAAGTATGCCACAAGCAGCTTTCTATGTCTCATGTTTTGAGTCTCTCGATTGCATGATTTTCTCGTGTTTGATTTACTCTCGTGTTGTTTTGTATATCATGGCCCCTAAGCACACAGAATTCACTGCTGATATTATGGTAGGAAGACAAGTCAAGTGATTAACATATAATTCAAATTAAAAGTCCTTATGAAGGACTAGGAAGGTGGGAAAAATCAGCGATGGTAATCACTTGTCAGTCAAGCATGTCCCATCCCACTGTAACTACAATCTCGAAAAGCAAAAACAAAGTGACAGAAGTAACAGCGTCTGCAAAAGAACAGAAGAATCTGCTTCACCGAAGGCAATAACACTCCCCAAATTTAAGAAGGGCCCATATCAAATATGGAAAAACTTCTTTTCTTTTTTTTTAAGAGCAATTTTTGCTACAGGGTGCGTGTGCTCGCCAAGGTGGCAGTGAGAGACAAAAAGTGAGAAATAACCCCCCACTCCCTCACCCCACCACCTGGGGGAATGGCCATGCCACAATCCCTTCTCTTTCATTCTCCTCTTGGGATTTTGAGCATGCACACACATATGCCCAGCATGAGTTTTAGCCTCTGTGTAACTCAACTACATAGAAGTCCAGCAGTGTAACTGTTAGGTCCTCTGCTGGTCCCCAGATATTGAAACACTTCTAATGCCCTGAACTAGAGACTAGATATGGATGTGCATTCCTCTCAGCATCATGATGATCATGGCCAAAGAAAAAAGTTAGTTTATGATGTTGGGAGAAAAGGCTGGACCCACTTCCCACAATGAATTTACTGCTAGTTCAGGATTGCTTAAACAAAAATTGTTATTCATTATATAATGCATATGTGTGAAAATGAGTGGTGAAGATGAGACTACTGATGTAAGGAGAGTTGAATAATTTTTGGAAACTTTGAATAAAAAGATTGTGGAGAAAAATTACTCACCAGAGCAAGTCTATAATATAAATGAAGATTTCTTGTTTTGTAAATGAATGATTCACTGGACTTTCAACCACAGGGAGGCCAAATCAGTGCCAGGATCTAATGCTTTAAGGACAGGATTACAGTCTTGCTTGGGAGCAGTTTAGTGGGCTACAAATTGAAATGCTTTATGATCTGGCACAGGGAGAACCCCAGAGTCTTCAAATATACCAATAAGCATACATTGCCAGTATATGTCAGGAGCAATGAGAAGACAATGATCCAGCTACTCTTCCAAGATGATTTCTTGAATTGCTATGTCAATGAAATGGAGAAGTACTATGTAGAGAATAACATACCTTTTAAGACTCTGCTCATGGTTGATAATGCTCTCACATATCTTCTTTTTATTGGTGATCTTCACCCCCAATATCAAAGTGATGCTTCTTCCCGCAAACCGTTTCTCTGAGTCAATGACTGCATCAAGGTTATAGTAGCTGTTAAAGCCTGAGTAGACTTTTGCTCAGGCCATTGCTGCGACAGAAGTAGACCCTAAGAGGACAGTGTGGCAATGCTAGAAGGATTACAATATATATGATTGCTTCAAGAACCTTGCTTGGTTTCAGAGTGACATCAATAAAGAATGTATAAATGGCATGTGGAAGAAGACACTCAAGAGATTTCCATGACTTCAAAAGGTAGGCCAAAATGACAAGGTTGCAGAGATCAGGAAGGCTGTGGTTGAGATGGCCAACAAAAGTATATGAATAAAATTGAGTCTGCCAAGGTGGTTTCTGAGGAATTGATTGAAAAGGAGGTTTTTTTTGTTTTTGTTTTTTTGTTTTTAACTGGAACAGGAATGCATAACAGAGGAAGGTACAAGATAAAAGGAAACTACAGGAGAATAAAACTCTAAAAGATTCATCATTAAGATTTAACAGAAGCTTGTGTAGACCTCAACTAGCTTCTTAATATGTTTGAAAGCCCGTTTGTCTGACACCAAAAGGTTTTCACTGATAAAGAGGAATGTTCATGGTGCATTAAATGCTTATAAGAAAATCTAGACAAATATAGACAACCTTCAAAAATAGAGAAACCAAGAAAATCACCATGAATATATTTATGAAAAGTCAAACCTCCTCAAGGAGAGTCTCAGTTATTCCAAAAGAAGCCATTGTTGTCAGAGGGGATGACAACATGCATGTCTTGGAAGACTTTGCAGTGGGACAAGATGTGGAGGTAGAAGGCAGTGATGGTTATGATCCTGACCCTGTGTAAGTCTAGGCTAAAGTGTATGTTGTGTCTTAGCTTTTAGCAAAATGCTTAAGAAGAAAAAAAAAGTTAAACAATTTTAAAACAAAAAATTTCTAAAATTATGATATAAATTAATTTTGTACCATTATGCGTTGTGTTTGTGTTTTAAGCAAAGTATTATTTTCTAAGAGTCCAGCGATTAATTAAACAGTTTGTTAGAGTAAGTTATGATTAATTTATTACTGAGGAAAGACTTTATAAAAATAAATTTGGTGTAGCCTAAGTGTACAGTATTTGTAGTTTATAGTAGTATACAGTAATAGGATGGCCTTCATTTTCACTCATCACTCACTCATTGACTCACCTAGAGCAACTCCAAGTCCTGAAAGTTCAGTTTATGGTATACATCCTATACAGGTATACCATTTTTTATCTTTTATACTGTATTTTTAGTGTACCATTTATTTGCTTAGATAAGTTCAGATACATAAATATTAACCACTGTATTGCAATTGTTGCTGATATCCAGTACAGTAACATGTATAGGTTAGTAGCCTAGGAACAATAGCCTATACGATATAACCTAGGTGTGTTGTATACTGTACCATCTAAATTTGTGTAAATTCACTCTATGATGTTGGTATAATGATTAAATTGCTTAATGACTCATTTCTCAGAATGTAGCTCAGTCATTAAGCTACACATTACTGTACTTTTTACTCTCCCTTTCTCTTTCTCTTCACCTTCTAGAACTTTCATTATCCATATTTTGGTACATTTGATGGAGCCTCCTGGGTCTTTAAGACTATTTCTTTTTCTCCATATATTTTTCCTGTTCCCTTGAGTGAATAATCTCAATTGATCTATCTTCCAGGTTGCTGACACTTTCTTCTATGTGCTCAAATCTGTTGCCAATTTCTTCTAGTAAATTTTAAAATTTCAACTACTATACATTTCAAGACCAGGATTTCTAGTTGGCTCTATTTTATAATTCATATATCTTTATTGATATTTATTTTTTAGCCAGACATCATCCTAACATTTTGTTTTGTTTTGCTTTGTTGCTTTGTTTTCAAACATCACCCTTTAGTTCTTAGAACATATTAAAAATAAATGATTTAATGTCTTTTTCTTTTTCTTTTTTTTATTTTTTTGGAGATGTTTTTGCTATAGGGTGCGTGTGCTCGCCAGACAGACAGAGAGAGACAGAGAGACAGAAAGCGAGAAATCACTCCCCAGGTGGGATGGCCACGCAATCCCTTCTCCATTCTCCTCTCGGGATCTTGGGCACACATGCACACATGCCCAGCGTGAGTTTTAAGCCACCGGGTCTGGGACACGAATCACGGTCAACTACGTGGGAGTCCAGCGACATAGCCATTACGCTAACTGCTGGTCCCAGATTTAATGTCTTTTTCTAAGAAACTATACATCTAGATTTTCTCAGGGATTATTTTCACCAACTTTTTATTTTTCCTGTGTATGAGCCATAACTTATCATTTCTTTTCATGTCTCACAATATTTTGATTAAAACTGGACATTTTAAGTAACATAATCTGACAACTTTGAAAACATATTTTTCTCTTACTAGGGTTTGTCATTTTTTTTGCTGTTTGTTCTTGTTATTGGTTTAGTGATACCTCTGAAGTAATTTTGTAAAATCTGAATTCTTTGTTATAGGTGGCCACTTAAATCTCTAGTTGGCTATGTTAGTGGTCAGCTAAAAAATGGACAGATATTTCTTTAGATGTCTGGAACAAATAGTCCCCTAGTCTTTGCCAAGGGGCTATACATGTGCTGGGTCAAACTTCAAGTCATCTAGATAGTTTAAGACATCACCTTTATGTGCACAGAGTTTCAAGATTAGCCACAAGTGAGAACCCAGGATCTTTTCAGGTCTTCCCTAAAAATGAAAACTTCCCTGGTATATGCAGAGCTCTACGCATGTATACATATGTGTGTCATTCTACAGTCTCAAGAATATGCAATAGACTTTTAATGCTCCCTATGGATACCTCCTCCCACAGCTTTTTCTCTTACATTTTTGGCTAGCCTATACTCCCCCAACTCTTACCAACCTCCTCAATACTAAACAGTTGCCTCTGGTTATAGACCTGACTGATAAGGGGCTATATAAATTAAGAATCTTTGTCTCTATGATTGTAAGAGATTTTACTTTTTTTTTTAACTATCTTTTTCGTAATACTTTACTTTTGTATCTTTCATTTTGATATTAGGCAAAGAAAGGTCTCACAAAATAAGTTGGAAAGGGACCTTTCTTTTAAAAAAAAACTTATATGGTTGATAGTTTTTTCTTTATTAAGTATTGGATAGAATTTAATTATGAAGTCATTTGAGCCTGGAATATTATTTCTAGAAGGTTATTTTTAAAGAATTATCTTATTTAACTCTATGTATTTATTTATTTATTTATTTAAATTTGGCCAGAGTAGTATGGAGGTGGGGGTGGGGAGTGAGAAGCAAGCTGCTTTCGAGTCCAGGTCCAGGACTCGAACCACGGTTGGCCATGTGTTAGTCCAGTTCCCTTAACCACCATGCCACCTGCTCGCCCTCTAGAAGGTTTTTAACTGTGAATTTGATGTCAGTAGTAGATATAAACCTATTCTGGGCATGTATTTTTCTTTAACCTTTGGTGTTTGATCACTTTCAAGGACTCTGTTTCATTCATGCTGTTGGAACTCATGGAGCTGAATGATAGTGTGGTTTAAACTGTCATGTTCTTTATTATTGGGAAAGTTTTGGATTTGCATCTGGACACCATCCTCAGTATGCCAGCTGTGCATGTGCCCACGACCAGGTGTTGGCTGAGGCTGGGAGTGGATCATAGGCTCAGCCTTTTGGGAGGTGTGTTTTCTCTCTTTTTTTGCTGTCTCCCCACACACATATACATACACATATATATATTGCTTATGGAGGAAATAAGTAAACTTTAACAAATAAATTGTTGCAATTCTTGTCATGAATCTCTCTGTAAGTTACAAGGACTCCAAAGAGCTTTTTTTCTTATATGAGTTACACCTATCTTATAGAACTAGAAATGAAAAACTGCGAAGTGTTTGAACACATGAATACACATATTATCATTCTTTTGCCCTACAGAGCAATGATATTACCACACGATATCTAGTCTCTGAAAATTCCACTAGAGCTTGTAGAAAATGAAAATTGAAAAAGGCATTTGATGTGTTAGAATTATTATGAAAATGATTTGACTTCGCAGACTCCGTGTTAAAGCTTCCCAAGGACTTCCAAAATTTACCATATGATGATCTATAAGTCATTGGTGTAATTTATCTTAGTAGCTGTGGTCACTGTTCACTAAGTTGCTTAGACATGAAACATTGGATAAATCCTGCCTTCTTCTCCCTCCCACTCAAAACCCATATCCAATTATCAGCAAGACATAGTCAAAATGCAGGTATAAAAGCATTCAATTGTTTTAATTGCTACTAAATTCAATGAGAGTTAAGTGTAATAAGTCTACCATATGCCACACTAGTACTATTTTTCCACCACTGGTGTTTTTCTGTCTATGATAAGTAAACTCACACATCTACTGAAGTTTTTCTTACCTCCATCCATTCTTCCCTTTTTTCCTATTAATTTTATGAAAAATAACAATCCCTCGGAAAGCTAGCATGTACTCAAATGGACAGATATTTCTTTAGATGTCTGGAACAAATAGTCCCCTAGTCCTTGCCAAGGGGCTATACATGTGCTGGGTCAAACTTCAAGTCATCTAGATAGTTTAAGACATCACCTTTATGTGCACAGAGTTTCAAGATTAGCCACAAGTGAGAACCCAGGATCTTTTCAGGTCTTCCCTAAAAATGAAAACTTCCCTGGTATATGCAGAGCTCTACGCATGTATACATATGTGTGTCATTCTACAGTCTCAAGAATATGCAATAGACTTTTAATGCTCCCTATGGATACCTCCTCCCACAGCTTTTTCTCTTACATTTTTGGCTAGCCTATACTCCCCCCACTCTTACCCACCTCCCCAGACCTGACTGATAAGGGGCTATATAAATTAAGAATCTTTGTCTCTATGATTGTAAGAGATTTTACTTTTTTTTTTAACTATCTTTTTCGTAATACTTTACTTTTGTATCTTTCATTTTGATATTAGGCAAAGAAAGGTCTCACAAAATAAGTTGGAAAGGGACCTTTCTTTTAACAAAAACCTTATATGGTTGTTAGTTTTTTCTTATTAAAACTTATATGGTTGATAGTTTTTTCTTTATTAAGTATTGGATAGAATTTAATTATGAAGTCATTTGAGCCTGGAATATTATTTCTAGAAGGTTATTTTTAAAGAATTATCTTATTTAACTCTATGTATTTATTTATTTATTTATTTAAATTTGGCCAGAGTAGTATGGAGGTGGGGGTGGGGAGTGAGAAGCAAGCTGCTTTCGAGTCCAGGTCCAGGACTCGAACCACGGTTGGCCATGTGTTAGTCCAGTTCCCTTAACCACCATGCCACCTGCTCGCCCTCTAGAAGGTTTTTAACTGTGAATTTGATGTCAGTAGTAGATATAAACCTATTCTGGGCATGTATTTTTCTTTAACCTTTGGTGTTTGATCACTTTCAAGGACTCTGTTTCATTCATGCTGTTGGAACTCATGGAGCTGAATGATAGTGTGGTTTAAACTGTCATGTTCTTTATTATTGGGAAAGTTTTGGATTTGCATCTGGACACCATCCTCAGTATGCCAGCTGTGCATGTGCCCACGACCAGGTGTTGGCTGAGGCTGGGAGTGGATCATAGGCTCAGCCTTTTGGGAGGTGTGTTTTCTCTCTTTTTTTGCTGTCTCCCCACACACATATACATACACATATATATATTGCTTATGGAGGAAATAAGTAAACTTTAACAAATAAATTGTTGCAATTCTTGTCATGAATCTCTCTGTAAGTTACAAGGACTCCAAAGAGCTTTTTTTCTTATATGAGTTACACCTATCTTATAGAACTAGAAATGAAAAACTGCGAAGTGTTTGAACACATGAATACACATATTATCATTCTTTTGCCCTACAGAGCAATGATATTACCACACGATATCTAGTCTCTGAAAATTCCACTAGAGCTTGTAGAAAATGAAAATTGAAAAAGGCATTTGATGTGTTAGAATTATTATGAAAATGATTTGACTTCGCAGACTCCGTGTTAAAGCTTCCCAAGGACTTCCAAAATTTACCATATGATGATCTATAAGTCATTGGTGTAATTTATCTTAGTAGCTGTGGTCACTGTTCACTAAGTTGCTTAGACATGAAACATTGGATAAATCCTGCCTTCTTCTCCCTCCCACTCAAAACCCATATCCAATTATCAGCAAGACATAGTCAAAATGCAGGTATAAAAGCATTCAATTGTTTTAATTGCTACTAAATTCAATGAGAGTTAAGTGTAATAAGTCTACCATATGCCACACTAGTACTATTTTTCCACCACTGGTGTTTTTCTGTCTATGATAAGTAAACTCACACATCTACTGAAGTTTTTCTTACCTCCATCCATTCTTCCCTTTTTTCCTATTAATTTTATGAAAAATAACAATACCTCGGAAAGCTAGCATGTACTCACTACTGCTGCCTACTCCGTCATGTTTGTTTTTTTTTTTCCCACTGTACTAGTTCTCACACTCCCTTCCTTTCTGAAGCACTCACATACTAATACAAGAGAGAGGATCATATATCCCCGTGTCTGTTTGTCACAGTTTCTCTAAACCTACCTCACTTTCAAAACCCACTTCCTGTTCAAGTTTCCTGTGTCTCTGACTTAGTTCAAACTATGGGTTCCACACCCTCACTGGACTTGATTTCTAGTTCCATAGAAAAAGTCTGTGTTTTGGGTATTTCTAGAATTTCATAATAGTTTTTCCTAATTGAAATGTCACTTCCAATGTTTCAGTTCTGGACCTTCTTAGGAAAAATACTTCATTCTTGGCTCAGCCTCTGAAAGTGTCTATTGTAAAATGGATGATCAGGCATATGACAAATCGTACCTCCATGATAGAGGGTGGACTTTAGACATCGCCATCTTCAATGCCTTTATCTTCATTACTACTGAAGTTTTCCTCATTAATATTTGTGCTAAAAGACACAAAAACTCTCACTCTTTCTTCCTTCTGTATTTGTTACCCCATTTATTTTGGTCTTAGTACAATCTGAAACAATGCCACCTATGAAAGTAACCATTTTTTAAAAATAAATTGAATGTTTTAAAAGGAAGAACTTAACATCCTCTGTGAGAATGTAATGTTTATATATAGCCAAGAGATTTTAAATACTGTCCAAGGTCTTCTAGCAACATATGGTTTTGTTTAGAAACTATTCATACTGAAGAGAACTTTTCACATGCTTTTTGCAACTCGCCTCAAATCTCAAATATAGTGTTTTTAATCATATGTGAAAACAACTTGTGTTGGCATGACTCCAAAGAGACATTAACTTTAAAGAATTTCATTATATAATGTCACTACAAATGACTCAAAGTCAAAAAGTCAGAAGAAAAGTCACATTTAAAGAATAACATTTTTAACATTCTTCCCCAATGTGGCAAATTTAGATGTATAGTAGGAAAAGAAAAACAAATAACAATCTGCAAATTATTTTACATTTTTGGTGATAAGGCCTTTTCCAAATTAGAGTAGGTTCCTATATGGCTATTAGAATCAAGAGTGGGATCAGTTTATACCAATCTTAGAATCACAGGGAAATTAAAGTTGTCGTATGGATTCTTTAGTTCTACAACTTGAAGTTGGTATTTTTGTTTCTTTCATGGCTCTAATATTTTAATTGTTGAGATTAATAATGTTGTTCTGGTAACATAGAACATCATTTTATTGTAGGAATCAATCATACTTTTTTATTGGATGTATCGGGCTAGGTAATTAGAATTTCTCTCTCTCTCTCTCTCTCTCTCTCTCTCTCTCTCTCTCTCTCTTTTGACTGCTGCCCAGATTTCATTTATTTGCTCTTTCACCCACTCAGTATTTTAATACCTTATTTTCTAAAATATAGAGTTTTATAAAATGAGAGTAATAATCTTTGTTAGCTAGAGGGTTGTAAAGAGTAACTTGAACATTTATTATGCACTTCAAAATTGTGTAAATGATTTTCATATGGTAGGCATTAATATTTATCAAATGAAACATTATATTATCTTCATGCATGTTAGTTTTCTGATTCTTGTGGCTAAAAATGCATGCTGTTTTAATTTAAATTCATGTAATCTATAATTTTTGTTAGTATACATTTCTAATACTACTCATTATAGTATGAAATCAAAGGTAAGTTCTGAGAATTTGGTTTCTTTAAAAATAATAATAAGAGCTTCCCTGAGGGGTGACAGGAAAAGACCTGTTTGTCACTTGAATTTTAAACTTTATCAGTTTATATTCAGTTTAGTTCTTGACAATTGTTTTAGTCTGTTCAGGGTACTAAAACAAATTACTATAGACTGGGTGACTTAAATTACAAACACATATTTCTCACAGTTCTGGAGGCTGAGCAGTCCAATGTTGAGGGGCCAGCGTATAATGAGGGACTTCATGCTGTGTCATCAGTGGCAGAAGAAGGAAGGGAAAAAGAGGGTGAGAGAGAGAAAGCAAGAGGAAAAGTCACTTTAGTGACAAATTCATTCAATACATAATGAATACACTTCTATAAAACAGCATCAATTCATTCCTGAGGGCACAGTCCTAAAGACCTGATCATCTCTTAAAAAATCCACCAATCAACCCTAGCTGCCTTGAGGATCAACTTTTCAACAAAGCTTCAGGGTACACATTTAAACTATAGAAGTATCCTAATTATTACAATAAAGTTCAGATCATTATGTTGACAATCCTCAATAACAATGTATTTTTCCATGTTAAAATCATTTATAGTAGTTTCAGAATACTTTAACTCAAGTTCAATATAAAATTAATTTTTGATCAAACAATGCTGGATCCACATGGAAGACTGCAGGTTCAGTTTCCTGTTGACTGACATGCCAGATGCCGTACTCATGATCCTGCCTCACTGAGAAGACGAGATTCAGGGAGACTCTGTTGAGGGCATTTGCTTTTCTCTGTCTCTATCTCTTATGAAAGAAATACAGAAACTTAAAAACAAAACACTCTGTAGCCTCGTGGTTAAGGAAGCCAGATCCCACATGGCCAGCATGGTTCAAATTCTAGCCCTGGAAGCTTGAAAAACATGTCAGGTGCATGGGTGGACCCTAAATGCCAACAGGATGGAGAAATGAAGAAGAGATGATAGTGTGACCGTGCCACTGTTGGAGGTGCTTTCTTCCTCCTCTTCTTTGTCTTTCTCTCTCTCTGTGAAGGCACTTGTTTGGCCATTGAAATTAAATAAATAAACAAACAAAAAATTAAGAAAATAAAACATATGAATCGCTAACATAAGGCCTGAACCACTATAGCATAGAGCATATTAGTATGCAGTTTAAAATGTTCGAGAAAAAAGATTTGCTATAAAAACAAATCAATCACTAGATATTTCAGATATAAACTTATAATATTTAGATGTCAGTATTTGATTCACCTGATTTATAATGTTTTCATAGTGTTATATACTTAAAGAAAAGATAATTCTTTCCTGTACAATTAAAATTGTTACTCCTTCAAATAACCTTTGTTTCGAAATTGGTTAAAGTAAAAACCAGTTTAATATGGAAAATTAGTTAAGGTACTTTCTTTTTTTAAAATTATTGTATTTTTAACTTTATTTATTTATTTTGATTTGACTAGAGTGGACAGAGTGAAAAAGAGAGAGGGAAAGTGAGAAAGCAAGCCTTCAGGTCTGGGATTTGAACAGTGGTCGGCAAGGTGGGAGTCCAGCATCCTTAACCACCACGCCATCTGCTGTCCCCATGCTGTGATATTTTCAAGTATCTATGATTATTAGTCATTTTATAAATGAAAAAGATAGAGTTAGAATAATTTACTCCAACATGTTGTTTCAAGTATAGACATTGATATAATGAAAGTAAGCAGTTCTAGTTTATTAAATAAAGCATTATGTAAGCTTTTTTTTTCAGTATGTTTAGAAAGGTGTCTCATGTTCTTCTAAATATTGGGTCATCAGGAAAGTCATGATGTATTTTAACATAGAAAATCAGAAAAATACATCATTATTTTCCTGATGACCTAATGTAATTTAAATAAACTTTATCTTTATAGCAAATCACACTTTACTATTAAAATGGATTCTTCTTCATGTTTTTGGTAAAATCACACCCAATTCCTTTTTTTAAAAAAGAAATCAAATAATTGATCCCCCCAAATTAACTCACTATATTACAATTGAGCGTATGTCTTAACTGTGGTGTAATCACCGTTCCATTGAAGGGTAGGGGGGAAAATGCAATTAAATAGAAGATTGTTTTATAAGCTGCTTTTGCTTCAGTTAAAATGAATATGGTAAATAGTGTAAAGTAAAGCAGAAACAAGCACATGGTTGAGGGCACGGGTACTAACAGCAATCTGGCAGTGCACAAAGCTGTGTGTCCTCGCGGGGGTGTGGCTGTGCTGGTGTGTGTGGTGGCATGAAGTGGTATTGCTCAGTTGCAAATCAAACCCATATGTGCAGTCACTACCACTGCAGTGATTGTTTGACTTTTCCAAACTGTTAACAGTCACTTTTTATACTGCTTATAAAAATGGTAATTTAACATATTTATTCAGTCCATCAGTCTCAAGGTTGACTGACAAAGATTGCAGAGAATTTATTTACCTTAAATCCATATTTCCTAACTCAAGATGTGGTCAGAATTTTAAAGAAGCTATATAGCTTGCAAACAGGCTTCTTATAATTCCTTAGGGCCTACTTGTGGGAAATATGTCTAAATTCTAAGATGAAATTGCACATTTATAAATCACTAAGTGGCATTGTGGGAGCTTGTGATATTTTCCCGTTGCAATGAGTTAGTCAAGTTGACCCACAAGACAAAAAAGGTGAATATATTCTCATTACCCCCAAGCCAAGTAAAGTATGGTCGTTGGGAGAACTAGCTCTGATCCTGACGGCTGAAGTACATCTCTGTGATTTACTGCATGAACGTTGGAAGGCCCCTTCAACCCTCAATACCTCAGTTTCCTCACCTACAATGTGGATACAAGTTATGCTTCCCTCAAAGGACTTGGGACGACTAAGTTAACACATACTAGGTTGTTTTTGTTGTTGTTATGTTTCATTTGTTTTCATTTGCTAAAGTGCACCTGTACTAGCCAAAGAGGAGAGAGAGACACACACAAAAAGGAAAGTGAGAAATCACCTTCCTCTCAACAAGGGATGGTCACAGTGCAATCTCTTCTCCTACATTTCTCCCTCCTTCCAAGATTTTGAACACTCACACTCAAGTTCTCAGCATGTTTTTCAAACCATTGGGTCTGGAACTCGAACCATGTGGTCAGCCATGTGGGATCTAGCCACCATCACATCACCAGCTGGGCCATCCATAGACATTACTAAAGTGCTTAAGTCTTAAAATGTCTTGGAGAGATCTAAAACTTGAAAGAACAAAATTTCAGGGACATGGTAAGAGTGAGGCATATAATAAAATAAAGCAGAGTAATCTACTCTTTGTCAGGATAGCCACACAAGAGTAACACCATCTCATTTCTAATACTGAGAGATGAAGGTGCTCAATGAACGTACTCAAACAAGACATGGAATTCTTTCCAGCTTCATTGTACACATGCACTCACACAAATGAATGCCTTCCTGTTTATAAAGAATTATGTATCTCATCTTATTCATTATTATTATTATTATTATTATTATTATTATTATTATTATTATTTGCAATAGGGCACATGCACTTACCTGAAAATGACAGAAAGGCAACATGAGAAAGCAAACCACCAGGTCTGGGACTTAGACTGCGGTCAGCCATATGGTAGTCCAGCACCTTAACCACCATGCCACCTACTGGCCCCACGAATGTCTTACTATTGAAAGACTACTTGATAAAATAACCAAATCAAACATAGTGTATTTTTTTATTTTAGAAACATATTGAGGGGCTAGCAAGTGGTGTAGTGGTTAAGGTTCTGGACTCCCATATGGCCAGCTATGGTTCAAATCCTGGCCCTGGCAGCTTCAGGATCATGCCAGTCAGGTGTTTGTGTCCAAAATTCCAGGAGGAAAGTGACAGAGAAGGATTTGAGGCATGGCTATCCCCCTGTGATTTTTCACTTTCTCACTTTCCATCTCACTCTTTTTCTCTCTTCTCTCTCTCCTGTGAGCACAAGGGCAAAAATATTAAAAAAAGAAATGTATTGAAATCCGGAAAAGGTGAGGAGCAAATGTGAATGATGATTAGCCAGCAAAATCATTGAAAACAAATTACTTACCAAGGAATATGATACTGTCAGGCGACCATAGGTAAAATGTCTCCCAAGATATTTTACTACAGCCTAAAGACAATCTCCTAGCAATACCTCCTGTAAATATTCTTCTGTAAAGTTAATTATAATCATATAATTAGGTAGTTAACTGCTTTCATTTAGATTGTTGCTATTCAAAGTATGGTTTAGAGCTGAGAATGATTGAAATCACCTAGAGTCTTGTTAGAAACGCAGAATTGAAGGCTCTCTCTCCACGACTTACAGAATCAGAGTCTACATTCTGATCAGATCGGCAGGAGATTTTCACGCACACATACATTCAGGAGAACTGATCCAAACAGTGTTTCTCAATACATGCGTCACATTAAAATGAGATGGGGCCAGCCCCATGGCACAGTGGTTCAACACCAGCTCCCACACAGACATGGTGGACTAGGGTTTGAATCCTGGCCCAGAAAGCAACATGCTGAGCATGTGTGCATGTGACCAGGATCCTCGTGACAGGGACCCTTAGAGGAAAGATGGGCTCCATGGCTAGATTATCTCACTTTTCCTCTATCTCTCTCATACATGCACACGTGTGTACATGCACATACGCACGCACCCTATCATAAATAAAGGAAAAAACTTTCTCTCGATAAACTTATCTAAGATATATAAAAATGATAATGACAGGGTTTCCCAATAAAGATTTTATTAATTAGTCTTGAGTAGAACACCAGATCAGATTTTTGTTTAAAATTCTCAGGTGTTTCTATGACTGCCACCATTGAGAACACATATCCAGAAAAGTAAAATGGATAACTGGAGAAAGTAAAAAAAAAAAAAAATTAAAAAATAAATAAATGGATTTAAAAATAAGCAAAACCTCCTTCCTCTAAGAACTGAGTTTATCACCACTAGATATTCTCCTTTCAATAAAGTTGAGAAAAATAAACTTTATCGTAATTCAGAACATGTCTTCTTACCACTAAGGCAACTGTGGAATGTGAGAATATACCCATGAAACAAGGAATCCAGAGCGAAAACACCAAAGCAACACTTAGACCATACCTACAGGAAGACACATGATCAAGGTGAGTTTCCATGAGTTGACAGAAACACAATCTAGATTTTTTTTTAGAGCATTTAGAGACAATGAACAGGAAGTACTACAGTCTGGATTAAGAAAAGATTAAAACCAGATGTAAGAGCTGAAAGAAACAAATACCAACAGAATAAGACAGTTGGTCAAAAATGAAAAACAGTCATGAACCAAAATATTCATCAATAAAACTTAGATTTTCGGTTTAATTTCCCATCTTGACAATAGTTATTATACTGGAATACTGGGAGGATTTTGTCTGTCTTCTGATTCCTGCATGTTCAGAGACCAATTTCAGCGGTCATTTTCTTCAAAACCACAGATAGAGGCGTGGAGGTATTAGGTTGTCGGGAAAGTCATGACAGGTTTTTCTATGCAAAAATGTGCCATGACTTTCTACACAGCCCAATAATTGCACCAATCTGGAGCAGAGAGAGTAAGGATGGGCCCCCAAGCTGACTCCATGTCGTCCATTATTTTCTGGACTGACTGGAGCCTGGCGATTCTCTGTTCTGAGTTGTTAGAGGACACTCTTGATTTTCATCACCGTAATCCTAGGTGTTACAATCACACGTGAAGTAATGCATAAATGGTGAAAACGAGTGTTTTAGATAAGTATTTCCCGGTTGGGTACGTAGACGTCATTTTAAACATTTCAGAAAGCTTAGGTAATAGCTTGCAGATGTGTAGAAAGACATCTTTTTATTATTACATGTATTATCATTACCTTCACTAAAACCTTTGATATATTTGCATTTAGTCACACATTTCCAAATAATAATTAAAAGTAAATAAAAATCAGCAGTCACTGGCCTCGCCACAGTGGCCCTGGTGGTGACATACTGATCTGCAGTGGTGACAACCACGTGTCTGACTATGGGTTCAGCCCCCAGCTCAACCTCAAACGTGTCAAGTGTGTGAACCCTGGAAGCCTCACAGGCTGGAGGGCTGTGGTCGAGTTTGCAGTGTTATCAGATCCTGATGGTGTTTCTCTCTCTCTCTCTCATGGACACATGCACATCTGCCTGTGTGCTCTCTTTCCCATTTAAAAATAAAAAGTTTAAAAAGTGAGAGAATTCTAAACAAACTAAAGAATCCATACTGTTTATAAATGTGTTCCTATTGAAGTGATAGCAGTTCATCTTTTATATATCCCTTCCTTTTTTTTAAGTTTTTAAAAATTTATTTATGAGTGAGAGATACAGAGAAAGAGATACAGCACCTCCCACAAGGTCTTTGATATGCCACCCACCCCCAGCGTTAACCAGCCCTGGTCATAGGCACGCTGTTCCTGGCGTACTCAGCTTCCCACAAGGCTCTGCCTTGCAAGCCCACATTTTGCTTCTGTGCCACTATTCAGCCCCTTATATGTCCTTCTACGAAAGAAAATTGAGGGCCACTGGTGCTGTAGGGGTTAAGGCAAAGGGATGATGGCTGACTATGTGGTTTGATTCCTGGACCTGATGACTTGAAAAACGCACTGGGAGGACCAGAAGATTGTGTAATGGTTACGTTGCTGGACTCGCACACTGTCAACTGTAGTTCGAGTCCTGAATCCAGCAGCTTAAAATTCACACCAGCCACGTGTGTGTGTGTGTGTGTGTCTGTGTGTGTGTGCCCAAAATCCTGAGAGGAGAATGGAGGAGAAGGTATTGTGGCGTGGCCATCCCCCTGGGGGATGATTTCTCACTTTCCTTCTCTCTTGTCTCTCTATATATCTCTGGTGAGCACATGCACCCTATGGCAAAAATCTCTCTTAAAAAAGAAAAAAGAAAGAAAAACACACTGTGTGCATGTGTGTGCATGCCCAAAATCTCAACAGCAGAACGGAGGAGAGGAGACTACCGTGTAGCCATCCCCTTGGGAAGTCGGGGTTGCATTCTCACTTTCTCTTTTTTGCTCTGGCAATCATATGCACCTTATAGCAAATTTTTAAAATAAAATTCTCTTTTAATTTTGTTTCTATGCCAATAAAAAAGTACAGTGGAATTCTGTGTTTATAGGGACCACATGTGTGAGAAATACTAGGAATGCTAAGAAGCTGTCTTATAAATGAAAGCCTGAGATATTTACAAATTATTTATTTTTTAAAGATACTTGCAATGCTGCTCAGTTTGTTTTTTTTCCCAGGATATTATATGCCAAACATTTCTGACCATTTCCATTTGGGGTTGACACCATTGTTGACATAGGTCAGCACTGTGTCTGATACAGATGCAGGTACAAGTCTGGTTAAGGACAAGATTGCAACATATCTAAATACTAAGGAAATTCTGAAATACCAAAGACTTCTTACGTAGTTCATTCTGAATGAGTTACTGAAAAGATTTTTTTTTCCAGCAAACTGTTTCAATATTTAGTGGTATCTAAACATCCTTATAAGGTTTGGAAAAACATTTTATCTTTTTCAACTATTTGAAGAATCATAGCATTAGCAGATATAAGATTGTTTGAAAATTAGTTCTGTAGTGTTTGGAATGCTTAGCAAAATTCCTAAACAGCACATAAACAATTATAGTTCAACTTCCCACTGCTAATCTAATCCTATGTGTTCATTTTACAGAATAGAGTAGCTCGATTATGCAGGTTCTTTTAATAATAAAATGGCTATTGGGACCAGCAGTTAGCATAATGGCTATGTCGCTGGACTCCCATGTAGTCAACCGTCAGTCGCGTCCCGGACCCAGTGGCTTGAAACTCACACCAGGCACATGTGCGTGCGTGCCCAAGATCTTGAGAGAAGAATGGAGGAGAAGGGATTGCGGCATGGCCATCCCCCCTTGGGGGTAATTTCTTGCTTTCTGTCTCTCTGGCTCTTTCTGTCTGGTGAGCACACATGCCCTATAGCAAAACAAAACAAAACAAAACAAAACAAAACAACAACAACAAAAAAAA
>NW_006159595.1:916395-989339 GCF_000334495.1 Tupaia belangeri chinensis
AATAAAAAACACAAAAAAAAACAAACAACAAAAAAAAAAAAAAAACCTCCAAAAAAAAAAAAAAAACCACAAACAAATAAAATGGCTATTTGGGGTAAGTGTGTTACTGTGAAGACATAGATTTTTTTTTTCATTTGTTATGATTCTCAGCAATTAAATCTTGGTCTCTCTTAGTCTTATTTTGGAAGATGAAATCCTTCCTTCTTGACTTTCCTACCTTTCTTATCCTTTATAGTTTTTCAGAGAAATTTACTTTTAAACTGACTATGCTCTTGGGGCCTCTCCTCTGACATGCTCATCTCAAGATATTTATCTTTCTTGTAGGTCTCAGATTAAACTTATAAAGTCAGGTTCTTCTGGCACTGGTGGCAAGCCACAAATGAAAGTAGAATAAGTTTTCTTTTAAAGCAAGATAAGAATTTCATACTCTGTTAATTTGGTTGTACAGCTAACACCTCTGGGATGTTTCTGATTATCTTCAGAAGAATAATTTGGATCTTGACTATAAATGTTCTCAACCAGTAAAAGACATACTGTAATTGCTGTGGGTTTTATAACACTCCACTTTTTTAATGTGAAACATCAACATTTATTTCAGAACATGTTCAATAAATTATAACTTACATGCTCTATAACTTACATGTTTAATAAATTATAACTTGAGTACATCTGGAGATGCAAGAGTTCAAGTTCCGGTCCTCGTGGCTTGAAAACTCACTGGGCATGTGTGCCCCCTATCCTCACAGGATGGAAGGATGGAGAAATGCAGAAGGGTTTGCGCCACTGGCCACACCTCAGGGGATGTGCTTTCCTCTTGTCCCTACCATCTCTCTCTGGCAAGCATACATGCCCTCTGCCAGTATTTAAAAAAAAATAAAATGCCATTTTCCTGAAATGAATCATGTTTTTATTTGCTTTTGCTTTGTAATTTGAAGGTTATAAAAGATGGCCCCAGATTTTGACACTTTCCATTCATGAGCAAAGATGAATTGTCCCTGCTAAGTCCTATTCAAATGGCCGATTTTGAGCAAAGTAACTGATTACCATTTTTTAAAAAGTGTTCTATCGGTCATGTGTACTCCCTGGAGAGAGAAACAGAGAGAAAAAGTGAGAAATCACCACCCATGGGGAAGGCCACACTATAATCCCTTCTCTTCCATTCTCCTCTCAGGATTTTGAACAGCTACACGCACATACCTGGCATGATTTTTCAAGCTGCTGGATCTAGGACTTGAACTGTGCAGCCAGTCATGTGGGATCCAGTGCTTTAACCACCACACCACCCGCTAGCCCAAGATTATTACCATTTTTAATCATCAACTTTGGGGGTGATTGTAAATAGATAACTAATACAAATTTTGTTACCTGGAAGAGAGATGATTCTATAGCAAAAACCAACATGTATTAGGTTTGGGTCTAGACAGCAGGTAGACACCAGAAGGGCTTAAGGAGATTATCAGAGAAAAATCCTAAAGTGTATTGTGAAAGCTATTTAGTAGGTTTAAAGATCAATGAAGGAAATATCATCAGAGGCCAAAGGAAAAGGGAATAAATACACAATAGCGGAAATGTCTGAAATACTCTCTCTTACAGATGTGGAGAAAAGGAAATAAATTTAATGATCTAGGCAAATATGGACAATCTCACAGAGCTGCTTCTTGGCAGCTATGATAAATCCGAGAGGAGAGGGTACAAAGTAAGAAAGGCAGTGTTAAGTGTAAAGGAGCCAAAACTTGTTCAATCCAAAAACAAAACATGTTCTTCCAAAATTTTCTGTATGACAAAACATTCTCTAAACAATAAATACTCAAATGCCTCAAATCTAATTTGAGTGGTATTATAAAATTCTTCATTGAAATCTAAGAATTGAGATGGTATCTTGGAAACCCTTTCAGACAAATACAAAAGCTGTATCAGAAGGAAGAGTCTTGCAAATCCTCTGACGTATACAAAGGAAATTATACATTGATTTTTGCCATAGAGCATGTGCACTCACCTGAGAGGCAGAGAACAGAGATACTGAAAGTGAGAAATCACTGCCCAGGGGTTGGGAGTAGCCACAACACAATCCCTTCTACTCTATTCTCCTCTGGGGATTTTGAGCATGCACACACACACATGCTTAGTGTGCGTTTTAAGCCACTGGATCCAGGACTCGAACCGTGGTTGACTACATGGGAGCCCAACCATCTACTGGTCCTACAATGGGACTTTTAAAAGTCATAAGGCAGTTGTCTCATAGAAGCTTCACAGGAAGTCCAGAGAAGAACTTATCTTAAAAAGATTTGTGATTGTGATTTAGGTCTAAAATATAATTATATTCATGGAAAAACCGTGCAATTTTTAAGACAATTATTTCAGTCAAACTAGCTCTAGGTGGGGGCCAGCAGTGGCATAGTGGTCACAGCACCAGACTCCTACATGGCAGACCGAGGTTTGAGTCCTGGAACCATCAGATTGCAACTCATGCCAGGCATGTCTGTGTGTGTGCCCAAAATCCCAGGAGGAGGATAGAGAAGGGATTGTGGTGTGGCCATCATCCCTGGGGACATGATTTCTCATTGTCCCTCTCACTGTATCTCTCTGATTATCTCTGATGAGCACATGTGCCCTATGGCAAAAACCTTAAAAAGAAAATAGTTCCAGTTTAAATTAAAATGGAAAGAGGTCTTTGGATATCTAAACGTGAAGGGTACTGACTGATAAGGATTCAGAGGACCAACCCATGATCTGCAAGAATGGATGCATGAGCCAGAGATAATATTTCCCTGAAGATAAAAATGACTACAGGTGAATTTCACAATTGTGGTGGACCAGAGACTGCCTGTGTGCCACCTGCTACTCCTTTATGATCGGAATGTCTATGGCAGTCATTGTAAGCGTGTTCCCCTGTGCCATGCCATATGTGTCAGGGACAGCAGAGCATGTCTTTTGTTCCAGGTATTCAGATTAGCAAAGCTATACACTGGGAGCTGTCCCCGAGGAACCAAACCCAAAAAGCTAATGGAAGCTGGCAAGTCCAACGTCTGCAGAGTTGATATTGCAGCTGGAATCTACTAAAGTCCAGAATGAGGAAATGTTGATGCCTCTTTCTGAAGGTCCACAGGTAGGAGAATTCTAACTCCGAGAAGAGTAAGTGTTTTGCTTTATTCAGGCCTTCAACTCATTAAATGAGACCCTTTCACATCAGGCACAAGGATCTCCTTTACCTACCCTATAATTTAAATGTTATTAACATCCAAAAACACCCTCACGAAAATACCAAGAATAATGTTAGATCACATATCTGGGCACCATGATCCAGTTAGGTTGACACATAAAATTAACCATTATTGTAAGTTCTCATTTATTTCTTAAAAAAATTATACATATATACTTAAGGTAGACAGCATACACACTCACGTACACACTAAAGATACCACTATAGCCAAGTAAATTAGCATATCTATTATCTCATATATCAGTTTATATAACAATATTATATGAACTAAAGATAGAATTGGTCTTTCCTCCTAAAAAGTCATTGCTTAGATTCTGCCATTATATATTTACTATTCCTTTATCTACCTCTACCCTTGAAAAAAGAATTTCATCTTTTACTCCCTAGGAGAAATATTGCCATTTAAATTAATTTCTATATGTGTCTTACTTTTTCACCTAACTTTGAAAGCTCCTCATTATTATGGGCTTGCATTACTTCCTCCCACTGGAAGTCTTTAATTGGATGTCCCACTGCTTTGTAATTATACATGCCAAGCATTCTGTCTTATAACCAGATTCACACTAAAATTTCCTCCAAATGAAAACACTGTAGGTTAATAACACATTTCTAGATACCTGTACGTTTCCGAGGCCAAAATTAAAAATAAATATATTTATACTGAAAGATCTCTTATGTAGACTCTTGCTTTATACAAATATTTTAATGTGGCAATAGCCAATGGTTAAAGCAACAAGTGATTAGCAATTAATATTTTTGAGGATTTTTAGATTCTTCTGAATATTATACTTTGTTATAGAACATTTACTAGTTTTCTTTTAAGTGTCTTAAAGAATTTCAGACACAATCCAAACAATTACGAAGTTAATTATTACACCTTGCTTTAAAATGTAGCGAGATCGCTTTCCTTTTAAAGAATTGGAAAGTATATTATCATTTCCATAAGTCCAGAAATTACAGTGTGACATAAGAAATATGTATTCTCTTTATTAAAGTCAATATTATTTCAGAGATCCTGATGCTTGTCCAGAGCCACATAAGTTATATAAACTTCTACATGTAATATTGCTTATTTCCAACTAGTTCATCATTTCTGCATTTTATAGTGTTAGAGGCTAATACAGAACTGGGTCTGATCCCCGAATATGTTACTTATTAACTGTGCAATTCAGCACAAGTTATTTACCTTCCAAAGACTCAGTTTTCTCAGCTCTAATATGAGAAGAAGCATGATTCCTATCTGATGGAATTATCGTACAGAATAATAGAGGGAAATTCCTATCTTAAATGTTTAGCAAAGTGATTAGGACATATTAAACTTCCAATAAGTGCTTTCTGCAATTTTTAAATATAGTTTCATATTATTTCTGAAATAAGAAAATATCTTTATTTTTATTTTCTATTTATTTTTGCCATAGGGCACATGCACTTGCTAAAGAGAGACAGAGAAATAGAGAGAGGGAGAAAGTGAGAAATTATCCCCAGGCAGGCTAACCATGCCACAATTCCTTCTCTTCCATTCTCTTCTCAGGATCTTGAGTACTCATGCACAAGCACCAGACATGATTTTTAAGACACCAGGTTTGGGACTTGAACCATAGGAGTCCAGTGTCTTAACTACCATGCCACTTGTGGCCCCCAAAATATTTTTATTCTTCAGAATACTAATCCCTCTTTTATAAGGAAGGCTTTAAAGTCACTCAAAGTGACTTAGGCTTCTATAACCATATAACTAACATGTGTACTGATATTTTCAAGTAAAAATGATAAATTCAAAAGTTCTGTTTTATACACATCCCCTCATGAGACATACTATACTCACTGTAATTTTTATGTTTCATGCACAGTTTGTTTCTGTTTCTTTCTATTTGGAAATCTCGGACAGTTTTGCTACAGGGAGTGTGCATTCACCAGAGAGATAAGAGACAAGGAGACAGAAAGTGAGAAATCACCACTCCCCCGCCCCCCCGGGGAAAGGCCATGGCACAATTCCTTTTGCATTCTCCTCTCAGGATTTTGGGCAAACATGCACACACACACACACACCGTGCATTTTAAGTCACCAAGGCCAGTACTCGAATTGCAGTAGACTACATGGGAGTCCAGCAATGTAACCATTATGTCATCTGCAGGCCCCTTTGTTGTCTTTCATTCTTATCCAGGTATCCTTCTGTTTTGATGCTGAAAACATGATGAAACTATAGCAAATACCTCAAAGATGGAGAGAAAGGTACTACTTTTAATGTTCATGATTAGTCATTTTTTTTTCTTTTTTTTTTTTTTTTTTTGGAGAGATTTTCACTGTAGGGCGCGTGCGCTCGCCAGACAGACAGAGAGAGACATAGAGACAGAAAGCGAGAAATCACCCCCCAGGGGGAATGGTCACGCCGCAATCCCTTCTCCTCCATTCTCCTCTTGGGATCTTGGGCACACACGCACATGCGCCCGGCGTGAGTTTTAAGCCACCGGGTCCGGGACACGAACCGCGGTCGACCACGTGGGAGTCCAGCGACATAGCCATTACGCTAACTGCTGGTTCCCGATTAGTCATTTTTTGAGTAGTGAAGGAGAAAATACGTAATAGGTACTTTGATCTTGTTCTGGATTGAAAGGTAGCGAAAGCTTGTATGCTCTCCTCTGTTAAATTGTAGATGGGTTAAAATAGATTGTGCCGGTAGGCCAAAGTAACAGAGATAAAGCAAGTTCTGAACAAGCAACATGAATCAGATTAGTAGCTCTGACCAAGGTCCTACAAATAGGTTTGCATCACTATATTTGAACAGGAGATAGAAATATTGTCCAGAAATAAATTATTCTCTACTTGAGGGTCATTGTGAGAGAACTACTATTTTACTTTTCTACCTTGCAGTTTCTGGCCCCTGACTCAGCAGTATCATCTATCCTTGAGATGCTATATAGAGACATGATAACAACTTTTACTCATTAGTTAATCCTCATGATAGTCATAATATTCCTAAAAAAATGTTTTTCAGAGGAGAAGAAAGAGATGTTCGTAAGTTATGAACATGCATTGAGAGAAAAAGGACACAGAAATGAAAAGTCAAGGTTAAAATATAAGTAATTAATATGGCAGCTTAGTGTATCAGTCACCTCCCTACCCCCTCTTACATTATTATAGAAGTCACACCAATTATGAAAGTTTCCCATCACTGTTACTAACTCAGTTTGTAAAAATCTGTTTCCCTCTGGAGGTAATATATCCAACAATAATAAATACAGAAACAACATGGCTGGTCCTACGCTTAAGAAATTCACAAGTCAGATGGTTGGTTGTGGAAATCAGTTAAATAATTTTGTTAATTAATATTTGATCTTACTGGGCTAGCAGAAGGCATGGTGGTTAGGGGGCTGCACTACCGCATGATCAAAAACAGTTCGAGTCCCAGACCTGGTGGTTTGTTTTCTCAATCTCCCTTTCTCCCTCTCTCTGGTCAAATAAAAATAATAAAAGTAAACAAAAATATATAAATAATTCTTTAAAAAATTTTTTATCTTACTGGTGTTTAAAGTAACCAGATTTCTTAAGTGGGATACAAAATGTCCTTGTATATGAAAATATCTTTTTTTTTAAGTTGCTGGGGTTTTTTGTTTTTTTGTTTGTTTGTTTGTTTGTTTTTGCTAAAAGGCACATGTGCACCACCAAGGGCGCATGATGGCCATACTGTAATCCCTTCTTCTCCTCTCGGGATTTTGAGCATGCACACACACATACCAAACATGGGTTTCAAGCCACCAGGTCGAGGACTTGAACCACGGTCAGCCATGTGGGAGTCCAGTGCCTTAACCACTATGCAATCTCCTGGCTCTATAAATATAGTCATGTCCAAGGTGGAACCTGAGCCCACGACACTAGAATGAAGAATCCCATGTTCTACCAACTGAGCTAGCTGGGCACACAAAGAATTCTGAATTGTAACTGGTTAATACTTTAATTCATCTAACAAAATAATGCAGTTTAATGTTTAGAGGATATTTATATGTGCCAGGCATTGTGCTTAACTCTTCATTTAGAACATTACTAACATCTACCTACAATCAATTCTGTCATCACTCCCATTTGGCATATGTGGAAAATACAGCTTGGAAAGGTTAATTAGATAATTCTAGGTGAGAGAACTAATAGTGGAAAAATCAAAATTGAAACTAGTACTTATTTTACTATCAAGTACAACTTCTTACCATTATTCTTTAATGTTTTGACTGCAAAAATAAAAGGAATCATGTCAGGCATATGTTAAGTGTAAAAGAGATATAAATAAACATAGAAATTGGTTATCCAAAATTTCACGCTCTGGCTGGTAAAACTAGTTCATATGATAACAGCAGTACTAAAAGTAAATGCAACATTTATTATAGCCTAAGGCAAGGAGTATTAACTCTAGTTGAAGGAAATATATCAAAGAGGAAGTCTCTGAACTGTGATTTGAAAAATAAATTTGTGAACAGCAACAAAGTGGAGAGTGAGCAAGAAAACTCTATATATGAAACCACATGGGGGTATGAAAAATGCCGTATGTATTCAGGAAATTAAGATTTTGACTGATAGGCCAGAAGGTGGAATGGAAGTTAGGGAGCTGAATCTCACATGGCTGACTATGCCATTTAAATCCCAGACCAGGTGACTTGAAAAACACACTGGGTACATGTGCATGTGTGCCCCAAATCCCGAGAGGAGAATGGAGGATATGGGATTGTGGTATGGCCATCTCCCTCGGGAGTGTAGGGGGGTGATTAGGTGATTTCTCACTTTGTCTTTATGTCTCTCTGCTTCTCTCTGATGAGTACATGCAACCTATGGCAAAATCCAAAAATAAATAGATAAATTACAGATAGATTGCCTTATGTGGACTGCAGATATCAACCAAACCAATAAAGGGTGGAAAGGAATAAGGTTGAAGAGTCAAGGACCAGATAACCTTGCATACCTTGCTAAGGAATCCAGACTTCACTCAGTAGATAAACGGAAAGCAATTGATAAATTGTAAAGAAGAATAGCATTTACAACACTGAATTTTAGAAAGCATTCTTGAGCGATAATTTGGAGACTAAACTAGAGGAATAAATAGTTTGGAAGAACAATTACAAATCTGTTTCAACAATTAACTTTCAATAGAAAATAAGGAGTCAGGTAAAACAAAGTTTTTGATACTGGTGATGGATTGATATCCATGCTAATTTTTTTAAAAAGATGTTTTTAGGGCCAGCAGATGGCATAGTGGTTACATCACTGGACTCCCACGTGGCCAGTTGTGGTTTGAGTCCCAGACCTGGCAACTTGAAAACCACACCAGGTACAGGTGCATATACACGTGTGCCCAAGATCCTAGGAGGAGAAGAGATTGTGGGGGATGATTTCTCACTTTCTCTGTCATTATGTCTGTCTGTCTCTCCAGCAAGTGCATGTGCCCTATGGCAAAAACCTCTAAATAATAATCATAATAATGATAATAAATGGTTTCTTTTTTTTTTCAACCTGTAATGCAACCCCCACACTCACAAGATGCATGGATAATAAATGAATTTCTGAAACTGGGTAACTCTTAAGAGGGCTTCTGACGCCCACTTCAGATATAGACAAGAGGGATATTAAATAAGGAAGGATCACCTAGAAGATCACCTAGAATGAAAGCTCAGGCTATGGAATACTGCTAATAGGGAAATTCCACAAAGTGGCAAAAAATAGGACTTAGTCAAGGATGTATTCCCCTGTTAAGTCAGGCCATTTTTGCCAGTCCTGCTGGGTTTCAGCAATGTTATGTACACATGGTCACTCCTAGAGTCCCTTTCCTTCAGTTGAATACGTTGTTACAATTATGCTGTCTTACTTTAATGTTGTAAGGAAATTAGGGTGTCATTATGCATTATATGTAGGTGGACAAATAACTTACTGGCCACTGAATCAAGAGGAGCCAGAGCAGGAACAAATGGAGAAAAACACACAATACCCAGAGATCTTCATTTTGATTATGACATGGATAGGAATGAATGGGTCTTTAGTTTGATGTTCTTGGAAAAGAGATGAGTGCTTTCTTTCTTTCTTTTTAAAGAGAGTTTTATTTTGTTTTGTTTTGTATAGGGAACATACACTTGTCAGAGAGATAGAGAGACAGGAAGCTAGCAATACACTTGTCAGAGAGACAGAGAGAGACAGAGAGACAGGAAGCTAGAAATCACCCCCATGGGGGGATGACCATGCTGCTATCCCATCTCCCCCATTCTCCTCTAGCGATTTTGGGTATGCGCACACATGTACTTGGCATAAATTTCAAGACACCAGGTCTGGGACTCAAACTGCAGTTGACCTGCGGGAGTCTAACTTCTTAACCACTACACCACCTGCTGCCCCTGCATAAATTACATTTTTAGGGTAATAAATACTCAAAATTAATCACTTCCTAATGATTTCATTACACTTATATTTTTCTCTATGCTGTTACCAGATGGTGAAAATACTGTAGGAAGAGGTGCTATTGACCGTCTCTTCCCAACTCTGCATTCAATGATATCACAAGTAAATGTTTGTGAAAAAATGTAAAAATAAAAACAGATGAAATTAAATAAAAATCAACCAGGTTGAACTATTTATATCACAGAAACCGGAAAATGCTATAAATAGAAGTTTTATTTATGGTTTTATTGACTGGAATTAAAATAGTAATAGAGAATTCTGATGGTAAGGGGAACTCTGATGCACTGTTGGTGGGTGGGAATGTGTATTAGAACAGTCATAGTGGAAAATGTTATGGTGGTTCTTCTAAAAACTAAAAGTAGGACTGCTGTCTTGGTTCATTATCACGTGGTAAACAGAAATATCTGAGACTTGGTCATTTTAAAAGAATAGGGGTTTATTTTGACTCAGACTTCTGGTGGCAGGAAATATCAGAAGGCAGAACTTTTTTTTTTTTTTTTTTTAAGGGGTTTTGTCCGGGAAAAAATGTGTGCTCTCCAGAAAGTCAGAGAGAGACAGAGAGACAGAAGGTGAGAAATCACCCCCTTGGGGGGATAGCCACACTACCATCCCTAATCCTCCATTCTCCTATTCTGGTCTCATTCTCTCTGCTTATAAATCTGACTAATGCTCAATTATGGAGGCCCCTTCCTAATGACATTATTGTGACCAGAGGTTCCACTCTGGGATACCATGAAGGAATTAAGTTTTCACTTAACATCTTTGCAGTATGATTAATACAATCAAGTCCCCACAGAAATTTCTGGGGGGACATCTAATCACCACCTGCTAAGAACAAATTTCAAAAACCTTTGAAGACAAACCATTATCCAAACCATAGCAACAACCTTTTAGTCCAGTTATATTCAAAACAAAGGAGGACAGTATGTTTAAGAGATAGCTACACTCCCATTATGACTGCAGCACTATTCGTGGTAGCCAAGATATGGAACCAACGTACATGTCCATCAACAGATGAATGTATAAAGAAATTGTGGCAGAGCTACACAATAGAATAGTACTTAGCCATAACATGGATGAAATCTTACCAAGTTAGGCAGTGCAGATGAGCCTGAAGAAAATTATGCTAAGTGAAATAAGCCAGACACAGTAGAAAATGAAACAGTGGATATCAGAAACTGGGAAGGGAAGAAAGAGGAGACGATGGTCAGAACTTGGTTAACAGATGCAAACTTGTAAGTAGGTAAATACGGTCAGTTCTAGAGCCCTATTGCACAGTGGAGCCACTATAGCTGGTGACAATGCAATTCATTTTTCCAAATAGCAAGATGGGAGAATTTTGAATGTTTATAACATAAAAGTAATGACAAATATTTGAGATGGTAGATATGTTGATTATCCTGTTTAGATCATTACAAACTGTATTTAATAAAAATTGCATTATACCCATAAATATGTGAAACTATTATATCAATTAAAAATTATAATTAAAAATATATAATTCTTATAGACTCTCTAAATAGAATAGTGCCATAGTGTTAGAAAAAAAGAAAATAATTCAGTTGAAATATTAAAGTGTGTTGTGGTGTATTACAGCCTTTCCATTATGAATAGCAAAATATACTAAGAAAATAATTTTCAATATTCTAGTGTGATTTGATTCCAGCTAAAAAGTCATTTATGATACTGACCAATGAGTGAAGGCCTGACATACATTTTTATTGTTTCACTTTATTTGTCTTTCTTAATGTTAAGTAAATGTAAACCAACATCACAATGGGACTACACTTGAAAAGATGGTTGTTAAACATTGACCTACATACCACTGAGCCTAGGAGATGTCTAAGTAAAAAGGTATGAAGAACCTGAATATGTTGAAGAATTGTACAAAGTGGAATATTGGCTTATGGCTAAAAATAACGCAAGCTGATATAGAGAACCAGGTTGAATTAATAAACCAAAGGACTAACTGCACAAACACTGCCTTCCTCCAGAGGACTCTCTCCTTCCCCAGATTCTCAGCAACCTCCACTATCAGCCATTAAGAGTGTTCTAATATGTCCCAATTAGGACTCACATTCAGATCCAATGTGTCTACACTACTAAATTTTTTTGACTCTCTTCTCCAGAAGATACTGTAGTTGGCTATGCCGTCCCTTCAGGGTCTTACTGGGTAGACATCTAATTTTATGTGAATTTAACCTAAACTGTTAACCCTAAACTTGTTGGTCCCAGAGAACACTATTAATTATTTTAATCAGTCATGACTAAATCAAAGGAAAAGTATTATTAGTATAATCAACTATACATTTTTCCACAAATTACCTCATGTGATGTACTGAAATATGTCCCATCTCCAGTTACTATGTTAAGCTCCTAACCCCTGGTATATCTCAGAATGTAATTATATTTAGAGATAGGGTATGTAAAGAGATAATTATTGATCATTGTTAGGGGAAAAACATAGTTGATTTTGGGTTTAATTCTATATCCTGCAATTTTGCTAAAATTGTTTATTAATTATAACAAGTTTTTCTTTTTTTTCTGGAACCCTTAGCATTTTTTACATATAAGAGCATGTCATTTGAGAACAAAGATAATTTTGCTTTTTCATTTCTAATTTGAAATTTTTTTATTTCTTTTTCTTGTCTCATTGCTCTGGCTAGAACTTCCAGTATATCAAATACAAGTGGAACCCTTGTTCCCAATATTAAAGGAAAAGGTTTTGGTCTTTCACTATTGAATATGATGTCACCTATGGCTTTTTCATACATGGATTTTATTATGTTGAGGTACTTTGTTTCTATTACCAATTTGATAAATGTTCTCTGTGAAATGTTACTGAATTTTGTCAAATGTCTTTTTCTGCATCAGCAGAAAAGAGCATGTGATTTTTGTCCTTCCTTTTGTTAATGTGATATATTACAATGATTGGATTTCTTATATTGAGCTATCCTTGCATTATAGGATAAATCTCACTTGGTTATGGAGACCAAGTTTTAATCTTTGATTTAGCCTTAGTTTTTAGTATGTAACTAATAAAGCTATGCATTTGTATAAATATTACTTATTTACATTAGGAAAAATTGTTATCCTAACATTTTTCCTTATATTTATGAAATAAAAATTTCTATCCCATGACTTGATGGTAATACAAATTTTTAAAGTTTTTTTGAAAACCATTGCATGCACATGCATGGTCATCTGTTAAAAGAGCAGACCACAGTGAAAAGTGTGGATCACATGAAAGTCAGCATGTAGGAGGTGAAGATGATGGTGGCTGTATTAGTTTGCCAGGGCTGCCATAATAAAGTGCCACAAACTGAGTAGATTAAAATGACAGAAATTCATTGCCTTACAGTTCTAGAGGCTAAAGTCCAAAATCAAGGTGGTGGCAGAACCATGGTTGCTTTGAGACTTTAAACAAATACTTCTTTAACTCTTCTAGCTTCTGGGTTTGCCAGAAATCCTTAGAGTTCTTTGGCTAATAGATGTATCACTCCAGTCACATGACCATCTTCTCCTTAAGTCTTTATACAGTCTTCTTGATGTACATGTTGTCTCTGTGTCCAAATTCCCCCTTTTTGCTAGGACACTCATCATACTGGATGAATGTCCACCCTCATGACCTCATCTTGTTTAAATCTGTTTGCAAAGAAAATCACATTCTGGGTTATTAGAGTTTAGAGCATTAACATATCTTTTGTGGGGGATATTATTTAAACTATAACAGTGGTAAACATGCCTTTCCAGAACTTTAATATTCTATTTTCTCTCAGTAGAACTATAAATTGCATGGACCTTATTCTTGGATGATATTAGGTCTTTTTATTCTGTTCATTTTTGTTGATGAGTCTGATCCCCTTCTCAGTCACATAAGGCACCCAGAGGCCAATTTTCACATATAGTCTTTTCCCTTCCCTTACCCTTTTATCATCATAATCAACTGTTCATGGGTCTTGTAAGAATATTTAATTTTAAACAGTAGCTTCAGGGAGTATGTACATTTATATTGAAATGGAAACCTTAAATCAAATGAACAGTGTGTCTGTACTCAGTGAAGTGACTAATTCTAGCTACCATGTGCCTATTTCCCCAAAACACAAATATAATTTTTTAGGAAACACCACTCAGTATTATATAGAAATCAGAATGTTAGTTTGCTGTTACAGCAAAAGCAAAGTGAAGGAGATTTTTCTCCCCCTTGTCTTCTAACAAAATGCATGTGCATAAGAAATACTGATAGCTGAGTATAAGAGTAGGGACTGTAATGATTTTGCTCCCTGTAATGATTTTGCTCCCTTGAGAGTGTTATTACATGTATTCAAATACTTAAAGAAAAGCTCCCTATAAGAATTATAATAACTGGGCCAGTGGATGGCATAGCAGTTACATTGATGGACTCCTACATGGCTGACAGTGGTTTGAGTCCCAGACCTGGTGACTTGAAACTCACCAAATGTGTGCGCCTGTGTGCCCAAGATCCTGGGAGAATTGAGGAAAAGGGAATGTGGTGTGGCCATCCTCCCTTGGGGATGATTTCTCACTTTCCCTTTCACTGTCTTTGTCTTTCCCTCAGATGACTGCACATTCCCTAAGGCAAAACCTATTCAAAAACAAACAAAAATTATAGTCACCGACATAGATCTGCCTATGCAGATTCCGATAAATGCCTCTTATCTTACTGTGCCTCTTTAGCTGAGAGTTCAGTTGAACTACAGTGCACATGTACCTAAGTGATTTGTTATCTTGGTTAATCTTGAATCATCACAGATAAGAAAATATTTCATATGTCCTAGTTACAAAATTTCTATCTCACTATTGATATTTTGATTAGAATAGAAAATAAGCCCTATAATAGAGGCTTTCTCAAAATTGTTTATTCCTTATTTTTCTTCAGTGATGATGAACTGTGATTCATCTTCAGATACAATCAGACTCAGCATAACATTGTCAATACATTTTCCTTAAAACAGAATCAGTATACTCCTAACTGTTTGAGGAAATTAAACTAACGATTTTTGATCCTTTAATCTAGAAAAATATATTGCAGATACAAAATCAGAGATATTGAGTTAAGGAAAGTACAGACAAATTACACCAACTGTAAATTGTATTAAAATAAATTCATTCTGGCAACATGCATAGAGTTTAAAGTTAGATCAATTCAATTGAGTTTTTTAAGAACAACTTCAAAACATCCCTAAAGTCATTTTCAAGAACTGTGTGACTGAGGGAAAATAAGAATAAGAGGAGTTAAGTTAGTCAAAATAATTGTATTCAGACAGTTTTGGCAGAGTAAGTGTTTTATCCTATCAAAAGCAACACACATACAATATAGAGAAAAGGAATCAAATATGAAGGTATTAAATTATTTAACAATAATTTACATAGTTTTGCATTAATAAGACTAGACAATCTTAGTGAATAAAGGCATGTGCATATATTTGCTTAAAGATAACAGATATTTAAAATATGTTTTTAATGAGTCTGTCTCTTTAGTATACAAGATATGGCTGACACAAATCTAAATCACTAGCATTCTCATTTCTTATCATTTTGCATTACTAAATATCAGATGCATAAATACTTAGCATGCATAAATATAGGCTAGTTGTTCAAAATAACTTTTCAAATCCATACTGTTCTACCTAATCTGTAACCTATAAAAATTCTCCCAGACCTGGTGACTTGAAACTCACCAAATGTGTGCGCCTGTGTGCCCAAGATCCTGGGAGAATTGAGGAAAAGGGAATGTGGTGTGGCCATCCTCCCTTGGGGATGATTTCTCACTTTCCCTTTCACTGTCTTTGTCTTTCCCTCAGATGACTGCACATTCCCTAAGGCAAAACCTATTCAAAAACAAACAAAAATTATAGTCACCGACATAGATCTGCCTATGCAGATTCCGATAAATGCCTCTTATCTTACTGTGCCTCTTTAGCTGAGAGTTCAGTTGAACTACAGTGCACATGTACCTAAGTGATTTGTTATCTTGGTTAATCTTGAATCATCACAGATAAGAAAATATTTCATATGTCCTAGTTACAAAATTTCTATCTCACTATTGATATTTTGATTAGAATAGAAAATAAGCCCTATAATAGAGGCTTTCTCAAAATTGTTTATTCCTTATTTTTCTTCAGTGATGATGAACTGTGATTCATCTTCAGATACAATCAGACTCAGCATAACATTGTCAATACATTTTCCTTAAAACAGAATCAGTATACTCCTAACTGTTTGAGGAAATTAAACTAACGATTTTTGATCCTTTAATCTAGAAAAATATATTGCAGATACAAAATCAGAGATATTGAGTTAAGGAAAGTACAGACAAATTACACCAACTGTAAATTGTATTAAAATAAATTCATTCTGGCAACATGCATAGAGTTTAAAGTTAGATCAATTCAATTGAGTTTTTTAAGAACAACTTCAAAACATCCCTAAAGTCATTTTCAAGAACTGTGTGACTGAGGGAAAATAAGAATAAGAGGAGTTAAGTTAGTCAAAATAATTGTATTCAGACAGTTTTGGCAGAGTAAGTGTTTTATCCTATCAAAAGCAACACACATACAATATAGAGAAAAGGAATCAAATATGAAGGTATTAAATTATTTAACAATAATTTACATAGTTTTGCATTAATAAGACTAGACAATCTTAGTGAATAAAGGCATGTGCATATATTTGCTTAAAGATAACAGATATTTAAAATATGTTTTTAATGAGTCTGTCTCTTTAGTATACAAGATATGGCTGACACAAATCTAAATCACTAGCATTCTCATTTCTTATCATTTTGCATTACTAAATATCAGATGCATAAATACTTAGCATGCATAAATATAGGCTAGTTGTTCAAAATAACTTTTCAAATCCATACTGTTCTACCTAATCTGTAACCTATAAAAATTCAAATCCTGTCCTCTGACAGATAGCAGAATTTTAGCCCAAATTATTTCACAGTCTACATCAATCACTCAAAATTACATTTTTTCTGAACAAAATCCTCTAGGTAGCCTAATTTGAAATTAGTCTTGGATACTGATATTATTTATTTCATTTAGAAGTATACTGTGCATACTTTATTAAATATAAAACATTCACATTTTATTTCAAGCTTGAATACCATCCTCTTATGAACACTCAGAGAATGTGAAAATCAGGGCATGTGCCCATTCTCTGCTCATTAGGGACATACATTACTCTGGGAACAGGTGTCCTCTCCATTCACTCTGCCAGTTTCCTGCCCACTGCCAAGCTGTAGTTCTATGTGAATATTTGAGCTGTGCACTAGATGTTTGATAGCGTCCCTCATGGTCGGCTTCTTTCCTTATGTGGCTCTCAGAAAGAAATGTAAAAAAAAAAATAAATAAAGATCAGAAACATCTACCACAACAGCCTCTGGGAAAATGTCCAAAGTGCTGGAATAATCACACAGAAGGAAGATGGCAAGGATACTACCCTCTTCTGATTCAAGGACAAAGGCAAATTACTAGAGATAAATTTATGAAGGGAGCCATCTTATGGCTTTGTAATGCTATAATATTTGGTGTAAACAAAAATAATATTAAATATATATACTATCAAAGGATCCAGAAAAATACAGAAATAGTTGAATTCTTTTTTTTTTTTAAAGAGAGATATTTGCTATAGGGCATGTAAGCTCACCGGAGAGATAGAGATACAAAAAGTGAGAAATCACCCCCTACCCCCTACAAGAGGGAATAGTCATGCCACAATCCCTTCTCCATTGTCCTCTCAGGATCTTGGGCACACATGAACACACACTCAACATGAATTTTAAGCCATCAGGTCAGGAACTCGAACCTCAGTCAACCACATAGGTGTCCATCAATGTAACCACTATGCCATCTGCTGGTCCCCCAAATTGTTTAATTCTGCTGTGTGTGTACACCATGTTAAAACATATTCTGAGCATAAATATAGAAGGAGTTCAGTGTAAGTTTTTTGTAAACATTCCCCAAACTAAAAGCAATATCTTAATCAAATAACTCATTAACCTTAATCTGATCAATCGAATGAGTAATATATAGGAAAATGGAGAATTATACAGAAAGGAGTCACTAGATTAAATGTGTGGAGATGGGAATGGGGGTGAAAGTTGCCAGGGGCTGTAAGGACATCATCCTGGCCAGATAAAAGGAGACTGGGCAATGGTAGGGAGCACTGGACATTGGATAAGAATTTAAGTGCTAGAAAACATGCAAAATGGGACCAGCGGATGGCATAATGATTATGTCAGTAGACTCCCGTGTAGTTGACTGCAGTTTGAGTCCTGGACCCAGAAGCTTACAATTCATGCCAGGTACATGTGCATGCATGCCCAAAATCTTGAGAAGAGAATGGAGGAGAAGAATTTGTGGTATTGCCATCCCCCCGGGGGGAGATCTCTCACTTTCTCTCTCTCCTTCTCTGTCTCTTGGGTGAGTGCATGTGCCCTATAGCAAAAATCTCTCTAAATAAAAAATATAAAGAAGAAAAGAAAATAAAAAATGGAAAACTGAAAACATTGAGAAAAACAAGACCACATAGAACCTTAACCAGGACGCCAGCTCAGTGGCCTAGCAGTTAAAGGAGCTAATTTCCACATGACTGACCACAGTTCAAATCCTAGCACTAGCAACTTGAGAAACACATCAGGCATGTGTATATGTGTGCCCCAAATCCCAATAGGGCATGAGTGAAGGAATTGTGGCCTGACATCACCCCATTTGGGATGCACTTTCTCCTTTCTACTCTCCCTCTTTATCTCTCTCTGGCAAGCACATGCACCTTCTGGGGAGAAAAGAAACAAGGGGGAAAAAACTCTTAGCTAGAAAGTAAATGGCTAACAGTGATGTTTAGGAAATGTAGGCAGATAGCAATATATGCAAAGAGAGGTGAAAGAAAAAAAGACCACATAATATCGTACCACTTATTGTTGGTATAGCAATGACACTGATGATAATAATAATAATAATAATAATAATAATAATAATAATAATAATAATAATAATAATAATAATAATAATAATAATAATAATAATAATAATAATAATAATAATAATAATAATAATAATAATAATAATAATAATAATAATAATAATAATAATAATAATAATAATAATAATAATAATAATAATAATAATAATAATAATAATAATATGTGAATATTTGAGCTGTGCACTAGATGTTTGATAGCGTCCCTCATGGTCGGCTTCTTTCCTTATGTGGCTCTCAGAAAGAAATGTAAAAAAAAAAATAAATAAAGATCAGAAACATCTACCACAACAGCCTCTGGGAAAATGTCCAAAGTGCTGGAATAATCACACAGAAGGAAGATGGCAAGGATACTACCCTCTTCTGATTCAAGGACAAAGGCAAATTACTAGAGATAAATTTATGAAGGGAGCCATCTTATGGCTTTGTAATGCTATAATATTTGGTGTAAACAAAAATAATATTAAATATATATACTATCAAAGGATCCAGAAAAATACAGAAATAGTTGAATTCTTTTTTTTTTTTAAAGAGAGATATTTGCTATAGGGCATGTAAGCTCACCGGAGAGATAGAGATACAAAAAGTGAGAAATCACCCCCTACCCCCTACAAGAGGGAATAGTCATGCCACAATCCCTTCTCCATTGTCCTCTCAGGATCTTGGGCACACATGAACACACACTCAACATGAATTTTAAGCCATCAGGTCAGGAACTCGAACCTCAGTCAACCACATAGGTGTCCATCAATGTAACCACTATGCCATCTGCTGGTCCCCCAAATTGTTTAATTCTGCTGTGTGTGTACACCATGTTAAAACATATTCTGAGCATAAATATAGAAGGAGTTCAGTGTAAGTTTTTTGTAAACATTCCCCAAACTAAAAGCAATATCTTAATCAAATAACTCATTAACCTTAATCTGATCAATCGAATGAGTAATATATAGGAAAATGGAGAATTATACAGAAAGGAGTCACTAGATTAAATGTGTGGAGATGGGAATGGGGGTGAAAGTTGCCAGGGGCTGTAAGGACATCATCCTGGCCAGATAAAAGGAGACTGGGCAATGGTAGGGAGCACTGGACATTGGATAAGAATTTAAGTGCTAGAAAACATGCAAAATGGGACCAGCGGATGGCATAATGATTATGTCAGTAGACTCCCGTGTAGTTGACTGCAGTTTGAGTCCTGGACCCAGAAGCTTACAATTCATGCCAGGTACATGTGCATGCATGCCCAAAATCTTGAGAAGAGAATGGAGGAGAAGAATTTGTGGTATTGCCATCCCCCCGGGGGGAGATCTCTCACTTTCTCTCTCTCCTTCTCTGTCTCTTGGGTGAGTGCATGTGCCCTATAGCAAAAATCTCTCTAAATAAAAAATATAAAGAAGAAAAGAAAATAAAAAATGGAAAACTGAAAACATTGAGAAAAACAAGACCACATAGAACCTTAACCAGGACGCCAGCTCAGTGGCCTAGCAGTTAAAGGAGCTAATTTCCACATGACTGACCACAGTTCAAATCCTAGCACTAGCAACTTGAGAAACACATCAGGCATGTGTATATGTGTGCCCCAAATCCCAATAGGGCATGAGTGAAGGAATTGTGGCCTGACATCACCCCATTTGGGATGCACTTTCTCCTTTCTACTCTCCCTCTTTATCTCTCTCTGGCAAGCACATGCACCTTCTGGGGAGAAAAGAAACAAGGGGGAAAAAACTCTTAGCTAGAAAGTAAATGGCTAACAGTGATGTTTAGGAAATGTAGGCAGATAGCAATATATGCAAAGAGAGGTGAAAGAAAAAAAGACCACATAATATCGTACCACTTATTGTTGGTATAGCAATGACACTGATGATAATAATAATAATAATAATAATAATAATAATAATGCATTATTTCACTGAGTTGTAGAAAGCATGAACGAAAAGATGAACAATCATGTATTGACTACTTTACAGTCAGGAGAAAATAAATCCTGTCACATAATCTATGACAAATTATTGACTGGACAACACAATCTGAATTCCGAGATGTTAAAATGTGAAAAAATTTTGTGTCACTTAGAGGAAATATGGTAATGTCTTCTATATAGTGAGTGTTTGTACTCACTAAGAATTGTGCCTAATGCTTTATATACATTCATTCATTCTCAAAGAAGTCCCTATAATGAATCCAGTCAACCTGAAATACCTTCAGCATGCATGCACCAGGATGCAATGGGGTAGAGGATTGGAGGAAGGGGACTGTGGTGTGATCAGGTTCTGTGGAGGGTGCTTCTCTCTCTCTATCTCATGTGCATTCTCTCTCTCTTTCTTGCTCGCTCTCATGTGTACAGATGCACTTCAACATGAATAAAGAATGTAAGTATTTCTAAAGTTCTCTCTACACTATTATTAGTATTATCCAGTATTACTATAATCTTATTTCTACAAATTGAAGAAACTAGGCTTAGAGAAGTTTAGCAACTTCCCCTTGGCTATACAGTTAGACAGAGTCACGATTTCTGCTTAAATTGTATCTTGTTTTTCAAGAAAGAAGCAGGAAATTATGAGTGACGGAACAATCGATCACTAGAAGGCAAAAGAAGTGAATACGAAGAAGTGAATATGAACATAATTCCTATAAATTACTAGATATAAGGGAAGTCTCTGAAAGATTGAATCTAATGGGCTAAGGAAAAGTCACAATTCATGCATATTTTAACTTTGCAAGCACAAGGATCTAAAAGTAAAGAAGCTATCCTGGCAAGAATGGGCATATTCCAAAGGGCAGCTTGTTGCAGGGCATATGATATTTGTGTGGGAAAGGTTGAGTTTCAAATGATGTGAGGGTAACAAATCCAATTGCCATTTAGCAATTGCATATTCAGGACTAAGGCAGGGTCAAAGTCAGGGAGTCATATGTGAAGTGGTGCTTGAAGCCTTGAAAAGAAATAGGCCAATAGGCCATGTTATCTGAATCTTTAAGAAGAGCAGGAAACATGGGACCAATATTCGACTATAAACCAATTATGAATCGAAAGAACTATGCCTACTGTGGAGAAAGATAAACTAGCAGGAAAGAGCGGATGAACAAGAAGAATAAAAATGTTTATAGATCAGGAGAGTCTAAAGAATTCAAGAGATATAATAAAACACAAATTGAGAAAAGGTTATTGAATTTGGGGAGGCAGGTGGTGATATTAAGAGAATAATTTCAGTTGTAGGTTGGTTTCAGAAGACAGATTTGCAGGGGATTAAATTGGAAATGAGTAGAAATAGTGGCACAGGTGTGGGTCACACATTTCAGGGACTGGCAATAAACGGAAGAAAAATAGGATGTTAGTTGTCATGGAACTGAAAAGAAGTTTAGAATGGCAGCAAAGGCAGCATGGGTAACAAGAAAAATGGAAAGGAAAACATAATTTGAAACTATGCTAGAGAGAAATTTGATGAGTTCATTAGAGAGAGTTTACCCATTCACTGTACAGTATTTTGTTGAGCAACCACCGTGTGCAACATTGCACAGTTCCTGCTCTCAAGTTGCTTAAAATCAAGTGAGGAGAACTGAGATATTAAAAGACAACTGGTAACCAGCAAATGGCATAATGGCTATGTCACTGGACTCCCATGTAGTCGACCATACTTCTAGTCCCAGACCTGGCAACTTAAACTCATGCCAGGCATATGTGCATGCATGCCCAAGATCCCAAGAGGAGAATGGAGAAGGGATTGTGGTGTGGCCATTTCCTCTGGAAGGGGTGATTTTTTTGCTTTCTGTCTCTCTGTCCCTCTCTGTCTCTCTGGTGAGCACATGCGCCCTTTAGCAAAAATCTCTCTAAAAAAAAAAAATAGGCAACTGAACTATAGCAAATAATAGGCATATTGGAGGTCAGTGTAGCAGGCAAAGAAACACAAAGAAGGGACCTAGCTCAGGCTGGGGACAAGGATGTGAAATCAAAAAAGATTTTAAAAACTAATGTGTGTGTGTGTGTGTGTGTGTGTGTGGAAGGTGAGGGAACCATGAAAAAAGAAACAAACAAAAGGACAAAACAAAAACTTGAGAGAGCCTAGCTTTTTAAAACTGCAGGTAGTTCAATGTAGCTGCTGAATTATAAAAGAAGAGAAGAATGATGAGCGATGCAGTTGAGAAGGTTTGCAAGCCCCATATCAACCTGATCCCCACTTAACATTTAGTTAAAGTCTACTTAATAATCAGGTTGTAATACATAGTCAGAAAATATTTGTGGTAAGTTTAGACTCTCTATATGCCTTAATAGAAAATCACAGATTACCCATAAAAGTCTATGTTTAATCAAATGATTGGCATATGGAGCTAGCAGGTGGCATGGTTGTTAAGGCAGCTGGATCCCACATGGATGACTACATAGTTTAAGCCTCAGTCCTGACAGTCCTGACAGTCATTTTGGTTTGGCTCACAGTGGGATATCTTTTACAATTTTTCCATTCATATATAAAAACACACACAGATACACATACGTGCTATTCATTCCTATGCGCATTCTTAGAGGTTATATTTTTGCTAGTTTTCCTTTTCTGTACCACATCCATTCCAGTTTCTATGGGTGTTTTTCTTTTTGGTTTTGTTTTTTCTTTAGATTTTTGTTATAGGGCACATACACCAGAGAGAGAGAAATAGAAAGAGAGAAAGAAAGTGAGAAGTCATCTTCCAGGGTGGATGGCCACACTGCAATCCCTTCTCCTCCATTCTCCTCTTAGGATTTTGGGCATGCATGCTTATGCGCTCAGCATGTTTTTCAAGTCACAGGTCCTGCTATGCAGTCAGTGATGTGGGCTCCAGTGCTTTAACCACCATGCCACCTGCTGGCCCTTTGTGGGTGCTTTTCAATTGCAATTCTGCCTTTGAAGTTCTTGAGTCCTCATCCAAATTTAGATCCTCTCTTCCTTACACTGTCTTTTTTTTAAAAAATCATACTTCTTGATACAATCTTTTCAGTTCTATAATAAAGCTCTAAAATATCTCATACATTACTCCCAAACTGACTATAGAAATATATTCCCCTTCTCTATAAATTATAATCTTAATTCTTCAATTTAGCAATTAAGGCCCACTGTAATTCCTGCAATTCTAATGGCACAACCAACATGGAATAGCACTACAAAGTCACAAAGCACACTTACATAATGACTATGGCATCATTTTGGGGACATAGGTAATATATGTTGCTTTCCTAAGAGAGATCTTGACTTTCTCTAAATAACAGGTCGAGTTAATAGCATTTCTGAATAGATTGAGGTCTTATGCCTTCAAATCTGGATCTTCCAAAAGACAATGATTAATACCACTAACACAATATATATCAAATATCCCTAGAATGACACTTCTGTCCAGAGTAATTAATTACTTGGCCATATTAAAACAAAAACATATGTGTGTGTGTATGTATGTGTATATATATATATAGATGAATGGAAAAATTGTAAAAGATATCCCACTGTGAGCCAAACCAAAATGAGATTATGATTTAATATACACAGATTTGGCCCTGAGCTACCAAATGGCCAACTATGGTTCAAGTCCTGGACCTGGCAGCTTGCTTTCTCACTTTCTCCCTCTCTCTCTCACTCTCATTCTGTCCCTCTCTGGTCAAATGAAAAGAAATAAAGTTAAATTAAATAATTCTAAAAAAAAAGTTTGTGGAAAAATGTAACTAAAGTACAAATTTATTTTAGTGTAAATAATTTTGAAATTCATGCATTGTTTTTCATAATACCCATTTTCCGTGAACTTTTTGAAGCCCTGTCATCTACTACTTTTGATGACAAGTTCTTTGAGGGCAAGGATTGTGTATGTCTAATATGAGTATTTATTTGAGTAGTTCCTTTCACGTAGCAGAAATTTACTAAATGTATGAATGAATCAACTCATTACAGTCCGTTTCAGAATTTGTCATGAATGTTTGGCAAGCAGTCTCCTGCATAATTTAGCAGACCAGCTCTCATCAATTTGGCATCACTGATCACTCATTTCAAAATGCCATGCACATCCTTGGCTCAGAAGAATTATTTTCTCAAATGAATAGAGAGCAGAGAACATTACAAAAGAAAAAAAGGAAGAAGTCACAGTATGTCTAGCCACACACTACTCAACTGTCTAAGTTATAAAATGAGCTTAAAATTTCTTAACGGAGGCTGAGTCTTGGAAGGCCACACACTCTCATTAACATAATATAATTAAATCTGGACATCAAATCCACGTAGGGCATATCCCAGTATCTTGGTTGTTATGAGTAGTGGTTTTAATAAAGACAAGCAGGAAGTTAGGCAGACAGGAAGGAGGAAGCAAGAGGAGGCAGAAAGGCAAAAAAGAGAAGGAAAAAGCAAACTTATTTGGAACTCGCTTTTTTTCATCTTTGACTTTCTATCCAATCCAAAAAGATCTGAATACTCCCACAGTATAACAAACACAATTGTCTTGTACAAATTGCATTTTCAGGATTGTCTGCCACACATTGTTACTGACAGCGAACGCACAATGTATACTTCGTACCTCCTCTGGTGCTTTGCTTAAATCATACTGCAATATGACTGGAAAATTGGGCAGCAGTTTGGATAACTTGATAGGCAATTCTTTCCTTTGCTTCTAAAGAGTCAGAATAGCCAAAGACCATCAGTGGAAACATTTCACAAGAGATTCTTTCAGTTCCCATGCGATACAACATTTTCTTTCTGCTTATCAGTGAGAGGCACCTAATGAAAAAGACAGAGTGCCTGCCAGACTCAAGACTCTTTCTCATAGGATATAAAAGAAAAGCAAATGATTGCTTGAATAAATTCTTAGAAACACAAGTCTTTTCATTTCATTCCATAGGAAATAAATGAAAAACGGCTTTTGTAAGATGCGATACTGAAGAATGGAACTCCCGTGGCCATGCCAAATCCCCAGCAAATTACACAGTTGGCAGGGAGGTGTGAAGTAGGGCAATGATGGAAAAGCAGGACATCACCACCTCTCGGACCTATTAAAGTGACTGCAGAATTGGACCTTGACTTGACTCATAAAAGGAATCCATGTAGGGAACAGGTATGTCACTATTCCACAAATCTCCTTATCAAGTGAACGACATAAAGTTTACTTGACCCGGGCCAGTTTAATACGTTGCATCACGGTTGATTCTCAATTCACAAAGTTTCGGTAACTTACCAGTCTAGTGCCGAGTTGAACCATGTCTGAGAAAGATTAAAAACACCAGTTGCCGGTTCAGTGAACTCCTTCGCAATAAGCTGCTCCTCTCCAGCCCCTCTGTGTTTCAGTGATTGTAAAGCTCCACTTCTATTATTGGAGAATGCCTTGAAGAAAATGATACTGCTCTGTGGTTCATAACTTCCTCTACGCTCTGCATTTTTCTAAGATAATAGCCAGAGGACATAGAGAACATACAGAGAGCATCTTGCTTAGATGCCAATTGACATAGGTAGATCTCTAAGATCAGTTTTCTCTTAGCCACGTATGATCTGAGAGGATATGGAAGGAATGATTTTTTTCTATGTTGATTTAAATATTTAGCAAAATTTCATCTTGGCATGAAATGATGGCTGTTATTAAGGTCCAAAATAGAAGGAAGTTTTGAGGTTGGTATTCATTTAGCTATAGTTTCTATTGCTTTATTTGAAATTGATTTAGTGTACAGTGTAAAAGCACATTAACTGCTGATAGTATATTGTCGAAGGATTAACTTTTACGATCTTCACTTTTCCATTGTTTTCTGTATATGAACAGTTGATTATCTCACTGTGGTTCTTACAAGGTTTAGTCATTTCAAGATTAAATTGATTTATACTTCAAGCATGGCAATTTGATACAAATCACTGTGTCTAAGACTATAAATGTGTTTAACCTTAAAAACTTATTGTTAATAAGAACTTATAAAATACTTCTTTAACCTCTTTTTATTTAAAAGGTGTCTGATGTCCTTCATTTGATGTTTTCCATTAAACAAATTTCTTTCTTCAGAATACATGCTTATTTGGTACCACAAAAATATATGCCCCACTGCCCAATTTCTAAGCACTCTGATCTATTTAAAGTGCACAAGGTACTTTAAAACTGTTAGACTCCTTCTATGCAAAGTATGGTCTATGTACCATTAATAGAGGCTCTACATGGAACCTTAGGAAGGCAGGTCCTTGGGCCCAACCCCAGACCTACTGAATCACTATTTGCATTTTAACAAGATTACCCAAATGTATTTTAGTTAATAGATTTGAGTTTGAGGAACACTGCTTTAGACATTTACTTTATAGCTGATTTGCCAGAGGAAGGCAGCTATACTCCTCATCCCATTAAAGATGTATGTTTTTGGCGAGACAAAACACTGGTCTCCAAGTGGGTAGATTTAGTGATGGCTTGTCATAATGCTTGGAATGGAAACTTTCCTTTGGTTACTGAACCTAAGACTGGGATCCAGCTGCTTACCTCCAGAAAAGCCAAATACCTGATCTTGAGGTTTGTCAAGGAGAAAGATTTATTACGGTGATGCCATCCATGAGACAGAACAGGCTTGCTCATGAGACTGTTTCTCAGACATATTTTTATAGGGAAATAACTCCCACTCAAGTTTTCAGCTAGGTATGTGCAGCACACGAACTGAAACTTGTCCAGCTCTGATTGGTCCACTCAAACAAGCACTCCCATTGGTCCACTATTGAAATGGGCACTGTTCTGATTGGTTATCTGCTGCAGCCTTGGGAAACTCTACTTCCTCTCTGGGATTAACCTTAGATTACTCAGCCTTCCTGGCACGTGTATTCTCCAAGCAGCCATCAGCAGTCAGCGCAGATAGCTCACATCCAAGCTGGGTCTGGTCAGTTACGCTTTGAACCCAGATATCATCTTGGGCCAACCATTTACCAACCATTTACCCTCATTTCATGGACCTCTAGTATAAGGAGTTTTTCTAAAAGCATCATTGTTATTTCATTGTTTTTCCTTTTTAATCTATAAATTTTTAGAAAGTTTTTATGTATTTTATCATGATAGTGTATGTATGCACATACATGAGAAAGAAAGAGAACTACACTTAACAGGGTCTTCTAACACCACATTATCCTTCCTTTAACCCTCTAGCTCCTCAGGATCTTGGGCACCAATGCACCCAATGTGTGTCAGGTCAACTGGCCAGGAATCTGAATCTGTGATTGGCCATGTGGCTTCTGCACTTGCCTTCTGTTTACTATCAACGGTGCCACTGAGATTGGGCCTGATTTTTCTTCTTTAGATCTTTCGGTAATAACCTAGCTAAGCCTTTAGCAGTAAACATTAAGTATCACAGCTCTAGAACAACCTGCGATTCCCCCCCACCCTTGTCTTTTTCATGTATGTTCTATTCTGGCTGATCCACACCGAGATCACGTCATCATAGGGAATTCTCTACAGAGCTTGGAGTTCCATTTCTTCTCATATTGTCTTGTGAGCTCTAGCTGTCCAGTGTTCCTTGAGCCTCAGCTCTGTCCTCTCACTGCAGAGTCTGTCCAGTTCCAGTTCCACCATAGCTTTTCCTTCCCAAAGCTGGAAACTCACTCAAGTCAGTAAAAATGGGTCAATTTTGAAACTACCCTCTCCCTACACATAACATTTGTTTCTCCTCTTTCAAAGATCATTGATTTATGCTACCTGATGTCCCGTATCTTAAAAATCATTGCTGGGACCAACAGATGGCATAGTGGTTGCATCGCTGGGCTCCCATGTAGTCAACTGGTTCAAGGTCAGTAACCAGCGGCTTAAAACTCACACATGTGCATGCATCCCCAAAATTCCAAGAGACTGGAGGAGAAGGGATTGTGGTATGTCCATCCCTTGGTGGGGGGGTGATTTTTCATTTTCTATCTCTCTGCCTCTCTGGTGAGCACATGCACACTATAGCAAAAATCGTTCAAAAGAAAAATTGCTAATTTGTTTAATTTTTCCTCTTTTAAGCAGGAGGCAAATCTGATCCATGTATTTCACCTCTGCCAAAAGTAGAAGCTCTAATTATGCCTTGATGTGTAGATAGCAAGAAGTATTACATTTGCATAGAGAAATCCTTTATACTACTTCTATAAATCTTGAGTGTTTAAGTAAATTGAAAGATATTATAAAATTTTGAGCAGAGGAATGACATGAAAATATATTTTAAGTGAAGGGAATTAATAAACCAGGTCCACTTCTCTGTGCAACCTCTGACTGGAATGTGTTCAGTAATGCAATTTGATGACAGAGATAATGCCATCTAGTTAATTACTTGCCATAGTGTCTGACAGTGGACTACCATCTGTTCATTTAACACAAATATTTTAAACATCTATTCAAGATACCATTTATTTTATAATTATAATATGCCAGACTAACAGCTAAGTGCTTGTTTCTTGGTACTACAACTAGTTCCTACAAAAATTAGGTAAGTAAATTAATCTGGTTTTGCAGAGCAGAAAAATGAGTCTTAGAGAATTTAAGCATTTTCCCCAAATTCACATGCTTGGTAATAAAATTCAAAGTAATTCCGTCTGGCTCCAGTAGCTGTACTCTGACACATTATGCACTCTGTCTATGTTCAAGATACCATGTAGCAAGAACTTGGGAATCCCTAGCCTTCTTTTCATTTTCTTGTGGTTTTGGCTCACTTCTAAAATCACTGTACTATCCCTCCCCCTCATGTATGTTAGTAATTGGCTGTTTCTCTCACTGTCAGCATAATTGTTGGTGACTCCAATATCTATAAGGATAATTCCAGTATAATTTTTAATTCCTTAATTTCTACCTTTTAAAAAAGAATTACTTGTTTGATTTTATTTATTAGTAGTTTTAAAAATAATTTGTGGGCCAGCAGATGGTGTGGTGGTTAGCGGCACCGGACTCCCACATGGCCGACAGTGGTTTGAGTCTCTGACCTTGTGGCTTGCTTTCTCTCTCTCTCTGTCACTCGCTCTGTCCCTCTCTTGTCAAATTAAAATAAATAAATAAAGTTAAATAAAATAATTTTAAAAAATAATAATAATTTGCTACAGGACACATGTGCTCCCAGAGTGAGACAGAGAGAGAGAGAAAGAGAGGAAGTGAGAAAGCAAACTGCCAGGTCTGGGACTTGAACTTCCCTTGTCCATGTGGGAGTCCAATGTCTTAACCACCATACCACCTCTGGCCCCAATTTCTGCCTTTTACACTGTGTAATTTTCGAGTCATGCCTCTGCTTAAAATTTACAATGGTTCTTAGTTTTACTGAAACACAAAGCTGACATTTTTACGATGGTATAGTAGTAGGGTTCTCAGAGAGAAAAGGAAATCCCATTATTGTGGGAGTTGACTCATAGTCCTCAGGCTGAGAAGTCCCACAAACTGCTGTCTGCAGGCTGGAGCATCAGGAAGGCTGGTGGTGAATTCAGTCTGAGTATGAAGGCACAAGTCGGGAGCTCCAGTGTCCGAAGACAAGCGAAGATGGATGTCCTAGCCCAGGAGGTGAGAGTTCTTCCTTTCTCCCCTTTTTAATTCTATTTGGGCCCATAATGAACTGAATGATGCCTGCTCACACTGGTAAAGGTGGGTCTCTTTACTTGTCTACTGATTTAAATGCTAAGCTTTTTCAGATCTACGCCCCACCATAAACATATCTAGAAATAATGTTTTACCAGCAATCTAGGCATCACTTAGCCCAGTCAAGTTGACACATAAAATTAGCCATCAGAGGTGGAAACTAGAGTGTCCATATTTATCATCTAAACTGAAAATATTTTGAGAGCACAAGAAGGCACTATCCAATCATGCTGGGAAAATCAGTACACTATAACTCTTTTGGACCGACTATGACCTATAGAGACCAGTAAGAAGCATCCTCGAGAAGTTGATGGAAAATGAATATTATGAGGAAAGTAAGCATGGATTCTGTCCCTTTTTCACAGCAAAATCAATTTGTGTTTTAATGAACTTTTTCATCAACTGTTTGAAGATCATAATGTTCTACATAACCTGGCTTCTATCAAATCCTCTCCGACATCTAAAAACACTTGAATCTTCATATATGCTGCTCAACCATGCTGACTCTTGCTCCTCCTCTAAGACATTAACCAGTAAGGATTCAATACTGGTGGATCCTCTGTCAAGAATTTTCTTGGGAACCAGCAGTTAGCATAATGTCTATGTCGCTGGACTCCCACGTAGTCGAGCGCGGTTCGCGTCCCGGACCCGGTGGCTTAAAACTCACACCGGGCACGTGTGCGTGCGTGCCCAAGATCCCGAGAGGAGAATGGAGGAGAAGGGATTGTGGTGTGACCATCTCCCCTGGGGGGTGATTTCTTGCTTTTTGTCTCTCTGTCTCTGTCTGTCTGGCTAGCGCACGCGCCCTATAGCGAAAAACCTCTCCAAAAAACAAAAAGAATTTTCTTTACCAAGCCCTTCTTCACTTTATCTAAATCTTTTAGTAGGAAGGCCTTACCTAAAAACTCCAAAAATATAAAAAATACCTTAAAAAATAAACTCTACCTATACACTTAGTATTTTCCACAACTTTTACTGCTCATTTCTTTCAAAAAAATTTTTTTTTAATTTGGCCTGTAGTACCTATTAACTCTGAAAAAGGAATTGGTATTATTGAAAACAAAAACCAACTAGTGACACTTTTGCCCTCCAGAGAAATTATATAATTTTACCGAGGAAACCTTGTTCTTTGGTTTATTAATTGTGGAAAACATCCTGTTTGATCTCAATGGAATTTTTCTCTTAAAACCAGTTATAGCCTCTTGGGTATAGTCATATGAAATAAAGAGAATGAATTGCTTTCCATAATGAAATAAGAAATATTGAATTTTTAGAGGCTATCGAAGTAAAGAGGTAGCTGGGAAGAGAATAGTTAAGACTGTAGAAAAAAATTTTTTAAATATACTCTGGAGAGAAAAGAGTGGCCTAACTTTTTGGGCAATAATAGTAATGCTAATTATTTTTTTTTCCTCTTTTGTGCATTAGTTGTAAAATACCTTAGCATTACTCCCCTCACTACCCCAGAAGTCCTATGCATCTTTTCTGAGAATGGCAATGTTTCAAGACAACATTGTGAGAAAGGCTAAGGTTTCATACTGGTAATAAAACAGGCAAGGAGAGAAGCAGATTTTCTGAGTTGTCTTGAGAACTTACGGCACTGAGATGGGCTGAAGACTAGTAATAGTCCTGTATAGCTCACTCCATCTGGGTTATCCCCGCCTTTCATTATCTTTAAACTATTTGTCCCTTTCTCAGTTACAAGAAACAGATCATGCAAACTATTCCTATTGTGCAAATGTAAGTTTATTGTGTCCAGTGAAATGCAATTGACCATTCTTTAGTCACTTATTTCTAAATTTATTTTAGCATTGCTTCAGTGCGTATCAATAAGTGGCTCTTTAAATTCTCCTTTGAATCAGTAACAACATCTTACAATTTCCCTCATTAAGTTAAATAAAATATTTGTCTATTTTATATGTCTAATAGAGCGACAATTTTACTTTTTTTTTTTTTTAAGTATTCTTTAACAGAACCAAGACTTTCAGAAATGTGGCTACTTTGGGAAACATTGGCGTTCATCTAGATTCAGAATAGGATATGAAAAAAATAATTTCTGCTTCCTCCAAAATGTATCAGAGGAAGTTGCCTTTGAACATATAAAAGAAAAACATAGGGTTGTTACGGTTTTGTGAGTGAAGACATGTAATATAAATGGCAGAGTCTGGAAGGCATGCTAAATCTTTGAAAAGCTTTAATTCCCTTTCTTCCCACCACAGTTCTTATCCTATAACTTTTTCTGACTTCTCAAATATTTAAAAATGTTTTATTATTCCTTTTTGTTTCAGTAGTTTCCACTGTGGAAAGTCTTAAAAACTCTAGCTCTACCACAATAAGAAGGTCATGTCGGCAAACTTTTTTTATAAAAGGACAGAGAATAAATATTTTATGCTTTGCAGGCCATATGGTCTCTGTCACAACTATTCAATTCTGCTGTTCTAGCACAAAAGCAGTCACCCACACTCCATAAACAAAGTAGTATGGCTATGTTCCAATGAAATTTGGGGCACAAAAACAGAATTTCGCTCATGAGTCACAGCTTACCAATCACTAAGATGAATTCTCAAAAACTTCTTGTACAATTATTAAAATTATAATTATTTAGAACTTTCAGAGTTGTCAATTATTTTTTATATAGCTAAAAGAAGGGACTATAGAATGTATGTGAGGGACTATAAAATGTGTATCTTTTATGATTCTATGAAAAAATATACAGAAGTTCAAAAGATTGTCACAAAGGCTATCCAACGGACAGTAAATAGAAAAATGTTCTCTCAATCAATAACACTGCCAGGTATGAGTATAAATGAAACATAGCTATAGAATGCTTAAAACAAAATAGAATTAGGTTAAGGCTATAATAGAAGTGGCTGTTCGTAGGAAAAATACAAAAAATACTAATAGTAGATTAACTCAGAGGCTTTTAAACTGAAGTATTGGCATTTCAGTCCATTTCTTGGCATGCCATCCAAACCCAAGAGGAATTTGAATCATGGGGGAGATTGCTGATGGAATAGAGTAAAGATGGTAGCTATACCATCATAAGCAGATAGTATTCCCAACTTCCCCAAATTCAGTTTGAAATAAGAAATGGATAACAAAATCTCAAAGGAATTGGTTCAGGTAAAATAATAGAGACATAAATACCCAGTCTGCTTATTGAGAACTGAGCAGGAGTCTTTAACATCTGAAGAAAATAAAGACCCTACTACCAAGAATGAAGAAGAGATTTGGTGATACACGGAAGCCTGTGAGCATATGAAGAATTATGGATAATTTTCAAAGGTAGGAGTTTTCCAGGCTGTTATCATCCCTTAGAAAGTGAGATAGACCCTCTCAAAGTTTGGATTAGATATCATAACTGATGACACTATAAATGTACACAAGCACACACACACACACACACACACACACGCACATCAAGAAGGTATGAAGTTTAATACTTAATAATCAAGGCCTTTGGAGAAAAGAGGGTAAGAGACTTAAGTAATCTAAAATGTCTTGAGAGAGCAAGCAATGGAGACCACCCTGAGTTTTTATTGCAGTTAGAGATGGAGCCAAGGTAAAGGTTCTCATGCAAGAAATGGCTTGTATGGTTTGAATGTCCCACCTGTGCCAAGGAGAGAGCACCCAGGCCTTCTTATCAGCCTATGTGAGATGCACAAAGGAAAAAGGGAGGGTGTGCCTAAAAAGCCGTCAGCAATCAGACACCCCCAAATGGAGTCAGACTCCTCATTACACACACTAATACACCCTTGTGCTTTTATCATTTAAATAATACACATATTAAAATTTTAAACACAAATAAGGAAAAATAGACAAAAATATATCCTAATTCTATCCTACAAAGAAATTAGCACATGACTCCATATCAGTAGTTCTCAAACTTGGCTGAATGTTGGAATCATTTTAGGAGCATTGAAATATTGGTACCTGTGTCCTACCTCCTGAAAGTCTGATTGAGTTGGTTCAGATTACAATCTGGCTAATGGGATTTTTATAATCTCCCTAGGTGATTCTAACATGCATCAAAGATTAAAAATCCCTGTTTTAGCTAGTGTGCATGTGTGTGTAATAAACAGGGGCTCAAAATCTTCATTGACTTTACTTATATTATTGGGTCGTCAGAAAAGTCATGATGCATTTTTGCATAGAAAACATGTAAAAACACATCATAACTTTTCCAACAACTCAATATGTTAAATAAGCATTCTTTTCATGCCTATAAATATGGATCTACATCATCACTGTAATATCTATTACTTTGCTGTATGGTTGTACTATAATTTCTACTTAACAGACAACTATTCTCAGATATTTACATGATATCTACTTTATTATACTTATATACATCCTGCTCCTTTGTCAGATTTCTGGTGAAAATTTTTACAAACATAATTGCTGATTTAAAGAGTATGCATATGATGAGGCTGGCAGGTGGTGCAGTGGTTAAGGTGCTAGACTTCCACGTGGGCGACCACAGTTCAAGTCCTGGACCTGGAGGTTTGCTTTCTCACTTTCCCTTTCTCTGGTCAAATTAAAATAATGAATACATAAATAAATAAACTCTTTTAAAAAAATAGAGTATACATATGAGGTCAGCCCCATACTCTGGTCATTAAGAGAGCTAGATCTCACATGACTGACAATGATTCAAATCCCAACCACAGTGGTTTAAGGAACATTCCTGAACATATCTGCATTCCCCCCCCACCAAGTTCCAACAGGATGGAGAAATGGAGAAGGGATTACAACATGACCATCCCTTGTGGGGACTGCTTTCACCCTCTCCCTCTTACTTATCCTCTGCTTTTCTGTCACCCTCTGGTGAGTGCATGTGCCCTCTGGCAATTAAAAAATAATAGCATGTATATATTTCAACCTATTGATTCATCTTCCTTCCAAAAGTAAACAAGGGTGTATATTTTCTTATAACTTTGACATTCCAGGTATTATCTATCTTTCTTAAATCCTTGACTGATAGTAGAAATAAAAATATAATTTATCAAATTTATCAACCCTTGGCATTATGTTTTGGTATCATGCTGAGAGAGGTATTTTTTTGCTCTGGGTTTATATAAATAATCTTCATTTTTCTAAAGTTTTGTTTTCATTGTGTTTCATGTTTATCATAATCCATTTGAAACGTATTTTGGAACAGGTATGAAAAAAACTCCTAACTTAGTTTTCTCCATAATGGCAAATAAGTTTTGCAAAATCAGTTATTCAATTGTCCTCAATTTGCCAAACTCAGAGAACTCATTTCCAAGGTGGGAAAAAATGTCGCCTCTCCCAGTTAGTTTCAGAGTGGACTAAATAGTTTATATTAACCACTTAAAATACTACATGGCAGATTATAAACATATAGCATGCGATCACTATTATTCTTAAGATCATCATCATGATCACATTTGTTATGCAAGCTTGTCTATTTCTTGATTTGTATTCTATGGACAATTCATCTAACTATGCCTCTGGTTCTTATCACTTCAACATGTATAATTTGGCATGCATAGCTTTAATAACTGAAACCTTCCTAGTTTTTGATAATTATTTTCACTATTGATACATATTTATCCTATTGGAGAAATGTAAACTCAGATTGTCAAATTCAAAGGAAAAATTCTATTCTAAGTTTCATTGCAATTGGGTTAAATTTATGAGTTAATTAGCATTAGCCTTATATTGCTTATAATTATCTATTCTTTTTACCTAGTAGCATGTTATGCTTTTACCTATTATCATGTCTCCTTTTATGTCCTTCCTCTAAATTCACATAGTTTTCTTCAGTAAGATCTTACATATTCTTATTAAGTCTATTACTAAGAATTTTACATTTTTATTGGGTTGTCAAAGCATTGTTTTTCCATTTTCTGGCTGCTTATCCTTAGTATGTATGGATAATAGCTTTTGTCTATTTATTTGTGACTTACTAACTTCTTCACTGAACTTCGTGGGTCATTATAATTCAAGGACACTATAATTCAAGACTTACTGGATATAGAATGCCTTCTGTTGCAGCTAAATCTTTATTTCAATTTAGAATGGGAGTGAAAGGGAAACCTGGGCAGGGGAGTGAAAGCTTCTCTTGTTTCACCTCTGGAATGAAAAAGAATGTCATCCCGCTTATTTGCAATTAAAAAATAATAGCATGTATATATTTCAACCTATTGATTCATCTTCCTTCCAAAAGTAAACAAGGGTGTATATTTTCTTATAACTTTGACATTCCAGGTATTATCTATCTTTCTTAAATCCTTGACTGATAGTAGAAATAAAAATATAATTTATCAAATTTATCAACCCTTGGCATTATGTTTTGGTATCATGCTGAGAGAGGTATTTTTTTGCTCTGGGTTTATATAAATAATCTTCATTTTTCTAAAGTTTTGTTTTCATTGTGTTTCATGTTTATCATAATCCATTTGAAACGTATTTTGGAACAGGTATGAAAAAAACTCCTAACTTAGTTTTCTCCATAATGGCAAATAAGTTTTGCAAAATCAGTTATTCAATTGTCCTCAATTTGCCAAACTCAGAGAACTCATTTCCAAGGTGGGAAAAAATGTCGCCTCTCCCAGTTAGTTTCAGAGTGGACTAAATAGTTTATATTAACCACTTAAAATACTACATGGCAGATTATAAACATATAGCATGCGATCACTATTATTCTTAAGATCATCATCATGATCACATTTGTTATGCAAGCTTGTCTATTTCTTGATTTGTATTCTATGGACAATTCATCTAACTATGCCTCTGGTTCTTATCACTTCAACATGTATAATTTGGCATGCATAGCTTTAATAACTGAAACCTTCCTAGTTTTTGATAATTATTTTCACTATTGATACATATTTATCCTATTGGAGAAATGTAAACTCAGATTGTCAAATTCAAAGGAAAAATTCTATTCTAAGTTTCATTGCAATTGGGTTAAATTTATGAGTTAATTAGCATTAGCCTTATATTGCTTATAATTATCTATTCTTTTTACCTAGTAGCATGTTATGCTTTTACCTATTATCATGTCTCCTTTTATGTCCTTCCTCTAAATTCACATAGTTTTCTTCAGTAAGATCTTACATATTCTTATTAAGTCTATTACTAAGAATTTTACATTTTTATTGGGTTGTCAAAGCATTGTTTTTCCATTTTCTGGCTGCTTATCCTTAGTATGTATGGATAATAGCTTTTGTCTATTTATTTGTGACTTACTAACTTCTTCACTGAACTTCGTGGGTCATTATAATTCAAGGACACTATAATTCAAGACTTACTGGATATAGAATGCCTTCTGTTGCAGCTAAATCTTTATTTCAATTTAGAATGGGAGTGAAAGGGAAACCTGGGCAGGGGAGTGAAAGCTTCTCTTGTTTCACCTCTGGAATGAAAAAGAATGTCATCCCGCTTATTTGTGGAATGAGTGCCCCTTTTACAAAGCCAAACATTAAAGGTGATTAATTATAAAAAGCTTTTGGTGATAGCCCAAGGCCCCTGTGACTAATGAAATATATTAAATATAGACTTAATGTACAGAATTAACCATCGCTCTCCTTTTCCCCTAAAAGTTATAGGAAAGGGAATTTCCTAAACTTTTTTCTGACCAGTGTGTCCATGAAGTAAGGAAGCTGTTCTCAAAGTGTGGTCCAGTACAGTCCTTGGAGTGTCTACATTATTTTTAGGGAATCCATGATACCAAAATTATCTTTTATAAAGACGCTAAGATGTTATTTGCTGGGGCCAGCAGATAGCACAGTGGTTATATTGCTGGACTCCCATGTGGTCAACTGCAGTTCAAGTCTTGGACCTGGTGGCTTGGAACATGTACCAGGTGCTTGTGTGCACCTGCCCAAGATCCTGAGAGGAGAATGGAGGAGAAGGGAGTGCAGGGTGGCCATCCCCCTGGGTGGGGATGATTTCTCGCTTTCTGTCTCTCTAGCGAGCACATGTGCCCTATAGCAAAAAAAAAAAAAAAAAAAAAAAAAGTTCAATAGTGAGTAAAACCTCTAGTGCTTTATCATGACCCAAAGCAGTGATAAACTATACTTACTAGTATTTTTTGTATTTTTTACCATCATGCTCTTGCAGATTTAAAAAAAAAAAAAAATGAAAAGTTTCACCTCAGAATGCCACAATTAAGCAGTTGAAATTAGTAATGTTATTCATCTCAAGCCTTGAGTATATACCTATTTAAGATTATGTGTGATAAAATGGAAAAGACACACAAAGCGCCCTGCAGGCTCACATGTTGAGGGACTTGAGTCTAATGAATGAGGTGAACGAGTCATTATTTTTTTTTCATGGAGCACTTTAATTTTTTAGTTTTTTTTTCTTTTTAGTTTATGCTATTGGGAGTGTGTACTCTCCAGAGAGGGACAGAGAGAAAGAGAGACAGAGAAGGTGATAAATTGCCCTGCAGAGGGAGTGGTCATACTATAGTCCTCTCTCCTCCATTCTCCTCTCAGGATTTTGGTACACACACACGTGCTCCCAGCATGCCTCTCAAGAGACCAGGTCCAGGACTCAAACTGCACAGTCGGCCAATGTGGGACCGAGCCGCCTCAACCTCCACGTCACCTGTTCCTATTTGAAAGGATAATTCCCAAATTAATGGTTTTTCAGACTTTGGTGTTTGGAAGATATTTTCTTGAATATGAATTCAGTGAGCTATTCACTTCAAGGAAAATAACTGACAATATTTTTTTTACCAGTGATAAGATCTGAGGTTTTATTTGAAAAATTTAAATTTTAAAAAGCTTGTATCTGCTACCAGAGCTTGAGAATATGCCAGTATTTAATGGTTTCTGATGAGACTGATGAATAAATGTGTTTTTGTTGTTATTACATAAAGAAATGTTTCAATATTTGGAATATCTGCTTAGCATAAGGAATCTATTTTCCAAACAACCAACTCATGATATTATGAAATCACATATGGGCAAATGATCCATTCAAAATGTATAACCAATGAATGGCTTTTAATATAACGGAGTACAAAAATTCACTGATACAGTTTCCAATTCCTTATTGTAGCTAATCTTTACAAAACTTTTTTGTCAAAGAAGAACATTCATCATTATCTGAAAAGTCTATTAAGATACTCCTCCCTTTTGAACATATCACCTGTGGACTGCAAGATTTCTTTAATATAATTTAACCAAAACAACATAGTCTAGCAGGTTGAATGCAGAAACAGCTATGGGAATCCAACGTCCTTCTTTAAACTAGCTATTAGAGGGATTTGCAGAAATACAATCCAGTGCCAATCTCTTCCTTAATATTTATTTTCAGAGAAAGTATAGTTACTTTTATATAATTATGTTATCCATATTAAGATATAGTGGTTTACTATCATTTTACAGGTAGTAAATAATTCTTTTAAAATTTTCTTACTTTTATTTTCTAATATGGTAAGTATTGATAGTATTAACCTGTATTAACATAAATCATGGTCCTTAGTACCTTTTTAAGAGTATACATTGGGTCCAGACAGTGGTACAATCATAATGCAACTGGGCACATATGGGAAAAGTCCTGGGTTAGCATCCCAGAATCTCCCCTACCATGCAAAGTAGGTGCACACATGAGCCATGCCAACTGAAACCCAAAAGTGAAGCATGGTATGAAGACCCATTGGGAGTGCCTATCCCTCTGTATCTCTTTCTCTCTCTCTCATGGAAGAAATAAATAAACTTTAAAAATAAAGAAAAAAATTAGAAAGACAGCCAAGATTGTCACACGTTCACAGTGCAAAAGTTGGTCTACGTTAGGATAATAAATACATATAAGAGTAATATGTATAACTTTATATCTGTCTATATATGTAAATTCAAAAGAAAGAGGGAGAAAGAGTATAATTTGGTTTTAAACCAAAAAAGATTGAAAAAAGATTTAAGGACTCTTTAGCATCATGGTAGAATTTGCCTCAAATGTAATAAATAGCCTTTGAGTCAACATTTTTTGACTATAATCATTTCAATGTCCACTCAGAAATTTAGATTTTATTAATCCATAGACTGGGATAATATGTCTAAGATGAGTTTCTTGTTGAATTTTTTTTTTAATGTTTTGCCACAGGGTGCATGTATTCACCAGAGACAGAAAGAGACAGAGCAAGACAGAGAGAGGAAAAGTGAGAAATCATCCCCTTCCAGGGGGATGACCATGCCACAATCCCTCCTCCTCCTTTCTCCTCCTGGGATTTTGGGCATGCACATACACATGTCCAGCATGATTCGCTGTGTCTGTGACTTGAACTTGTGGTAGGACATGTGGGAATCTAGCTCCTTAACCACCACACTACCTGCTAGCCCCCAGTGAATTTCTAATTCACTCTCTTTTTGAGAATCTCCTGGTCTTAATAAGGACTAGAAGAGACTGCATTTGTCTTGGGTATAATGTTATGAATATGAGTAGAGAGAGGCTAAGAAATACATCAGTCGGCTTTCCTGTTTCTTTTCTATTGTTTCTTTCCCCTAAGTCTTCTTTACTGATGATTCCTTTTGTGGCTATCAGGCAAGTCGTTCATTGTCAGTGACTGAATTCTTAGTTTTTTCCCACAAATCTGCACTTTTCTTAGTCTTCTCTAACTCAATATCTAAGTTGGCCAGTCTCTGTCTTTCTTTGTCTACTTCTAATACCCGAACAAGTCCTTTAATGCTACTACAAGTTGTGTATCAAACGTGCCCACATCTCCAGAGCTCTGGTGTCACTATAATAGAACTCTGTCTTTGTCTAGACAATGGAAATACCCCTTTTTCTCACCTCTAGGTTTCAACTCTTGCCCATATCCAATCTTGTTCCAAAGAGCATCCAGGAAAATCATTTTTAAAACTCAAATATGGTCATTTTACTCTTATCTGAGTACAACTTCTCAATGGACTCTCATTACACTTAGAATAAAATCTCTAACATGTTTGTCTGCCTAGATCAATGTTTATTAATTATATTAAATGTTTCCCAACGAACAATAAGTGGCTTCGATAGTTTCTAAATTGTTCTTCTATTCTCAATTCTGTTGATTTTTGCTCTTATTTTTATTATGTCTTTCTTCATGCCTTGAATCTAATTGGCATTTCTTTTTCTGTTTCTTTTTTCTTTAGTTGCCAGAGGATGCCTGTGCTCACCAAAGAAAGCATCCCACGATAGGTTTGGTCCCAGTGCAATTCTTTGTCCTCCATTTCTTCTTTCTGTCAAGATTTTGAGCACATACATGCATCCATCATGTATTTAAAGTCTCTGGGGAAGCATGTATGTGTTTTATGGGGGCATCAGGTTTCTATTATTGATCATTATATGCGATCAGTCTCCCAATCTACAACACTTACCTGTCACACTATGGGGCCAGACCTTTTTTTCTACTTCTTAAAAAAGAAGCTTAGATCATTTATTTGATCATTTTATTCCTTTTCACTATCAGTCTTTAATTCCATAAATTGTCCTCTAAGCACCATTTCAGCTGCATCCCATAAGTTTTGATAGATTGTGTTATATTTTCATTCAATAAAAAATACTGTTGAATTTTCCTTGTGAGTTTGGATTTCATCAATGGGATATTTTAAAGTATGCTGTTTACAAATATTTGAGATTTTCAAGATATCTTTCTGCTGTACATTTTTAGCTTAATTTCATTATTATCTGAGGACAAATTTGCATTCTAATTATTTCAAATGTGTTAAAATGTGTTTTATTGCCCAGAATATGATCTAACTCACATGTATTTGATGTGCAGTCGAAAAGATTGCTTCTTCTTCTGTTGAGATAGTGGATCAAGAGTGAGATCAGGCACTTAACCTGTCAAATTGGCTGACATAGAGAATTAACTTTTATGATAGGAACCAATATCTTGTGAGGAAGGAGAAAGAGAAAACTGGAAGCCTAGATACTATGCCGGAAGGTCGTAGGGTGGCTTACTATTTATATATTATTCAGTACTCATGGATTCTGCCCTTGATAAAGCATGCAGGGGTTGCCGTGGTGAGCTAACCAGATATCCTTCTGAGTCCAGAGACTCAGCACTGTTGGCTACTGACATCTCATAGCTGCTACGTTCCTCTACCAAATCTTACTCAAGATTTTCTTCTCTGAGGTCCTGACAGCAGCATCTGTGAAGTGATGGGTACAAAGTCCAGGTCCACATTCATTCTACCTTTAGAGGTCTCTAAAAAATGGTTTGAAGTCTCTGTTATAATTGTGTCCCCATATACTTCTGACTGATGTTGCTTCCCTCACTCACGGATGTTATTCCTTACAGCATTCTGGGATGCCTCGCACACACATAACTTCAAGGCAGTTCCCTAAAGAAGTTCCCTAATCTTCAACAAATAGAAATAGTTCTTTGCCTCTTTTTTCAATTGCCAGCAGAGGGTGTGCTCACTAGAGAAACAAGGGCACCAGCAGTTAGCATAATGGCTATGTCGCTGGACTACCACATAGTCGACTGCAGGTCGAGCCCTGGACCCGGTGGCTTAAACTCACGTCAGGCACGTGTGCGGGCGTGTCCAAGATCCTGAGAGGAGAATGCAGAAGGGATTGCGGTGTGGCCATCCCCCCTGGGGGGTGGTTTCTCGCTTTCTCTCTCTCTCTCTCTCTCTCTCTCTGTCTGGCAAGCACACGTGCCCTATAGCAAAAACCTCTCAAAAAAAAAAAAAAAAAAAAAGAAAGAAACAAACAGAGGGAGAGAAAAGGAAATGGCGAAAGCACCCTCCAATGAAGCTTTGATGCTACAATCCCTTCTCCTGCAGCCCTCCATTCTGTCAAGATTTTAGGCACTGTGCACATGTATGTGGCCAGCATATTTTTCAGGTTGCTGGGGTTGGGACTTGAACCATGGTTGCCATGTGAGATCCTGTTTCCCTTTCCTACCAGGCTACAAGGTTGACACAACATTACATTGTAAAATTCTAAAGTGTAAGTTTAGGGTTATCAATATACTGGCCAATAGTTTCCCTGCCAATTGGTTCCACAGGAAACCATGTTATGAAGGCTGAATAGTGACACCTGCCCCCACCCCCACCGTGTCCACATCCTCATTGCCAAAATATGTGAATATGTTACTTCATTTGATAAAAGTAATTTTTAAACTGTGATTAAATTAAATATATCTTTCGTTTGTTTTTGTATTTCTTTTTTGCATGAATAAGACAGAGAGATGGCACCCCCAAGAGTGGCTTGATGCCTTGATATAATTCAGCCTCCAGCCAGTCCTGAGTCATGGGCACAGACATATCTATCCTGCTTAGAGAGGTCTCTGGACATGAATTCAGGACCTTCTCATTTGGATCAGCCTCTCAGAGCACCATGTTTTATTGCCACACCATAGTATGGCCTTAATTAAGAATTTGGTGATTAGGAAATTATCCTGTATTATTCAGGTGAGTCCAATACAATGACAAGGGTCCTTATAAGAGGGAGGCAGGAGGATTAGAATCAGATAGAAAATAATATTACAGAAACAACATGAGAGAGACAGAGAGATATTAGCAGATGCTACACAGTAGTTTAAAGATGGAAGAAGTAGTCACATATGTAGACAGTCTTTAGAATCTGGAACAAACAAAAATGAAATGAAAAATAAATCCTCTCTAGGGCCTTCAGAAAGAATGCATCCCTGCAGATTCTTCTTATATAGTACTCGGTCCCATTTGTATGTCTTCTTATGAGGAATATCTATTCAGATCATTTGCCCATCTTTTAGTTGAATTAGTTTTTTTATCTTCTGCTGAGTCATTTGAGTTCCTTCTATATTCTGGTTATTAATCCCTTGCCAGACAAATAGTTTGTTGATATCTTCTCCTATTTTGTAGGTTGTCTCTTCACTTTGTTGATTCTTTTCTCTGCTGTGCAGCTTTTTAATTTGATATCATCAGATTCATCTATTTTTGACTTTTGTTGCCTGTGCTTTATATGTAACTTTCTCTCTCTGAAACTTAGTTTTTGACTTGGAGAATATACTGGAAATAATTACAAATAATGACAAATTCTCTCTAGAATAAAAGTGTATAAGGTCTGGCCATAGTGGCAAGCTTTAGCATCATCTTGTGATACTGATGGGAAGACCGTAAGTTCAGAATCTGGATTGACCCAAACACACCACATTTGCCTGTAGGCATGCCTGTGATCCTGGCTGGATGGAAGGCTGTCTGGGCATTAAAGTGTGGGGGCATTAAACTGTCAGGAGTATCACTTTCTCTCTCTTTCTCATGTGAAATAAACTTTACAAATGTAGATTACAAAGCAGAAAGCTCATAGAATGTGTGCCTAGGAAAGAAGTGGTTACATTAAAAACTTAGTGTTACCAAATGCTTAGTATAGAAAATATATCAGGAACTTTTCAAGGACCCATGATTTTGAGTACATCACTTATAATATTCTCTATACATTTGGACATCTAATTTAATCTGTGTTCTTACAATGACAGATTTCTTGGTAATCCAAAAGTTGTTCAGCTGAAATATTAGAATGGTCATGCCCATGAATGTGATATATTCTCTCTTTAAGATTTACCTTTCTAATCTCAGAGGTCATCTGTCTACTTATTCTCTAATAAATTTCACCATACTCTGCCAATATCTTTAGTTTAAATTTTGTGAAATTGATCTACCCATGATTCAGGTTTAGGCTCAACTATTATTATTTTAGTGAGTATTATACATTAGGCTGTTTTTTCTAAACATGCACTAACTTTAAAAAGTACCTTACTGTAGATACTTTATAAATCTTTCTGATATGAATATAATCTATGGACAATAGATAGGAAAAGAGAGAAGAGCAAAAGGCAGTGAATGATTTCTGTAGACCTTCTATTACAATAATCATTGATGTTCAGATGTTTAGATCATACAACTTGAGTCTGCTTATACAAGGCCAGTGTCTCTGGTATACTCTAATGTAGCTGTCCAGTTAAACAGGATGAAACTGCAAACATAAGTAAAAAGAGAATGGATGGTGTGAGGTTTTTTTGTTTGTTTGTTTTTGAGAGGTTTATGCTGCAGGGAGCATGCGCTCGCCAGACAGACAGAGAGAGACAGAGAGACAGAAAGCAAGAAATCACCCCCAGGGGGGGATGGCCACGCTGCAATCCCTTCTGCTCCATTCTCCTCTCGGAATCTGGGGCATGCACGTACACGTGCCCAGCGTGAGTTTTAAGCCACTGGGTCCACGACACAAACCGCAGTCGACTACATGGGAGTCCAGCGACATAGCCATTACGCTAACTGCTGGGTACCAATGGTGTGAGTTTTATCATTGCTGCGTCTTTCATCGTAAACGTGTGTGTAGTTTCTAGAATCCTGGCAGAGTGAAATTAAAGCAGTGATTTCATTAGCACACTCGGTTCTTTGATGAACTGCGCTCACCAACTAGACATTTAAATGCAGAATCAATCAGGTTCATTTTGGAAAGGCTTTGGTTTGGAGGAATTGAAGAAATATAATCTACATTATTTGTGAAGTCCCTCTGAGAGTCTTGGGTGTGCATCCGGTTGTGTTAACTGAAATAGAAACAATTTCCTCTAGAATTGCTAGTGTTCCCTCCCCTTGACAGGTACTCAATGAGAGAAATGCAGAGTGCCTTTATGTAATTAAGTATTTGCCTGTGAGAGTCACTCTGACTCATTGCTCATTTTAAGTCGTTTCCTTCTACTTATTTTTGTCTCTCTAAACTTTGTGGTGTGCTTAGTCTCTCTCCCTCTTTTTTTAAAAAAACATATTCCTTTACCATTACTATAACCACAACCATTCCCTAACCATCCCATAATCCCCTGCAAAAACCAAACACCCATAGCTTTATTCTTTTTATCTTTTCTTCCATCTTTTTTGTTTAGAAATAAAGCGCAAGAGTTAATGAGACTATTCAACTGAATATATCCAAGTTTAAGTAACTAAGGGTCTTTTAAAAGGAAGCATATATTTCTTCAGGGTGAGTTCTGTTAATGGGAGTATTCTTCCTTTACTGAGGGCACATTAAGATAAGTTTCACATCTCTGGGGCTCAGTCACTTAAAAAAAATAAGGGTATAAAGACATTCTGAGGAAATGCTAGACCTTCAAATTTATCTTACACTGCAGCAAGCTTTTATTGCCTATTTTAAGGACTTGGAACTTGCTTTCCTGTTTAATGAGCAGTTTAATTTAAAGCTTAAAATTATTAAGTATTTCAATAGAGTCATAAATAATGCAGTTTATAATATTCTTATCAAGCACATAAAGATACATTTGTCTTCCATTAACAACATACTTTTAAAGTAGTCTGACCTCTTCAGATGTATAAGAGCATGCAATTAGTGCAATTTGTCACAGGTCTTTTACACGTTAATAAGAGGTAATTAATTGTCTGTTTTGTCTAATTAACTTTTCAGACACTGGCAGCTCTTGTTCTTTTAATACAAAGCAAGAGTACCCTATTTGCAATTCTAATATTTGACACAGAATTCTGACCATAAACTCAAGTCTGCAAACCTCTAAAAAAGAGCATGAGGCAATTAAGAATTAATAGAGAATTATATATTTTTAGGATACTCATATGTTTTCATAATAAGAGTAGGGGAAATTCTCTTTCAAAAAATTGCTATACAAGAGTGAAGAAACTCAGATTAGAAAATAAAAGATAAGGGGAACCAGCAGTTAGCATAATGGCTATGTTGCTGGACTCCCACGTAGTCGACCACGGTTCGCGTCCCGGACCGGTGGTGTAAAACTCACGCCAGGTGCATGTGTGTGCATGCGTGCCCAAGATCCCAAGAGGAGAATGGAGAAGAAGGGATTGCGGAGTGACAATCCCCCCTGGAGGGTGATTTCTCGCTTTCTGTCTCTAATGTCGCTCTCTGTCTGTCTGACGAGCATACGTGCCCTATAGCAAAAATCTCTCCAAAAAAAGGAAAAAAGAAAATAAAAGATAAGAAAACAAATATGGGGACCAGCAGCTGGTTTGGTGGTTAAGGTGCTGGACTCCCACACAGTCATCCACAGTTCGAGTCTTAGACCTGGCAGCTTACAAAATCACTCTAGGCACATATGCATGTGTGCCCAAAATTCCAAGATGAGACGGGAGGAGAGGAGACTGTGGCATGGCCATCCCATCAGGGGATGATTTCTTATTTTACCTCTCTCTGTATCTCTCTCTCCCTCTACTCTCCAGCAAGCACATGTACTCTATGACAAAAAAATAAAAATTTTAAAGTGGATATCCCAAGGATGTATTAATATGTAAAATGTTCTGTAAATTATTTTCTATCTGTTCCTTCATTCATTTAGCCTTTGTCTCATTTGTCAATTCAGTGACTTTTTTTTTTTTTTTTTTTGCGTGCCAGCTGTCTTCAAGATAGTGTGTTAGTAGCTACAGATTTGAGGTTAACCAAACAGGAACACCGCCTATAACAAAATGTATGTTACTTGGCTGTGAAATTCGCAGTGAAATTAACTGAACCTGAACCTTAGAGCAGATGCACAGGTTCTATGCATAATTTTTGTCTCTCAATGAAATATAGACCCAAGTGAATTTTTGTGTCATAGTTGTTCAACATGTTCCCGTATGTTTACTCAATTTTTTATCTTATCTAAACCATAAAGGCTACTATATTTTAATTATTAACATGTGAAAAACATTTTGTTATACTGTACAGTTGAGTATAACTTTAATGGATAAAATATATATTTTTTTTGAGAGATTTTTTTACTATTGGGCATGTATACTTGCTGAAGAGACAGAGACAGACAGACAGACAGAAAGTGAGAAATCACTCCCCAGGGGGGATGGCCATGCTGTAATCCCTTCTTCTCCATTCTCCTCTCGTGATCTTGGGTACACATGCACATATGGCTGATAGGAATTTCAAGCCCCACATCTGGGACCCAAACTACAATCGGCCCTGTGGGAGTCCAGCACCTTAACCACCATGCTACCTGTTGGCCTTGGATAAATAATTCTGAATAGATTTCATAATTTATTTAACAGTGACTGATACAAATTATCTGTGGACCTTTTGAAAATTCTCAGTCTTGGAACCAGCAGCTGGTGTAATGGCTATGTCGCTGGAATCCCATGTAGTTGACCACGGTTTGAGTCCCAGACCCAGGGGCTTAAACTCAGGCCAGGAGCGTGTGCATGCATGCCCAAGATCCCGAGAGGAGAATGGAGTAGAGGGGATCGTGGTGTGGCCATCCCCCCTGGGGGGGTGGTTTCTCACTTTCTGTCTCTCTGTCTCTCTTTGTCTTTCTGGTGAACGCACGTGCCCTATAGCAGAAACCTCAACAAAAAAAAAGAAAAAGAAAAAAGAAAAAGAAAGAAAGAAAGAAAAAAGAAAAGAAAAGAAAAGAATATTCTCCGTCTGTGATTCCAGGTTGACCCTGTACAGATATTGTGATGGACAGTCAAGGTTGAAACGCAGTTTCCCATGAGGATAAATTTAACTGTTTCCAAATTCTGTCTTGTATGACAAATAATATGGCATTTTACATTGTTCATTGCTAAGTGTTTTGTTTGGGAACTGCTTAGATTTAAAATCACTAGATCAAAGGTCAAATCTTAAAACTTTTTCTGATTTATTTATTCAGTTGTTGCTATGGGGCATATGTGTTCACTGGAGAGAGATAGGTTGGGGGAATAGTGAAAAATCACCCCCAGGTGGATGGCTAAGCTGCAGTCCCTTCTCCTCTTGGGATTTTGGGTATGCCCCCGCATGTGCCTAGCATGTTTTCTCAAGCTACTGTGTCCAGGACTTAAACAGAGCAGTTAGCCTTATGGCAGCCAGCGCCTAAGCCACTATGCCACCTGCTAGGTGAACAGTTTTTAAAAGGATTATTTATTTCATTTTATTTATCATTATTATTATTTTAAAATCTGCCATAGGGCATATGTGCTCACCCGAGAAAGAGAGAGGGAAAGTGAGAAAGCAAGTCACCAGATCTAGGACTCAAACCTCAGTTGGCCATGTGGGAGTCCAGCACCTTAACCAGCATGCCACCTGCTGGCGTTAGAAAAGCCCCCAATTTTTCTAATGTTCCCAATTCATATCGTTAAACTGCTTACTATAAAATTTTCAGAAATTTGGCATTTTAGTTGAGGACATCTATCTTACCTATACTGTAGTAATTATTTTAAAAATCCATATTTGATTTCTTAAAGTCTCTTAAGTCTCTATTTTGCACTGTGATGACATCTCTCCTCGTATATATTTAAGAATCATAGACATAATATGTAATGTTTTCCTATCATATTAGGGTCAAACTTTTATGTACTTAAATTTATTTATTTTCCCATCGTAACACAATGAGGAACGGGGTAAGAGAATGTGCTCAAGACTCAGCCCTCTGGTTTCTAATGCTGACTTTGCCGTCATGGGCTGCGTTACTCTATGGAAACACCTTAAACTCTGTTTCTTAATTTCTTCATTCATGAAAGGTGGGAAACGATAGCACTAGTCCTTAAGGTGAATGAATCAGGGTAAAGGGCTAAGAAAGCACAAAACAGTCACTAATTTGAGAGAAGATGCCACCAGACAGGAACAGGCAAGTGGTAACTGAGAGAGTGAAGATCAACACACCGTGAAGAGAAGGGAACCCTCTCGGTCCCTGCAAAAATGCATCCAATAACACCTGAGTGGTTGTCATCACATTAGAAAGTGATGATGTGCCCAGACAGCCATGGGTAGAGGAGTATTTAAGATCTTGACACCTGAAAATTGAGATTCACAATTTAATTCTCATCTGGGATTCAGTATTAGTTGACAAGATAAAATTGACAAAGCATGAATTTTTTGCTGTTGTTAGACATATTTATATACCAAATCTATCATTTCAAGAGTTACTGAAGCTCAGTTTCTATCGAATAAGAAAAGTGGAATACTTCCTTTGTCATCTGGTTTTTAGGATTCAAAATGAAATGATCTATGTAATGAAAATCTGTAATTCCATTTGTTAAGACCTCAACAAAGATCCTTTCCTTTGGATTTTTATCTTTAACAACATTTAAAGTATCAAACTTACACACTATCTATTGCTACTGTATTAGCCAGCTAATAAAAACTCTATTTTTATTAATAAATGCAGAATGCAGTGTTTTGTTAATAGACTGCTAGAAAAAAAATCCACTGCCTGTTTTAATGGGGACATTACTGCCACCTGGTGGCATGTTATCTAAAGTACAGAGTAGGGTCTGGAAATGGCAACATTTTAAAGAAAAAAAAAGTTCTATGCATCATTAGGATTTTAAAAATAATTTTGAGGCAAAATGCAGACATCATTATAAAACCAATATGTGAAAATAAAAATAGTTCAGAAATGAAGGAATCTATTCTATGTTCTATTATTAAAAATAGAATTTGAGGGCTGATCCCATAATGCAACAGTTCAGTGCAGAGCACAGGGAGCCTGATCCCATATGGCCAACTGAGATCTGAATCCCGGTCACATTGGCCTGAAATGTGTATGTGTGTGTCCAAGATCCCGATGAGATCAGAAATGGAGGAAAGAGGATTGCAGTGTGACTTCACTCCACTGGAGGTGCTTTCCCCTCTCTCCCTCTCTCATGCACACTCATGCCCTTGTCAATAAAATTAAATGCCATTTTTGGTTTGTATCTTTATAATGACATGCTAAATCAAGACTTATGGGGAAAAATCCTTTATCTTATGCCATGACTTTACACAAGCTATGTATTGCTATCATTTAACGATTTTAATTTAATTTAAAATGATGAAAACTAGTTTCGTCTTGTCTCTTCATCTAGTTTCACACACAAAATGATGAAGTGGTAATAAACAACAACCATAAGACTATCATATCATCATAAATATATAACGTATCTATGTATTTTTGCTAATCCTTATTGATCCAGTTACATCATTGGCATTCAGAAAAGTGCCATTGTACTCTTTGTCAGGGCTCGACTATATGATTTGATGTCTATAACTGCTTTCAGAAGATCTAATATTCCCCAGTTACAACAATCAAACCAGAGTTTTCACTCAGTCTTTAGTAAGATTTCTCAAATTACGTAGGTACTCATTGATGATTTCAAATAAATTGAAATAAGTAAACATAAGCTGGCCTCAGGCTGCTCACATTAATGTGGTAAGGTGAATTGAGAAGAGAGCATGCAGCACTTCCCAAATATTGTCCATCACTCTTGTCTTTTCTCTTTAAGTTAGTTTGTTTCTCTCTTCCATGAGTGAGAAAGACAGAAAGAGAAAGGAGAGATACCTTAAAACAGGGTCGACTCCCAGGCCGCCACAGCCAGCCATAGCCAGCCTCAGATCATGCCATGCACTGGTATTCAGGGAGGTCTCTAGACACGAATCCAGAACCTTTGCATATGGGTCAACCTCACAGAGCACGGCATGACGGCTGTGCCACCATCCCATCCCCCATTTTCTTCTGTTGTGTATTCATGAATTCTTTTTTTTTTATTGTTCCCCAATCTGCCAGTGGGTATGTGCACTCACCAGAGAGAGAGAGAGAGAAAGAGATAAGAGAGAAAGTAAGAAAGCAACTCTACATAGGGGATGGCCACATCACATTCCCTTCTCCATTTCTCCTTTCAGGATTTCGGGTACACAAACATGCGTGCCTGCTGCGTTTTTCAAGTTGACAGTCCAGGATTCAGACCACACCAAGTCAATCACGTGGGACCTGCCTGCCTTAATCACTATGCTATGGGCTGGTGCAATTAATTATCTTAATAGCTCTGTTTTGAAGTTTATTTCTATGTCAAAACTGAGATTATTAACTGCAGCGATGAAATCTATCAACTTCATCTCCCATGTCTCTCTTATAAAATCATGGCTTTGGAAAGCACAGACTTGATTAAAAGACACTGCAATATTTTCACCCTGATGTTCTTCCGTTTCTGTACAGTGAAGCCTCAGCAATAAAGCAGAGCAACTGAGATTGCAATGCCAGCGCTGTGTCTTGTTTTATGGACCCAGCAAGGTGGTAGGTAAACCCCTCTAAGCCTCAGTTTCTCTCTTTCTTTCTTTCTTCTTCTTCTTTTTTGAAGAGATTTTTGCTATAGGGCATGGCACGTGTGCTTGTCAAAAAGACAGAGAAAGACAGAAAGTGAGAAATCACCCCCCCAGGGAGGATGGCCATGCCGCAATCCCTTCTCCTCCATTCTCCTCTCAGGATCTTGGGCACGCAAGCACATGTGCCTGGCATGAGTTTAAGTCACCGGGTCCGGGACTCAAACTGTGTTCAACTACGTGGGAGTCCAGCGACATAGCTATTAAGCTAACTGCTGGACCCTGAGCCTCAGTTTCTTCAGTATTTAATAAGAATATCACCCATATGTAGCTTTATTTGGGGATCCGTAAAATTAATGCATTTACATGGTATTTGTCACATACCACATACTAAGTGCTTCATACAATTTATGTTTATTTTTTAATATCTATAAACACAAATGCAGGATCATGTTTATAAAGATTATATAACATTTTTGATTTTTAAGGTAATAAACATCTCTTGCTTTTGAGGTCTTATGCCTTAAAGTTAAACATGTTGAAGATTAGACCTACACATTTAATTAAACCACTTTGGTAAAGAAGTTTGAAAATTAGGAACTATTTCACTGTTTAGTTTGCATTCTCAGTATTGAATTGAAACCTGGATGTTGGTAAAACCCTATTTTATATATATCTTGGTAGCTAGTTGAAAATTATATAACACTAAACAACATAAATGTGATTTCCTAATACATCCATTAAGTTACCCAGAATAATAACATCCTTGAAGAAACAAAGTCTTTCTTTCCTTGTGGTTGTGGAATAATTTTATATATGAATTATTTGTAGCATAGCTTCTACACAATGTAGAGAATATATTCATACCCCAAAAATAAAGTTTTAAGAGGAGGGTGTTATTTCAAGTGTAGGTTTTACGCTTTTGTATAAAATTCTGTGGGGGAAAAAAACCCAGTTAAGGTGAGGATTCTTTGTCTGAGTCTAGAACACCCAAATGATGTTATATAAATCTTCCCTTGCTATACTGTATATAGACTGACAGGGACAGAATGAAAACCAAAGCAAATATGAGGTAAAAATGATTTTTTATTACTTTAGGTATTTCTAGATGTCAGATAAAAATGAGAACATTGCTAAAAATTTTACAGAATGACAGCTCTGCCTTATGGATAAAATTCTATAGTTTGATATATGAGGCAGAAAATGTGAAAAATATTATGAAGTACTACTCTGACATAATGATGGAGAGCTGCTCAAAGTGTGCTAACAGCAGAGAAACAGAAGAGACTAAAGTTAAGCAAGGAAGAAGGCAATTCTTTTGAATCTTACCTAACCTCCAGAACATAAATTTTGTCCTTTGAAAATGCAAACCACTAGCTTTATTTATTTTTATTGATTTTTAAAAAAAAAAATTTATTAATTTATTTTTTTGCCATAGGGTGTGTGCACTTGCCAGAGAGAAGGAGTGAAAGGGAAAGTGAGAAATTACCCCTGGGGGGATGGACACACTGCAATACAATCCTCCTGGGATTTTGTGCACGCAAGCACATGCACCTGGTGTGATTGTCAAGTCACCAGGTCTAGACACAGTCAACCCTGTGGGTTAAGCCATCCAACACCTTAACCACAATGCCTCCTGCTGCCCCCCTGGCTTTTATTTTTTATTGACTTCTAAATAAATGCATCACTTTGCTGCCTCACTTGGAGACTAACTTCTCCATGCCTATCTTTGCATATGTGTTTTGCTAATACAAAACAAATACAGAAAGTTCTTTAAGAACACTACTACTCTCTGTTGGAAATTAGTAGACTATAATATGACAAATTACTAATTTAACTTCGCTGTACTTTTATTCTATCTCCAGATGGAGGTAGATGGTGGGTATTTGGTAGGCGATGGTAGATATTTGATACCTCAGTTCGCATAGTATCCATTACTCTTTGTTTTCTGTTTACAGTAGTAAAATTCATCTTTGAGAATTTATCTAATTCAAGGTGTCCTGCCCTCCATCCTCCAAGGGCAGGACGTAATCCAGATTAAGCTACCTGGACTCTCTCCCCTTAAGATTTTTCTCTCAGGCTTAAGTACCACCATGGTGGAATTTGAAAAAATTCAGCTTTTATTATCTGGAAACCTGAACTGGCCCTGATTCCTAAATTTTATGTTTGATGAATCAATGACCCTTCTGACACTCTACAAAGTTCCTTATCGTTCCAATAAATTGTATTTTTGTTAAGTTAGTGAAATTGATTTCTGAGTCTTGCAACTAAAAACGCTCAATACAGGTGCCATATTTAATGGCTGGGCTATGTAATATAGTGTAAACCTCATGAGAGAGCACATGATTAAATGTGGCAGTGATTCTTAATTTTTTATATACTTAAGAGAAACCTGTAATTTTTGTAAGTAATGCTGACATGGTATTCTATTTTCAAGGAAGCTCTCTGGTTCACTGATATTTTTGCCCATGTTTCTAATGTCAAGAAAAGACTCTAAAAATTAGTGCAAGTGAAGATTATTAATCAGTGGTGCATTATTTATTAGCACATGTACAAAGATAAAAATCATTTCTGTATTGATTTTACCTTAAAGAAAGGATCATTTTTGCAAATGCTACCCATCCAATTATTTGTATGTATGTATAATCCAGGGCCAGCCCCTTAACACAACAGTTGAAAGAGCCAGATCCCTCATGGCCGGCTATCTTTGAATCCCAGCCCCAACAGATTGAAAAACATGCTGGACAAGTCTGTGCGCCCAAAACCCTGATGGGAAGGAGTAAAAGGATTGCAGTGTGACCACCCCACGTTGGGGTCTGCCTTCTCTTTCTCTTTTCCTCTCCCTGGCAAATGCATGTACCCTTTAACCATGAAAAAAAAAAAAAAGTTCCTAGTTTTGCTATAGAATACAGATTAGAATGTGGGTTACAGAAAAACTTGTCTTTCATGTTATTTATCAGTGATATGCCTTATTTGGATTTAATACATTATAGTCACCAGTGAGACTCATAGCTAGAAAAATATTAATGTGCTAGAGTTTATTTCCCATTGGATAGATGTGTAAACATATTAAGAGATGTTAAATTAAAAATTAAAGATTAATCGTATTGTTTTGCTCTTCTATTTCATTTACTTTGTATAATAGTAATTGCCCCATAGAATTAGTATGAATATTAAATGAGATAATCCATGAAAAGCTCAACAGGAAGATGGGTACACAGCGAACTCACAGTAAATGCCAGCTGTGATGCTGAACAGAATAACAAAATGATGATAATAATGATGGCACACGTGAATTTAAAAGAGTCTCGCCTAAGCCATTACATTCTTTTGTATCAGTTTGATTAGATTTTGCTAGTGTTCCATATAGTTAAGCCTATGTCAGGAATTCTATTTACTGACTATTCAAAGAAAGGAATCTCTAAAACTGTCTTAAGTAATTGTCAGTATTTCAACTTAAATACATACCAACTGCTATGTAACTATTTTAGAGATATAAGAACCATTTATCTATCAAACATTTTTAGGAACGGTTCCGCTTTTTTTCCCCAAAGGTTTTGTTATTGTCGTTGTTGTGTAGGGTACATGCACTCACCAGAGAGACAGAGACAGAAGGTAAGAAATCGCCCCCCAGGGCAATGGCTACACTGCAGTCTCTTCTCCTCCATTCCCCTCTTGGGATTTTGGGCACATATGCATATGCACATGCGCCTGGCATGAGTTTCAAGTTACTGGGTTCAGGACTTGAACAGCAGTCAGCCATGTGGGAGTCCAACACCTTAACCACTATATCGCCTGCTGTCCTCAGTTCCATTTATTAGGAATAAAAAGATAAAACACAGTTGCCATCATTTAGGAGTTAAAGTAACTTTTGAGGTGATTCTTTGCATCCAGAGACTAAAAAAGAACTTCTGTTTGCACTTACGACATAAAAGAACAAAAAAGACCTTTTTGCAGTTAATCTAGAAAAATGAACATAATAGTTTTTATTTAACAAGGCTGGTGAAGAGTGGTAGATATAAGATTCCTTATGAAATAAATTCTAAAGAGAAACAAGCACAAGCACTTTATAGATGAACAGAGCCAATACAAGCTTTTTTTTTTTTTTGAGGTAGGGATAGATTTTTGCTATATGGTGTGTGCACTCACCAGAGAGATGGAGAGAGACAGAGAGATAGGAAGCTAGAAATCATGCCCCAGTGGGATGGCCATGCCACAATCCCTTCTCCTCTATTTTCCTCTCAGGATTTTGGGCACACACGCACATGTGCCCAGTGTAAGTTTGTAGCCACCTGGTCTGGGACTTGAACTGCAGTTGGCCATGTGGAAGTCCAGCTACTGGGAACAACCCTCTGGTGTGGACATAGGAGGTCCTGTCATAGATTTTACAGGGATAAGGGAGAATCAGCCAGAATCCTTGCAATGTGGTGTGGTCAGGCAGAACAGTAAGAATTTGAAGAGTTGCAAACACAGAATAGAGCATTGGAAAAACTAATTCTACCTGTACGATTCTTTCAGTTTTACCAAGAAAGTAAGAGCAAACATCAACAGAAAGAAATCATATAGTGCTATGTTTATGTTCTCAGTCCCTGCCAAAATATTAAACCACAATCATGCCCTTTCCAGTTAAAAAAAAAAATTAACAAAGCAGCTTGGGAGGTTGAGGTTTATCTGTTCACAAAAGAACTCAATCTAATTAAAGCTGTCTTCAATACTGGCTCAAATAGATCCCATAAAAATGTCAGCGTGGACAGCTCATTATCCTAATCACTTGTCTGACAAAAAGAGTTTGTAAACAAAACTATATATAAATTTTAAAACATACTGTGTATCAGTTTGAACACAATTTCCTCATTACAATAAAAAGTCAAGATACATAAACAAACCAAAAATATTACTACTAATAAAAAGAAAACGCTATCAATAAAGAGACCCGTGGTGAGCTAGTGTTCTCAATGAGTCAACAAGGACTGAAAAACAATTATTAAGTCAAAGACTTGATTTTAAAAAGAGATATAATTGATAAAGATATAGGGTGGTTCAAATAAGAAATAAAACCTCTAAAATATGACCAATTGGAGTCCTTGTCAATGGAGTCTTAGAAGAAAGAAGAGAGTGAGGAAGAGAGTGAAGACAATAGAGCAGAGACATGATGGAGCTAATAAATATTTGAATGTTTTAGATATCCTAGAAAACTTTGAAAATAAATTTGCTGTGGTTAAAACAGTTATGAAAATTTAAATTCTTTAGTCCTATCTCAAAATGTCTAAAATCAGTGAGTATGATAACATTAAATAATACTTTGCTCAAATAAATTTTATCTCCATCCTCCAATATTTTACTAAATGGCTTTATTCCACTTTGTTTAGGTTACTGTTGCTATGTGGAATCTCCCCCCAATACAGGGAACACTTATGATGGGAACCAATATGAATGAAAAAACTAAAAGCCCTTGACATAATCATCTGTACAAACATTCTCCCCAGCTACTTAAATTCAATAATATCAATCACAAGGGGCTTTATGAAATAAACATATCTTTATATTTTAAAATGTAAATAAGTATGGAACCTTCACTAGTAACACTGACTATAATTGAAAGTATGATTAAATTCATTATTGAGTGTTTTCTATCAGGAAACTCACTGAAAATGTCTTCATACATCTGCTGTGAATTTTGTATTGATGTACACTACAAAGAAATCGAATAGAATATTTAAGATATAATCCATTATGTTCTTGAAGAATATAAGACACATTAAGATGTGGATATGATGAACTTCTGCATAGTGTTTTTAAATGCCTGCAGAAAATGCCACACTTACATAATTCCCTGGTGTTAATGCCATGGTTTGTTTTGTTCTTAATGAAGATGGCTTTTTCATCTCTTCACTCTTCAGTGACATTTTTGTTGTATAAATGGTTCTTCTATTTAGGATATGTGCATGCTTTGTCTAATATGATCTGTTACAATGACATTTTGGAACAACTCTGTGTTTTCTTAGGTCAGTATTAATTTACCACACTGGATCGAGGATTGGTAAGTGTGTGTCTAATTACATAAATATGGAAAATAAACTCTGTTATCAAAGAAAATAATCACCTAAGAACAGATTTAAAATGAAATTGTGCATGACTTGTATTTTAATTAGCACAGCATTTACAAACTCAAGCATGTATAGAAACATCATCATTATCTATAATACATCTTAGATGTATCTTGTCATTATTTTCTCAAATATTACATGCTACAGCAACTGAACTACTCTCTCCAATAAGTATTTGTCAAGTCCTTTCTTTAAAAGATTTGATGATATATAATGCAAGGGAAACTAGACAGGGATTCTGTTCCTTTCCTATATTTTCCCCCAAATTTATTTCATTTAGAAGTACACAGAAAGGGACCAGCAATTGGCATAACGGCTATGTCGCTGGATTCCCATGTAGTCAACCGCGTTTCAAGTACAAGACACAGTGGCTTAAACTCACGCCGGGCACGTGTGTGTGTGTGTCCAAGATCCTGCGAGGAGAATGGAGGAGAAAAGATTTCAGCATGCCCATCCTCCCTGGGGGGGGTGATTTTTGCTGTCTGTCTATCTGTCTCTGTCGTTCTGGCGTGCACATGTGCACTATAGCAAAAACCTCTCCAGAAAAAGAAAAAAAAAAGGATTCAGAAAGAGATGTTAAGAAACTAAAAATTCTCATCTCAACCTTATCTCCTTGTAATATTCCTGTTGCTCACCAATCAACAATTACGTTAGCTTTCCTACTGTCTCTTGAATAATCTGCCATCTTCCTTTTCAGAGTATTGGGTCATCAGAAAAGTCATGGCACATTTTTGCATAGAAAAATATATCATAACTTTTCTCACAACTCAATATTTACATTTCTTTTTACCTGTGTTTGCAAAGTTTTTCCTCCAGTATCAATGTGCTTACTGTGTCCTTTTTTCACAAGTTTGATTTCATTCCTCTTCTCAATGGATACCACCCTACGGTTAACCCCCCTATTTAAAATTGGTCTCCCACACATTTTTTTTTTCTGAAAAACAACAGTTGTATTTTCTCTGAGAGTTTCAAAGGCCCAGTCTAAAATCGGTTTGTCAGCATGGCCTTGCACAATCCAGAGGCACTCGAGTAGACTCTGTTTCTTGATTCTCTCAGTTCCTGGTAGCCACCTGTATACCTTGGTCTCAGGTCACATTACTCTAATCATGGACCCCACCTTCACATGTCTTCCTCCTCTGTGAGTGTTTAATCTCCCTTGCTGCCTTTTTCTCATAAAGTCACTTCTGGTAGCATGTAGGGCCCACCCAGATTATTTAGGATTTTCTCCTCATAGCAAAACAATTTTGAACACCTATATTAGCCCTTTCTTGTAAAAGGGGGCCAGATGATGGGCACAGCAGGAACTCAGTGCTCTCTTAGTCTAACCAATATGGGAAGGTTCCAAGTTCATGTAGGAAGACCTCCCTGAACACACCAGATGTGCCCATGATCCTGAGATAGCTGAAGCTGGGGGTGGATTACAGCATTAAGACCCTGCCTCTCTTTCTCTTTCTAACTCATGGAAAAAATAAACTTAAAAAATAATATTCATAGGTTTTAGAAATTAGGACATGAGTGTTCATTTAAGAACCTTTTTTTTTTTTTTCAGAGACAGATTTTTGCTATACACTGTGTGTGCTCACCAGAGAGACAGACAGAAAGTGAGAAATCACCTCCCGAGGGAATGGCCACATCATAATCCCTTTCACTCCATTCTTCTCTCAGGATTTTGGGCACATATTCACATGCGCCTAGCATGACTTTAAAGCTGCCGGGTCCAGGACTCACACTGTGGTAGACTATGTGGGAATCTAGCGACATAACCATTATGCCAACTGCTGGTCCCAGAAACCATTTTCTTTCGCTTCGCTTCGCTTCGCTTCGCTTCGCTTCGCTTCGCTTCGCTTCTCTTCTTGTTTTCTCTTTGCTTTTCTTTTCTTTCTCTTTCTTTCTTTCTTTCCTCTTTTTTTTTTTTTTTTCTTGTAGAGATTTTTCCTATACCGTGTGTGTGCTAGCTAGAGAAACAGAGACACGGAAAGCAAGAAATCACCCCACAGGGCGGATGGCCATGCTGCAATCCCTTCTCCTCTTTTCTCCTCTTAGGATCTTGGACATGACAAGCACATGCCTCCACCATGAGTTTTAAGCCACTGGGTCTGGGCTCTCCACTTTTATGAGTCTGGCTCTTTTAAATTTCACATATAGGAGAGATCATGAAGTATTTGTCTTTCTGTGCCTGGCTTATTTCTCTTAATATAATATCTTCTAGGTTCTCGGATATTATTGCAAATGACAGGATTTCCTTCCTTTCTATGGCTGAATAATATTACATTGTATATATATATATATATATATATACATATATATACACGACATTTTCTTGATCCACTCATCTGTCAATGCCACTTAAGTTGATTCCATATCTTAGCTCTTATGAATTATGCTGCAGTATGAGGATATAGGTACATTTTTAATAGATTAATTTCATTTCTTTTGGATATATATACTCAGAAGTTTAATTTCTGGATCATATGGTAGTTCTATTTGTAATTTTTTGGAGACATTTTAATACTCTCATTTATAATGGTTTACTAATTACATTACCATCAATAGTATGAAATGCTGACTTTTGTCACATACTCACCCACACGTGTTATCTTTTGTCTTTTTGATAATAACCATTCAGATACATGTGAGCAGGAACCAGCAGTTAGCATAATGGCTATGTCACTGGACTCCCACGTAGTCGACCGTGGTTCGCGTCCTGGGCCCGGTGGCTTAGAACTCACACCGGGCGCGTGTGCATGTGTGCCCAAGATCCCGAGAGGAGAGTGGAGGAGAAGGGATTGCGGCGTGACCATCCCCTCTGGGGGGTGATTTCTCACTTTCTGTCTCTCTGTCTCTCTCTGTCTGTCTGGCGAGCACACACGCCCTATAGCAAAAAAAATCTCTCCAGATACATGTGAGCCACTCAAACACCAGGTGATACCTGGTTTTAATTTATATTTTCCTGATATTCAGTGATATTAGTATTTATATACCTATTAGAGAGTTGTATGTCTTCCTAGTGAAATGTCTACTCAGATCCCTTGCCCAATTTACATCCAAGTTGTAAGTTTTCTTCTCACTGAGTTGCTTAAATTCCTTATACATTTTTTATATTAATCCCCTATTAAATGTAAAGTAAGCAAATATTTTCTCCCATTCCATAGGTTGTCTCTTCACTCTGTTGATTGTTTCATTTGCTGTATAATAGCCTTTCCATTTGTTGCAATCCATTTGGTATTGTTGCTATTGTTGTCTGTTGTTTTGGTGTCATATCCAAAAAAAGCATTGCCCAGACTAATGTCCAAAAGCTCTTTTTCTGTTTTCTTTACATAGTTTTATGGTTTCAGTTCTTGCATTTAAGTCTTTATTCCATTGTGAGTTAGTTTTTTAATATGGTGTAAGTGTTAAATTTAATTTTTCTTCATGTGGATATCTACTTTCCTTACATCGTTATGGCAGATACTGTCCTCTTCTCATTGTGTGTTCTTGATAATTTTGTCAAAGATCAGTGACCATAAATGCATGGATTTCTTTCTAGCTCCCTATTCTCTTCCTTTGGTCTACATGTCTGCTTGGTGCCTGTTTCATGCTGCGGTGATTACTATAACTTTGTAGGAGATTTTTAAATTAGGTACTGTGATCTCTACAGCTTGTTTCTTCTTGAACAAGATCACTGGCTATTCAGTATCTTTTGTGATTTTTACATGAATTGTAGAGTTGCTTTTTCTATTTCTACGAAAAGTCCCATTGGAATTTTAATAGGGATTGTGTTGAATATTTAAATTGCTTTAGGTAAATGGATATTAGTTTTCTAATACATAAATGAGGGATAATTTTCCATTTGTTTCTGTCTCCTTTAGTATTTCTATTAATATTTATGTTTTATATTTTTCATTGTATAGCTATTTAACTTCCCTAATCAAGGTTATTCCTAAGTATTTTTATTCCAATTTAAATGGTATTGGTTTCTTAATATAATTGTTGGTTTGTTTCTTGTTAGTATGTGAATCACAACTGTTTTATATGATTTTGTATTCTAATACTTTACTAAATTTGTTTATTAATTGTAAGGGGTTTTTTTAGTAGAATCCTTAGAATTTTTCAACTACAAGATCCTGTCATCTACAAAGGGAGACAATTTTACTTTTTCTTTTGTAGGGTGGATGTCTTTTATATCTTTTCATGGCCTAATTGTTCTATGATTTCCAGTACCTAAGAATGAAAAATGAGACTGGGCATCTCTGTCTTGTTCCTGATGTTAGAGGAAAAGCTTTCATGTTTCACCATTGAGTATTCTTTTAGGTGTAGGCTTGTCACATACAGCCTTTATTATGTTGAGGGATATTGCTTCTAAATCTATTTTACAAAAGAACTTTTAACCACAAAAAGATGTTGAATTTGTCAAAAGCTTCTGTTTTATGTATTGAGATGATCAAATAATTTTTACCCTTCTTTATTAATGTTATGTCTTACTTTTATTGACTTGCATATGTTGACCTTGCATCCTAGGATAATCTCATGGTTTATGATCCTTTTTAATGTGCTATTGATTAAGTTTGCTAGTGTTCTGTTGAGGATCTTTGCACCTGTGTTCATCAGGGATATTAACTTGTAAGTTTCTTTTCTGTACGTGTCCTTGTCTCCTTGGTATTGGGGGTAATGCTGGCCTTATAAAAATGCATTAGAAACTGCTCTCTCCTTTTGATTTTTGGAAGAAATTGAGAAGGGTCAGTTTTAATTTTTAAAATATATGTTAGGCTTCATCAATAAAGCCACCAAGTCCTGGGATCTGCTGTTTTTTGGAAAGTTTTGATTACTGATTCTGTTTCCTTATTTGTTAGCTGGTTTAATCATATTTTCTATTTCTTAATAATTCAGACTTTTTATGTTGTCCATTTCTGGTAATTTGTTCATTTCTTCTAGCAATTCAATTTGTTGTTGTATTATTCAAAGTATTATTCAGAGTAGTCTGATGACTTTTTGCATTTCTGTGGAATCAGGTATAATAAATCCTCTTTCATTTATGATTTTGAGCTTTTTTCCCTTTTTCTTAGCATGTCTAAAGTTTTATCTTTGATATTGTTTTTCTAGTATGCACTTCATTTATTTCTGCTCTGATCTTTATTATTTTCTTTCTTCTGCTAACAGATTTAGTTTATTCCTCTTTTTCTATCTCCTTGAAGTGTAAGATTGTTTGTTTGTTTTTCTCATTTAAGACACTTATTGGAATAAAATTCTTTCTTGGAACTGCTTTGTTTTATCCCAGAAGTTTTTGTAAGTTGTATTTTATTTTTGTCTTAAGTTTTTTTTTTTATTATTATTATTACATTTGCTCATTGTATTACTATTTCTTCCTTTGATTCTGTTAATATGTACATTATGTATTTAAATGCTCCAAGGTTGGGTGCCTATATATTTATTTATTTACTTATATTTTTTAGTTCATTTATTTTAGTCATGACAGAGAGTACTTGCACAAGCATGAGAGAAAGAGACAGACATTCTTGACAGGGTCTCGTCATGCCATAGTTACCTTCCTTTCGCTCTCCAGCACATTGGAATCTTGGGTGCACATAAGAGTGTATATATTTAAACTGCTACATCCACTTGATAAATAGACTCTTTCTGAAAAAGAATTATTTATTTTATTTTATTTATCATTATTATTATTTTAATTTGCTATGGGGCATGTGCAATCACCAGAGAGAGAGAGAGAGAGAGAGAGAGAGAGAGAGAAAGAAAACAAGCAAATCACCAGGTCTAGGACTTGAACTGCAGTTAGCTATGTGGCAGTCCAGCACTTTAACCATCATGCCATCTACTGGCCTTCTTTATCTCTTGCGATAGCTTTTAACATACAATCTACTTGGCCTTATGTGAGTTTAACCATTTCTGCTCTCTTTGGATTACCAAAGAATATCTTTTTCTCTTTCTTTCTTCTTTCTTTCTTTCTTTCTTTTTTTTTGAAGAGGTTTTTGCTATAGGGCGTGTGCGCTCACCAGACAGACAGAGAGAGACATAGAGACAGAAAGTGAGAAATCACCCCCCAGAGGGGATGGTCACACTGCAATCCCTTCTCCTCCATTCTCCTCTCAGAATCTTGCCTGAATACACGCCCAGCATGAGTTTTAAGCCACCGGGTCCAGGACGCGAACCATGGTTAACTACGTGGGAGTCCAGCGACATAGCCATTACGCTAACTGCTGGTTCCCTCTGTCTCTTTATTTTTAACATATATGTGTCCTTTAAAGCTAAAGTGAATCTCTAATAAGCAGTATAAATTTTGATCTTGTTTTTATTATTCACACAATCATTCTTAGTTTGCTGATAGGGAATTTAATTAATTTATATATTTTTATTTAATTTTATTCACTATCATTACATTTATTTATTTATTTATTTATTTATTTATTTATTTTGCAGTTGACCAGAAAGAGACAGAGAGAGAGAGAGAAGGAAAGTGAGAAAGCAAGCTGCCAGGTCCAGGACTTGAACTGTTGTCAGCCACATGGGAGTCCAGTTGCCTTAACCACCATGCCACCTGCTGACCCCTAATTTATTTATAGTTTAAGTAATTATTTATAGGCAAAAACATACCTTGTGTGAAATTTTCTGAATGTTAGATAGTTCTTGTGTTCCTTTCTTGCCCTTACTATTATTATATTACTGTCTATTTATACCATTAGTTCTGTTAATGTTTGACATATATTTAGGTGCTACCAATGTATGTACATATTCACAAATACATTATACATTTTCATAAAAAGAAAATAAAATATTTCACCTGCTAAGTGCCCTTTTCACCTTGTATACAACCCAACTAAAAAGTGTGATTTGTTATATAACAGGAAAAAGAATATACTAAGGTATGCAGGAAATCCAAGTACATATTATTTGAAAAAAACATATAAAAATTAAAGTTATATTACTGTCCCATAGGATAGAAAGAACCATATCATTACTGACACACTCTAAGTGCATACTATGACTCCCATTTTCCACTTTGTGACCTCTACCCTTTAGCATGTAACTTATGGCTTCCTTAAACTGGTAGAATCTAGCCAAGTGATGGAAAGTCACTTCTACAATCACAGTATGTAAGAGTATAGCACTTCTCTTGCTAATATACTTTCTCTCTTGCTTGGTTTGAAGCAGTAAATTGGCATGTTGTGAGCTGCCCTGTGAAGAAATGACATTGCAAGGAGCATAGGTAAGCATCAAGGTAATTGTCAGCAAGAAATAGAGTCCCTCACCTCAACAGACCACTGGGATTTGATTCCTCCCAACAATCATATGAGCTTGGAAGTGAACCTTCCCCAGTCGAGCTTGCAGATAAGAATTTAGCTCTGTCATCATTATTTCAATCTTGAACAAGACCCAGTTACCCTATTTCTCAACTCCTTACCCAAATAAACTGTAAGGTAACAAACGTGCACTGTTTTAAGCTGCTAAGTTTATGATAGTATTTCCATTCAGCAATGGACAGCCAGTAAGTGTGCATTGGTATTTTTATTAATATAGTTAAAAGTGTTTAATTAACCCTATAATATTTGTTTTCCCCTTTACAAAAACTTTACATCATGCATTGTAAAAATACACAAATGACATATATTATTAAATTAAAATTTTTTTCAGGTTTTTCTATAAGGTGTGTGCACTTGCAGTCAGAGCAAAAGTGAGAAGTCACCCCTCCAGAAGGGATGACCACACTGTAATCACTTTTCCTCCATTCTCTAGGGATTTGGGGAACACATGTACATGCGCATGGCATGAATTTAAAGCCTCCAGGTTTGAGAGTAAAACCAGTTGGCTGTGTGGGAGTCCAGCGCCTTAACCACCATGCCACTTGTTGGCCCCAATATATTGTAAAATTTAAATACCTAGTAAAAAGTTTAAAAATTTAAATGAATTGTTGCGTCAGAGGAAACATTATAAAAATACTCCAGAAATAAAAAAGTACATCAGTCAATTCAGTGGGGAAAAGAAAATCTCTTCAGCAAATGGTACTGGAAAAACTGGGTATCCGCCTGCAGAAAGATGAAACTGGACTCCTATCTCTCACTACTAGCAAAAATCAACTCAAAAATGGATCACAGATCTAAACCTAAGATGTCAAAATATAAAACTGCTGGTATAAAACACAGGGGAAACTCTTGGAGACATTGAAGTAGGCAAAGAATTCTTAAGACCCCCAAAGCACAGTCAGTATTCCCCAAAATAAACAAGTATAATTACATCAAGGTTAAAAAGCTTCTGTGCAGTAAAATAAACAATAATTAGACTGAATTGAAAACCCTTGGAATGGGGGGACTATATTTGCAAACTATGAGTCAGATAAGAGACTGATAACCAGAATACACAGGGAACTCCAGTAGCTTACCTGAAAAAAATGATAAGCCCAATTGAAAGATGGACAAATGAGTTGAAAAGACAACTCTCTAAGGAAGACATACAAATAGCCAAAAAAGCATATGAAAATGTGCTCAACATCCCTTATCATAAGGGGGATGCAAATCAAAACTACGATGAGATACAACCTAACCCCAGTCAGAATGACTAAGATTTAAAACATAAAGAATGAGAAGTGCTGGTGAGGCTGTGGAGAAAAGAAAACTCTGTAGTCTGTTTGTAGGACAGTAAATTGGTATAGCTACTGTGGAGAACAATATGAAGATTCATAAAAGACCTAAAATAGAACTACCATATGATCCAGCAATTCCACTCCTATATATTTACCCAAAGGATAGAAATGCACACACTCAGAAAAACACTTGCACATTTACATTTATTGCAGCATTGTTCACAATTGCTAAGACATGGAACCAACCCAAACGTCTCTGAACAGATGAATGGATTGAAAAAGTTTGGCGCATATACACTACGGAATACTACTCAACCATAAAAATAATGAAACTCTGACATTTGCAATGAAATGGACAAACATGGAAAATTTACTGCTAAGCAAAGCAAGCCAGACTATGAAAGAGACATTACATGTCCTCGCTTAATATATACCGAATGTCTGCACTCTATGGCAGAAACAAAAAGATTGGAAGGTCTAAAGGTATGGAGAGCAGCTGTAGAAACTAAAGACTGTGTGGGAGGAGGGTGAGAGAGAGGGGGTCAAGGGGAAAAAGAAAGAAGCAAAACATTTAAGGGACACAATACATAATGCATAATACATAATACAGTAAAAAGGCAAGATGAAAAGTGTGTTATTTATTTATCAAAAGAGATTTTATTTCAAAATATAGAGGACTAGCTTCTCTGTTTTGGTTTCTATGTGTTGATGCGTATTTTAATTACGTTAATTAAAGAGGTAATACAATTTTTAAGGGAACTAAATAAACATTAAAACTCATTAAAATAGTGAGTAGAAGGCACTCTTTTATGTACTTTTTATTGTTTTGTGAACATAAAATTTTAAGGACTAAAAATTAAAGTATTCACGTACATCTCTTTGTCTTAAGTATTTTACCTTGCCAAAAGAATAGATATATCTATATCTATGTATAGGGATCAGCAGATGGCATAATGGTTTCATCACTGGACTCCCAAGTAGTTGGTCATGGTTCAAGTCCCAGACCTTGTGACTTAAAACTCATGCCAGGTGCATGTGCGTGCATACCCAAAATCCCAAGAATGATGGAGAAGGGACTGCAGCATGGCCATCCTCCCTTGGGGGTGATTTCTTGCTTTCTGTCTCTCTGTATCTATGGTGATCACACATACCCTATAGCAAAAATATTTCTTAAAAAAAATCCATTAAACATATTAATCACTTTTCTTTTAGATAAATGATTTAGTTTCATTAAGTGTAGAAAACAATACTGATCTCTAAAACTAGCTAAAATCTCCATACTGAGCAGAAAATACAAGTAACTTTATTTTCTAAGGAATTTCATACTTTCTGTTAGCTGATTTACATCAGTAATACACAATCTGAACATCACATTTTGTCAAAAAATAAATGCGGCATAAAGTCCCTCGCTCGCTCTCTCTCTCTCTCTCTCTCTCTATATATATATATATATATAGTTTTGCACAGTAATTTTGGGTTAATTATAATATATGTGTATATAGATTTGTAATTTATTTAAAAACATCAAGTATTCACAAAGCAGCAAAAGCTAGAATAAATTTTTTCAAATCAAAATATACATTATATCATGCATGCAACTCCACTGGATTTTGCTTCATATAGAAAAATCTTGATTCTTTCAAAATAGACTAAACATTTGGATTAACTTCTGAATTAATTTTAAGGCTCAAGGCAAAATTACCATCTCTCAACATCATCATCTCTACAACTAATAAAAAATTATTATAAATTTGGCAATTATTATTTTTATAACATAATACTGTAACTACCATAAAATCTTTGTTTTGACTAGCATATATATGGTAGTATTTGCTTTCATTTATGAATTCTACTGAATAGAATGAAATAAATGTATGTTAAACAATATATTAAAGCTAGGCTAAATACTGCAAAATATATGATTAAAAATAGCAATAAATATTATAAAAATGACAAATTTTATCAGTGGCATCAAATACTCAAACTAATATCTTTTTCTGTAGAAAAAGAAAAATCACATAAAACTGGGTGGGACAGGAAATTCTTCAATGTTTTAGAGATGTCGAAGTGAAAGAGAAAACAAGAGAGGATGAGGACCAGAAGGAAGACAGGAAGAACACATAAAGTAATTACTGCCTAGTCTTCCAGGGTATTTATTTGTTAATATTCACAGCAAACTTGAATTTTTGTAGTCATTACTTCCTTTTAGAAATGAAGCTCAAAAAAATTAAAGTACCTTGCCCACATCGTCCTATGATCATCTCTTTTCCACTAAACCAGTAGATGAGATGTGTAAAAACTTATCTAGGTCATTTCTCTTCTGAATCTTAAGACAATTTATGATGGCTTAGCCCATAGTTCTGTTCCTGTTTTCTTCTCTTCTCATGTACAAACTCCAAATAGTTAAACTATTTTTTAGACAGTTTAGGAAGTAGAATGATTTTCTATTTATAAACATCTTTGCTTACATCAGACATCAGACATCAGACATAGACATACAGCCTCTTTACCCACAGGACATCTTTTTTAACAAAGGTATTAGAGATTATCATCTTGATCTCCTATAAAAGGTCAAAAGGTAGCAACCAGAACAACTGTGGAAGTAATCGGGTATTTTAAAGTTGGTATTTATGATATATTTTTACATTATTTTTAAAGAATTATTTTATTTAAGTTTATTTATTTATTTATTTATTTTATTTGGCCAGAGAAGGACAGAGAGAGACACAGGGAAAGTGAGAAAGCAAGCCTCTAGGTCCAAGATTCAAACCATGGTCGGCCATGTGGGAGTCCAGCGCCCTTAACCACCATGCCACCTGCCAGTCACCATTTTTACATTCTTTCAGAAGGTAGCTCTCTAAGAGGGCTTGTAAAGATCTCACCTCCTAGTAATCATCTCTTGTGTAATCTTCTCCACTTCAGTGTGGGCTGGATTTATCCACTTCCTTTCACCAAAAAGAATATTATATATATGTGATAATATGTCACTTCTGAGGTCAAGTAATAAGAGGGTAACTTTGGGCCCAGCCATGATGGCGCCAAGTGGTAGGGTGCTGCTGCCTGGGGCTGGCGCTACACAGGAGTTGGATTCCATGCCCAGATCAACCTAAATAGGAGGGACGTAGTCGCGTACCTGTAAGACGAGCTAAGTGGAAGACTGGGACAGGCAGATCTTTTTATGGTGAGGTTATATCCAAAATTCTTTCTGTTTTTTTCTCTCTTCCCCCCCTTCCTCCCTACATTAAAGAAAAACAAAAAACAAAAAAACAAAAAAACAAGAAAAGACTATGACTTGGTTTTAGGTGCTTTCTCTCCTTGTCTTTTGGTTCATTTTTCGTGGGGAAAACCAACACTCACACGATGAAGTGTTCCTGAGAAGGGGCACACAGTGCAAGGGACAGAGCCGGTCAACAGCTCTATGACTAAGCTTATAAGTGGAATCCTACTGTAGACTTGACATCAAATGGCAGCACCAGTGAAGAGCTGGGCTACAACCTCAGAAGTGGTTATAAACCAAAGTCATCCAGGTGAACTGCAACCAGAATCCTGATACACAGAGCTGTGGAATAACAATTTTTAATTTTTTAAAATAGTCAGATTTTAAGGCATTTTGATATCCAGCAATAGATGAATAATAATATAAAACATTGACCTCATACGCTGTTTTTTCACTTCTTAAAAAAAATAAAATGGGGATCAGTAGATGGTATAATGGTTACATCACTGGACTCCCACGTAGTAGACTGTGGTTCGAATCCCGGACCCTGTGGCTTAAAACTCATGCCTGGCATGTGTGCATGCATGCCCAAAATCCCGAGAGGAGAATGGAGGAGAAGGGATTATGCTGTGGTCATCCTCCTGAGGGGGGTGATTTTTAGCTTTCTGTCTCTCTGTCTCCCTGGCAAGTGCATACATCCTGTAGCATAAATATCTCTCTCTTTTTATTTTTTAAATTTAACTTTAGTTCATTGGTTTATTTATTTATTTATTTATTTATTTTTAATTTGACTCGAGAGGGACAGAGTGAGTAGAGAGAAGAGAGAAAGTGAGAAAAGAAACAAACAGGTCCGGGACTCGAACCGTGGTCCGCTATATGGGAGTCCAGCGCCCTTAACCACCAGGCCACCTGCCGGCTCCTATTTTTTTTTTTTTAATTTAACTTTAGTTCATTGGTTTATTTATTTATTTATTTAGCATAAATCTCTTTTTTAAAAAAATGACACATTAATCTTCCCTCGCAACACAAATGTCCTGAATGGCTAAGGAGCCTCTGAATACAGTGAACTCAACACTTGAATTCACTAAGCCAGTGCCCAAATTAGGTAGCCATGCTCAGCACAAATCATTGCAAATCAATATGAAATGAATCAAAATATTTGAGAAATTTATACTATCTTAGCAACAAGAATGTGCTTTGAGAATATATTTTGTTGTTTATGCATACCTTCTGGAAGAGCATTTATAATCTAAATCTTAGAAATGCAGGAAATAGCATAAAAATACAAGATGCCTGAGAATATTACAAAGGTCTGGTATATCTTTCCCTTTGTATCGTGGATGTGCTTTTCTTCTTTATATTTGCATAATAGATGTTGGGATGAGTTCATACATTATTGGGATTGCATATTAACATGATTTAATTTAATACAGAACTTGATGAATTTTGTAAAGTGGTACATTTTATGTTGAATATGATATATGATAATGTCATAAGTGGGTGAGACATGAGGCTACAGCCTTTACAAAGGAATAGAATTATAAACCTGCTAATGCATTCAGCCATTACCTTAACATCAAGTTCATTTTATTTTTTAATTACTCTGTGTCCCGAACAGTTTACAAGACACATCAAGTCGGTTTTGACTTCCATTTGAAGATAGCCAAGGTCACTCTGCTTACTCTTCTCCTGAAACCAGTTGTTCAAAACAAGAAAAGAATAAATAGAAAAGAAAATTTTTTTTTTATACAATTAGGACAAAACACTAAAAAGTCAACATAGCATAAAGTTTTCAACAGCAGAAAATAATAGACCAGATCAATTAAAAAAAAAAAAAAAGACAAGAGAGAAAATTGTCTTCGTATAGCTAGACTAAGGGGGTGGAGGGCACTGATAATTTGAAATTTGTTACCACTTTCTGAAGGGCCATTTCAAGGAGTTCTTGTCTTAAATAGTAATGTTTGGATGAACAAGCAAGCAGATGTCCTTAAACCGTATTTATTATAGGTGTGTATGGAACGTGGGCTGGGAGAGAATTCACCTAAATATACCGACTACAAGCAGCAAGCTAGGGAGACTGGATGAGGAGAAACACGGGGAAGCATGCAGCCCTGCACTTACAGTGTTGGCTATCTGAAAGCAGAAAATGCCACTGTAGAAGGAAGACTGAGACCCAAGGGGACTGAGAATGATCTCAAGGGCAGAAAAATAAGAAAACTACAGGAAAGAGAATGTTCAAGCTGGGCAATTATAGCTCACTGACCTCTCCTCTCTCCCCCCAGAACAATTCCTTAAATAGTTGGTCCTTCAGGACCAGCAGTTAGCGTAATGGCTATGTCACTGGACTCCCATGTAGTAGACAGCAGTTTGAGTCCCGGACCTGGTGGCTTAAACTCACAACAGGCTCGTGTGCATGGGTACCCAAGATCCCGAGAGGAGAATGGAGGAGAAGGGATTGCGGTGTGGCCGTCCTCCCTGGGGTGATTTCTCATTTTCTGTCTTTCTGTCTCCCTCTGTCTTTCTGGCGAGCGCACGTGCCCTCTCCAAAAAAAAAAAAAAAATGTTGGTTCATCTAGAACAACCTCCATGCAGAGATAAGTTAAATGAAGAAAAGACTGAGCAAACTATCTTTACCAAAATACTCCAAAACAAAAGGCCAGGGGTGGGGAGATAAAATTATGCCACAATCATATTTTGGCAATCAACATTGGAAATAAAGAGTTTAAAATACGACTTTGAAATAATTACTTTTTTTAAAAAAAGCAATAAAACTGATTGCAGGAACAAAATTAAAAGAGAAAATTAAAACATGAAATGAAAATTTTATTAGCATTAGCCAAAATAGTTTCTCTTCTACTCTTTTTAGGTTGCTTCAATAGAATATCCAAGACAGGGTGATATATATA
>NW_006159595.1:989993-992201 GCF_000334495.1 Tupaia belangeri chinensis
TAAGGTTTGGATGAACAAGCAAGCAGATGTCCTTAAACCGTATTTATTATAGGTGTGTATGGAACGTGGGCTGGGAGAGAATTCACCTAACTATACCGACTACAAGCAGCAAGCTAGGGAGACTGGATGAGGAGAAACACGGGGAAGCATGCAGCCCTGCACTTACAGTGTTGGCTATCTGAAAGCAGAAAATGCCACTGTAGAAGGAAGACTGAGACCCAAGGGGACTGAGAATGATCTCAAGGGCAGAAAAATAAGAAAACTACAGGAAAGAGAATGTTCAAGCTGGGCAATTATAGCTCACTGACCTCTCCTCTCTCCCCCAAGAACAATTCCTTAAATAGTTGGTCCTTCAGGACCAGCAGTTAGCGTAATGGCTATGTCACTGGACTCCCATGTAGTAGACAGCAGTTTGAGTCCCGGACCTGGTGGCTTAAACTCACAACAGGCTCGTGTGCATGGGTACCCAAGATCCCGAGAGGAGAATGGAGGAGAAGGGATTGCGGTGTGGCCGTCCTCCCTGGGGTGATTTCTCATTTTCTGTCTTTCTGTCTCCCTCTGTCTTTCTGGCGAGCGCACGTGCCCTCTCCCAAAAAAAAGAAAAAGGAAGTGAGAAAGCACCCCCCAACTCCACCCCCACTGAGGGATGATCACACTACAATTCCTCAAAGACTGAGCAAACTGTCTTTACCAAAATACTCCAAAACAAAAGGCCAGGGGTGGGGAGATAAAATTATGCCACAATCATATTTTGGCAATCAACATTGGAAATAAAGAGTTTAAAATACGACTTTGAAATAATTACTTTTTTTAAAAAAAGCAATAAAACTGATTGCAGGAACAAAATTAAAAGAGAAAATTAAAACATGAAATGAAAATTTTATTAGCATTAGCCAAAATAGTTTCTCTTCTACTCTGTTTAGGTTGCTTCAATAGAATATCCAAGAGAGAGAGATAGACAGAAAGCAAGAAATCACCCTTAGGGAACCAGCAGATGGCGTAATGGTTACTTTGCTGGACTCCCATGTAGTTGACCATAGTTTGAGTTCTGGACCGAGTGGCTTAAACTCATGCTGGGTGCATGTGCCTGCATGTGTGCCCAAAATCCCAAAAGGAGAATGGAGGAGAAGAGATTGCAGTGTGGCCATCAGCCCTGGGGGGTGATTTCTTGCTTTCTATCTGTCTATCTCTCTCTAGCTCTCTGGCAAGCACATGTGCCCTATAGCAAAAATCTTTCTTAAAAAAAAAGAAATCACCCCCCCAAGGATGATGGCCATGCCGCAATCCTTTCTCCTCCATTCTCTTCTTGGGATTTTGGGCACACATGCACACATGCCCAGTGTGAGTCTTAAACTGCCAGACCCAGGACTAGAACCACAGTCAACACATGGAAGTGCAGTGATGAAACCATTATACCATCACATGGTCCAAGAATGGGTGATTTTTTAAAATAATTATTTTATTTAACTTTATTTTTATTTATTTATTTTAATTTGACCAAAGAGGGACAGAGCGAAAGAGAGAGGGAAAGTGAGAAAGCAAGCCAACCACAGTCGGCCACCATGCCACCTGCTGGCCCCAAGACGGGGTGATTATTGAAGAAAAGAGGCCAGGCTCACAATTCCCACAGCTGGGAAGTCCACAAGGATGGGGCCTGTTTCTGGCTGGCCTCTGGTGCTAGATCAGAGAAAAGGAAAGGAACGCAGACACATGCAGAGAGAGAGAGACATGCAGGTGGTGACCGGCTTTATATCAGCTCATTTTCTCAGGAAGTAACCCTTGAGAACCCACTCCTTCCTGGCACGGGCATGAACCTATTAGCAAGGGCTCTGCCTCCATGTCCCAAAGACTTCCCGCTAGCCCTCTGTGCCCCAGTACTGGCCCACTACATTTCAAGTCACAGCAAAGTTTTGATGGGGCATTCAAACCTCATCAAGGTTGTTGGTGAAAGACTTGAGAAAACACACAAATTAGAAATGAACAGAGTATAAGATGTGGACCACGGGAGGTGGAAAGTAGCCTAGAGTGAATCAAAGTTGTCAAGGACAGAATAAATGAATATAAAAAAATTCAAATAGATAATAAAAAGGGAAAAAATGCAAGCAAAGGAAGATTTGGATTAGTATCTTTGTTTTTGTTTTTCTTTAAGAGTTTTTGGTTTTTTTTTTTTTGTTTTTTTTTTTTTTTTTTTTTTTTTTTTTTCCAAAA
>NW_006159595.1:992232-994143 GCF_000334495.1 Tupaia belangeri chinensis
GTGCACTTGCTAGAGACAGAGAGAGAAAGTTAAAGGGAAAGTGAAAAATCACCCCCCCCTCCCCGGGGAGATGGCCACGCCTCACCCCTTCTCCTCCATTGTCCTCCAGGGATCTTGGGCACATGCACACGCACAATGCCCAGTCAAAGATTTAAGCCGCTGACTCTGGGACTTGAACCGCAGTCAGCCATGTTGGAGTACAACAATGTAGCTGCTACGCCATCTGCTGGCCCCATGGTTAGCATCTGAAGCAGAGCACACTGACCCAGTTTGGAGTAGTACTCTGTATGGGGTGCAGTTTGTCTGTTTCTAATCATCCTGGATACTGAATCTTGGCTTCCATAATCCTGAAGGGAACAGCCCTGCCTTGAGTTCTTCATTTCACCTTGTGTCATGTGGGAACTAATGAAGATGCGAATGCTGTTTTTGACATTCATAAACCTATTTATTCTCTTTATATAAATGCATAATCATTAAAACGCTGTAGTTTTGGGGGGTTCCGATGTCGCTAGCTAGTTTCTCTACCAGAAACTATTTTTCTAGTCTCTTCCTTGTATAGAATTATGTTTATCCGATTTATCATTTTATTAATCTTTATTAAAATGTCAAGTCATCTCTTACTACAGTGTACATAGGAAAGCTTTATTCATCATAGAGGCTATAATTATTACTTTATACCTGATTTTTGAGTCAGTCTCAAAGTCAACTCTAAAAAATACTAAACACTTGTTTTCCTCCTTGCTCTTTAGAATTTTACAGTGAGTAGACATTAATATTGATGAGATCTGCACAATGTAGTACTACTATAACAATACAGATGATTCCAAAATATTTTTTTCCTATAGTTTAAGAATTTGGAGGTAAGGGACCAGCAGTTAGCGTAATGACTATGTCGCTGGACTCCCACGTAGTCAACCGCGGTTCATGTCCCGGACCCAGTGGCTTAAACTCACTCCAGGCGTGTGTGTGTGTGCCCAAGATCCCGAGAGGAAAATGGAGGAGAAGGGATTGTGGCTTGGCCATCCCCTCTGGGGGGATGACTTCTCACTTTCTGTCTCTCTGTCTCGCTCTGTCTGTCTGGTGAGCACACGCGCCCTATAGCAAAAAAAAACAAAAAACAAAAAACAAAAAACACACCTCCCCCCCAAAAAAGAAAAAAATTTGGAGGTAAGAGAGCAGGGGTGTGTTAGTGACGTGTGTGTGTGTGTGTGTGTATGTGTGTGTGTGTGTCATGGAAGAGTTCAGTGGTAAAATATGACACTTCAGAGGCAATCCCACAGGGGAAGCTTCCTGGTTCAAATTCAGAGACCTGAGTCCTGCTGGGTGTGGGTTCATTATCTGGGGCTGGCTGAAGCCTGGAGGGTAGGTTGCAGCCTCAAGACTCTGTTGGAGGCGTTGTCTTTCTCTGTTTCTCTATCTCTGTCTCTCTCACTCATGGAAGACATTTAAAATTTTTAAAATAAACCAATATAGATGTCCTAAGGGACCAGCCACAGTGCCATACACTGCGAAGATGATGCACTCTGCAGGCCAGAGCCACACGGGAGGATCAGGTTCAAATTGAGGTGGAACCCCTAGGCCAGGTCTAGTGGCATGTACCATCATCCCAATGATTCAGGAGGCTAAGGCACAAGGATTGCAATAGAGAAAGATTCTGCCTGAAGAAAGAAACACAGGGATCCTAAAATTTGACTTGGCATGCAAATGAAATTGTTGCAAATGCATATTTGAAAAGTAAACAAATACCATAAGTTTAGCCTAGAGCAGAGCTTCCAGGCAAGCTAGGGAAGAAATGCCTCCTGTGGCCATTTGCCTTTAGGCAAATCTTTTGTTACATTTGCTGCATCACAGCTGAGTCACCTACTGGGCTCTAGAGCAATTAGAAAATGCTAAGGTTTGGCTGCCTACCGC
>NW_006159595.1:994174-1105074 GCF_000334495.1 Tupaia belangeri chinensis
CTCTGAAGCTCCCTCTAGAGGTGGGTGGGAGAAATAAAGTAACAGCCTTAGGAAAGAAAAATGTTCACATTCTCCAGCTTTCTACTTTAAAAATTCAGCCGCACCTACACATCACAGAGGTTTTGATTAGAAGTTAAGAGAAACAAAATCAATGCATTCTGATTCCTGCGATCCGCTGTGATTTTAATAACATTATGTTCGCTTGCTTTATTTATGATGAATAAAGTCATGACTGCAGCTGAGCAAGCTAGAAAAATCTAGAGTCAACAAGCCAGACCTAAATTATGACGTAACGTCAAATGTCAAAATGAATGTTCACTTTTTTCTCCTTCACATATTTTATTTACTGTAGTGAACATATAGGGTATGAAAGCATCAATGTCCAATTTTTTCCCTTCACTGACAATAATAGGCTCTCGCCCCATACTGCTGCAAAGAAAATTAGTAAAATGGTAACACTGCTACTTTAAACAATGAAACTGAGTGGTTTGGTACTGGGTTTGTGATTTAATACATATGGACGACAATCTGTTTTATGCTTTGGTTATTCTCCATTGCAAAGGAGGAAGGTGATGTTAAAAACCAATGAAAATAATAAACTGTGAATAAAATCATTGCAATGCAGTTTCCAAACAAAAAGTACAAAGGCAGTGAAGTAAGAGTAGTTCCATGAACTATGGTGAGGGTCAGGAAGGCACTTAAGGAATTAATTGCCTCATTCTGACTTGTGTAACAGTGTGTAAGCGTATTACTGCAAAGGGGACAAAGACGTTCTTCAAGGCATCGGTGTAAATATTTAAATCATATATTTGGTTCCTAAATAAAGCAAGTAGAATATGCAATGCAAAATTGTCTTTTACCCTTGACTCATAAGAATGCATGCCCTTTCAGCTTATTATTTATTTTATAAGGACTAAAATTCAAGTTACTAAATAAAAAGAGCTGAAAAACTGTATATTGACAAACAGCTCTTCATATGCAATTTTTATAGCTATATACTATAAACATATATATTTCTTTTTTTAAAAAAATTTTAGTCTTGACATAGGGCACTTGAATTCAGAGAGAGACAGAGAGAGAAATTGAGAAATCACCCTCTCGGGGAGATGGCCACACCGCAGTCCTTTTTCCTTTTGGGATTTTGGTCATGCATATACACAAGTCTGCCATGTTTTTCAAGATGCCAGGTCTAGGACTCAAACCATCCAGTTGCTTATGTGGTATCCAGCCACCTTAACCATTGCACCACTAGTTGGGCCCCCATCTTTCCTTCTTAATGAAAAGCACCCCATAATAAATTACTATAGAGCTAGAGTAAATACATTCCCTTTGTAGAGGCTTAGTAATATTTGATTTTAATGTAAAAAAAAATCCCTTTTTTTAATTCAAATCCCTCATGGTCAAGAATAGATGCAAAACTAGATGTATCTGAATGGGATTTTGGGGATCTGCAGAATTAATGGAGAAGTAATTTGCAGAAGCCCTACCGCAGTAGTTCTCAATCTAGGCTGTGCTGGGGAGATCCCTTAGTCAGCTAACAAAATACCACAGACTGCATGGCTGAAATAACCGAAGCTTATTTATCACAGATCTGGAACCTGATAACCCAAAGGTCAAGGTACAGTGAGGCCAATTTTTTTCTGAGGGTTCTACTCTTGACTTTTAGAAGGCTACCATCGGGATCTGCGGATGGTGTAATGGTTGTTGCTGGACTCCCATGTTGTCGACCATGGCTCAAGTCCTGGGCCCAGTGGCTTGAAACTCATGCCAGGTGTATGTGCATGCATGCCCAAAATCCCGAGAGGAGAATGGAGGAAAGGGACTGCTGCATGGCCATCACCCCTGGGTGGGCAGAAGGGGGATTTTGTCTCTTTCTCTGGCAAGCATACATGAGCTATAACAAAAATCTCTCAATTAAAAAGAAATAGATGGCTGCTATCTAGCTCTGGGCTCACATGACCTCTTTTTAATTCACAAGAGAGGAAAGTGAGACCAAGCTCCTCTAAGGACACTAATCACATCATTAAGGTCCCACCCTCATGACCTTATCAAACCCTAATTACCCCCCAAAACTGCATCTTCAAATATCATATGGAGGGCAAGGATTTAACATAAGAATTTTTGGTGGATACTACTCAGTTCATAATATCACTTGAATTTAAAACAAAACCAGACTACTAATACTTGAGTCCCATCCTCAGATATACTGATCTAATGAGTAGGGGAGTAGACTGGACTAAGGATTTTTTAAGCTCCTCAGGTGATTCTAGAATCTAGCCAAACTTAAGTGGATCACAGCGGAAAGACCACAATCTCTGTGTACTATCAATGTACTTTCTTTCAAGTGAGACATATGCCCTTGCTGTTTTTTTCTTTTTACGTTCTTGACACAATTTCTAACTTGTGAACGTGTTGTAAGAATAGTAACATAATGTCCCACATTCACTTCCACAAATTCTTCAAGTGTTCATCTATCACCACCACATTTGCCCTACCTCTCTCTGTGTATCTGTCTCTTTCTTTCTGTGGAGAAAGAGAAGAAGAGAGACAGAGAGACAACAATGGGCAGGTAGGATGTGCTTTTATGCATAAATGCTTTAAGAGCATTCTTTTGTGTAATCACAGTACTTTTGTCAGTAAAAAGGAAATTCACATTCATACTAAGAGTGTTCAAAACACTACCCCAAAATAGGCCATTTGGGCCTAAGATTTATTATGACCTATAAATCCAAAAAAGAAAACTTACAAACTTAAAAAAAAAATCAGAGGTGCAAGAAGATCACATCAACCTTCATTCTGTTTTTTAAAAGCAGGAAAGAAATTTCCATAAGAACGTTATCCTCCCTACAGCAGAAAGAATCTTCCTTTTCACCGAGGACAGGAAGTTAAGGCCAAGGAAATCCTGTACAAACCCTATGTTCCTAGGCATTTCTCTGGCCAAATAACTGTCCTGGCCCAAGTGTCTTGGCCTTATCATATATTTTCTTTCTTTACTATTTTTGTATGTTTCCAATTCTAACTGCATTTTTGGATATTTACTTCCTTGTGAAGGCTCTCATGCCACATAAAGCCTATATCAAACAAATTTGTATTTTCCTGTTGATATGTCTTATGCCAAGTTATATTTCAGGCCCAGAGAAGATACTCTAAATTAGAAATGAAATTTACCTCCCACATAATGCAATGCTATTGTTAATCTGCAGATACAGTCCAAATTTTGCCAGTCATTTCAGCAATGTTCTTCATAGAAATTGAGCATGTATGGAGATTGCTTTATGAGTTTACCACACCAGTGACATAGTGGTTAAGGTAGCTGGTTCCATGTGATGTGTGATTTGAGTCCCCAACCCAGTGTCTTGAAAAACAGGCTGGATGCAAGTGTGTGCATGCTCTAAATCCTGAGAGGAGAATGGAAGAGAAGGGATTGCAACATTGTCATCCCTCTTGGGGGGGTGGGGGGTGCTTTCTCACTTTTCCTCTTTCTCTCTCTCTCTCTCTTTCTGGCAAGCACACTAGTCCTATAGCAAATTAAAGTAAAACAAAACATTTTGGAGAGGAAGGTTAAGAGGGAAGGTTTGATATAGAAGTAATTTTGTGTGCTCAAGTTTTTGTCTTAAGCTAAAATAGCAAAGGTAAAGGAAAAGAAGGGACAAAAACTAAAAGTCTAAAGCATATTGTTAAAGGTTTAAGTTATGTTGGAAAAGGGTCTGAGAAGGAATTATAAGGAATTATGAAGATAATGTCATGAAAGGATTTTATATGTGCTCAATATTAGAAATAAAATAAAATAAAAAGTTCCAAAAGCTCATGCAGGGGGGCAGGAGTAACCTTGGACACTCTGCTCCAGGCTGCCACTACAGCCTAGTTGTTAGAGTCACCAGGGGAGCTCCCAGCTGCCTCTCCACGGAACCCTTGATTTGCCTCTTGTCCTTTCCTTGTTATGCCAGATGATCTTTGTCCTCTATTAGGAGGAGATATTCTACTAGCACCACGGTTGGGAGGAAGGGCTACTTCATAAAACCCACTATCCTATCCAGTCTCTCACTGGGAATACTGTGATAAACTGTAGGAGTTTGGGGAAAAGAACCAGAGGGCAAAAATGAGGTTCTAAAACCCTTATTCCCTGTTTACATTTCAACTTTACCTCTTTGACAATGGCCTGTTCTTTTATGGTGGCTCCTCTAATTACCTGTGTTTACCCACTGATTGGACTCGGGTATGCATCTTGACCCATCTCTCCCAGAACAGGAGCATAATCCCCAAAGACCAAACCTTACCAGTCCCCTTAACATCAGAATAATTTTTTTTTTTTAAAAGAAAGCAATCCAAGTGATACCCCTCCTGGTAGCCTTGGGAATTTCCTCAGGGATAGGCACAGAGAGGAGGAATGGCTGCCTCTCTTCATTACTGTAAAATTCTTCCAACCTTCAACTAAGCCTCAACGAAATATCCCAAAGTCTCATGGATTCAGTACTAAATAGACTCCATGGCCACCATACCTCTCCAAAACCAGAGAGACCTGGACCGTCTCACAGCAGAAGAAAAGGGTCTCTGCCTCTTCCTGGAAGAAGATTGCTGCTTGTATCTGTCCTTGAATCCATCCCTTGATTGTCCCCATTTTAATTCTTCTTCTCTTAGTTTCTGCAGGACCTCCCCTCTAAAAATGCTAAACCTCTTTATCCCAGATACCATCCAACAATTGACCCCATAAATGGTTAGAACATTTTGCTCCTCCAGAGGGTACAATACTCACACCTGCCTCTGAGGGCCCACTCCCCTCCCCATCACACTGAAGGACAATGCCCCTTCTTAGCATGAAGAAGCTTCAGAAGACTGACCATTGCCCATAATCCTTTGTCCCATCCTCTCCCCACCTTCTTTAAATAAAAGAAAAAGACTGTGGAAATGTTAGATCGACTTCTGAATGGGCTTTAGGTAATTTCCCTTCAGAAAATAGGAGACGGTTATAATCACCTTTGGCCGAAATCCTCTGGCTAGAACCCTCTGTTACTGGCAAACAAACCACAAAAATGTTTCAGCCAACACCCACAGATGGGCTCATATGGTGACAATGCCAAGTAATCTGATCGAAGTACGCAGCATTCTTGTGACCCTACCTCTCCACCCCTCCCATGTAAATAGATCATGTCTCCTCTGCGGGGTGGGCTGTTGTACTTCCGGCTTTATCCTCTCGGGCACTCTTTCTCTCAATACACTTTCCTTTCTGTTTTCAAACAACAACAATAGTAATAATAATAATAATAATAAAACAAGAAAAGAAATAGAATATTTCCTTTATTGTCAATTGTCATGAAAAATGTATGAACCTTTTATAGCATCTACTTCAAAAGTTTGGTTGAGTTTCCCAGTGCAAACATCCCAGTCTGATATTTTCTTATAGATACTTTCTTGATAACTTTCCCTAATTTTTTTTTCTTTTTTTAGGCAGATTTGTCTGTCTAAGCTTTTAGTCCCTATTCACATCAATTTGGGTAATCATATTTCCTTATAAAATAATACACTTATCTATATTTCAAGTCTATTTCCATATTTATGAAATGATCTCATATTTTTAAAATATGTTATATTCTCCATTTCCATGTTTTATATTTGTACTTTCACCCCTTCTTCTAGATGAACTAACTCATCTTCTCTAGGTTGAGTTTTTTTAAAAAACTAGAATTTTAATTTATGTACTTGATCTAATGTGTTTCTACTCTCTACCACAGTAATTGTTGCTTTATTTTTATTTTTCTCTCCTGCTTTTGTCTGGTTTATTTTGTCTTTTCATTTTTAGGGTTTTGAGTTGGTAATTTATCTAATTAATTTTTTTTTTAGGTGTTAAATGCAACTTCATGACTGGAGTCTTTTTTTATTTATATGTTTTTATTATTATTATTCACACATTAAATTGCTATGCATCATTTAGATTGTGAAGAGACTTTACCAGCATGATATTCACCTCAGTCCAGCCCAGTTGTGACCACGATACACAAACTCGTCAACAGATAATAAACCTTATCTTTGTCCCACAAGTGTCTTACCTCTCCATTTCCCCCCCAACTTTCCTACGCTTTTCCCTTCTCACACTCTCTTTCCAATTTGTCTCTAGTGTCCATTACAATTTTTAATACTTTCATGTTATGGTAGAGACTGAAAGACTGAATAACTAATTAATTTTTATTCTTTCATTATTTTTGTAAAAACTATATTGAAATGTAGGCCCTCCCGAATGACCTCATGTTAACTTCCTTAGTGTTTTAAAGATTTTGTTTCCAAATAAGATCATGTTCTGAAGTAATGGGGTTTAAGATTTTACCATGAAGGTTGGAAAGGATATAATTTATCCCATAACAGAGAAACAGCCTGTTTGATAAATACGATTTTAGAGGAAATGTATCTCACTGATTAGAAACAATTTACTCCCAAATGTTCTTACAAGTTTATCACTTTCTTACAAATCACTGAAATATCATGAAAGCTTTCTGTGTAATTTCTATTTTTATAAGCCTAGATATTTCCACTGGATTACTAACTTCACAAATCGTAAAAATACGTACTTTACTCCAGCAGGGGTTTAGTCTCTGATTCACTTCTTAGCCAACAAGGCAAAATTCATTGAAGGAAGACACCATTCATCACTCATTTTATCCCTAATAGAATAGAAACGTGAGCCTCTGCTGAATGGAATTTAATTTAAAGCCTCCTTAAAAGATTTGACAACTCTGATCCTCATTTTTAGCTCTGCTTTAATTCAGACTGAGCTAATTAAATATATGATACCAGCAGCACTTAAATGTATGCATTCCCTCAATACTTGGCCTCCTAATTCTCTAGTGTTCTCTGCACCTCCGTCTTCTCCCCCAGTGGATCGAAAGGTCTTTAGAACCCTTGCTGTGTTCTTTCTCCTGATATCACCATCTCATCTAACAAAGTATTCTTTTATTATACCCATTCCATTTTAACCAGGTGCATAGAAGAATGTTTTAACAACTTACAGCAATTCGACTATAAACCAAGTAACTTCCTGAAAAACGCAAGAACTTTAAAAAGAATTATTTAATTTTATTTATTCATTCATTTATTTTTAATTTGACCAGAGCGCATGCGCACGCACACACACACACACACCCCCACACACAGAGAGAGAGAGAGAGAGAGCAAGCAAGTCAACAGGTCCTGGGACTCAAACCATGGTCAGCCATGTGGGAGTGTTCAGCGCCTTAACCACCACACCACCTGCCTGATCCCCAAAGGCATTTTAAAGGAACAAGTCATCAAGGTTTACTGCAGAGATCCAGGGAATGATTACAATGAAGAAGTCCTCTTTTTCTTGTCAAAAACCCAAGATCCACACAGAGAGGAGCAGAAAAAGGCAGAGTCCAGGAAAATCTCAAGAAGAATCGCAAAGTGTTCATTTCCATCCTGACATTGATATGTCTGCAAGAGGCAAGGTATTCCCCATGTGAGACCTCAGCAACCTTTTCTTTTTTTGGGGGGGGAGGTTTTTGCTATAGGGTGCATGTGCTTGCCAGAAAGACAGAGACAGAGACAGAAAGTGAGAAATTACTCCCCAGGAGGGATGGCCACACTGCAACCCCTTCTCCTCCAGTCTCCTCCTGGGATCTTGGGCACACATGCAACACACACCTGGTGTTTTCGGCAACTTTTTATTATTGTAGTCTTCCTGCCTCAGCCTTCCAGCTGGTTCCGGAGGCGTGCACCATGGTGAAAGCATTTTTTAGTTAGGGTATTCCTATATTGTTCAGATCAGCCTAGAGATCATGATCCTCCCACCTCAGCCTCACAGGCTGTTGGGATTATAGGTGTACACACCTGAAGGTTGAGCCAGGAATGAAACCCCTCATGTGGTCTCAGTCTGTGGAGCACATGTTAACATTTTGATTATTAAGAAAGTTAGCGAGGCAGCAGGTGGCATGGGTGTTAAGGTGGCTATATCCCGCATGGCCAACAGAGTGGTTCGAGTCCTGGACAGGTGGCTTGAAAAACAATGGACATGGGTGCTTCCCTAAAATCCCTAGAGGAGAATGGAGTAGAAGGGATTGCAGCATGGCAATCCCTTCTGGGGAGTGATTTCTCACTTTCCCTCTCTCTCTATCTCTCTGTCACTCTCTGGCGGAGCACACACGCCCTATAGCAAAACTAAAAAGCTAAGAAAGTGAGCATATATGGATGGGCTAGGAACAGAAACAGCCCTTGGTTGTCTGGATAACTTAGCTCGATCGTCCTCCAACAATAGCAATGAGATCATTAGAACAACTACGTTTCATAACTAGCTACTCTTCACAGCAGTCTCGTGGTATGATAGATATAATGGTACAAATATCTATAGCCAACCAATTATTATCTTCAGTGGATACTTCTTCCAGAACAGCTCGAAGAACTGATTGTACATCTGGAATTCAACCTCCTATTAGTGTACAAAGCATAATTCATGTTATTTGTTTCAACCATTAGCTTCTTTTAAATGGAGATTTTGGGAAAGGATACAAGTATTTCAACTACACAAAGTTGTTTTGCTCATGCAAAATAAAATTAGGGCAATTTATATAACAGAAAATCCTTTCTATGGTTTAAAATTATTTTTAAAGTGAGGTCCTATTTAATACATGGGGTTCCAAGGACACATAGAACTTTACAATACTGAGAAAAGATAGCTAATGAATTAATTACGCCTTTGTTTTTCTAAATAACATAAACCTCTTGAGATAAATTTATACCAATGTTACTGGTTTTCTTTTTAAGAAACCTGTTGTTGAAACAGGGAGGCAAAAAACTAGCCTATTTTAGCAAGAAATTATCAGTGTTTCTGTTTATTGGTGAAACCTTCTTCCTTAACTTCCCTTACATTAAAAATTAAAATGAACTTGCTTTTTTGTATTTGGCTTTATATAAGTTGTAATATTTAAGTAAGTTCATTAAAATATTTTTTAGCCTATGCTTATTGTCTTGAAACTTAATACATTAAACGGCAGAGTCCAGGAAAATCTCAAGAAGAATCGCAAAGTGTTCATTTCCATCCTGACATTGATATGTCTGCAAGAGGCAAGGTATTCCCCATGTGAGACCTCAGCAACCTTTTCTTTTTTTGGGGGGGGAGGTTTTTGCTATAGGGTGCATGTGCTTGCCAGAAAGACAGAGACAGAGACAGAAAGTGAGAAATTACTCCCCAGGAGGGATGGCCACACTGCAACCCCTTCTCCTCCAGTCTCCTCCTGGGATCTTGGGCACACATGCAACACACACCTGGTGTGAGTTTAAGCCACCAGGTCCGGGACTCCTTTTTTTTTTTTTTTTCTTTTTTCGGCAACTTTTTATTATTGTAGTCTTCCTGCCTCAGCCTTCCAGCTGGTTCCGGAGGCGTGCACCATGGTGAAAGCATTTTTTAGTTAGGGTATTCCTATATTGTTCAGATCAGCCTAGAGATCATGATCCTCCCACCTCAGCCTCACAGGCTGTTGGGATTATAGGTGTACACACCTGAAGGTTGAGCCAGGAATGAAACCCCTCATGTGGTCTCAGTCTGTGGAGCACATGTTAACATTTTGATTATTAAGAAAGTTAGCGAGGCAGCAGGTGGCATGGAGGTTAAGGTGGCTATATCCCGCATGGCCAACAGAGTGGTTCGAGTCCTGGACAGGTGGCTTGAAAAACAATGGACATGGGTGCTTCCCTAAAATCCCTAGAGGAGAATGGAGTAGAAGGGATTGCAGCATGGCAATCCCTTCTGGGGAGTGATTTCTCACTTTCCCTCTCTCTCTATCTCTCTGTCACTCTCTGGCGGAGCACACACGCCCTATAGCAAAACTAAAAAGCTAAGAAAGTGAGCATATATGGATGGGCTAGGAACAGAAACAGCCCTTGGTTGTCTGGATAACTTAGCTCGATCGTCCTCCAACAATAGCAATGAGATCATTAGAACAACTACGTTTCATAACTAGCTACTCTTCACAGCAGTCTCGTGGTATGATAGATATAATGGTACAAATATCTATAGCCAACCAATTATTATCTTCAGTGGATACTTCTTCCAGAACAGCTCGAAGAACTGATTGTACATCTGGAATTCAACCTCCTATTAGTGTACAAAGCATAATTCATGTTATTTGTTTCAACCATTAGCTTCTTTTAAATGGAGATTTTGGGAAAGGATACAAGTATTTCAACTACACAAAGTTGTTTTGCTCATGCAAAATAAAATTAGGGCAATTTATATAACAGAAAATCCTTTCTATGGTTTAAAATTATTTTTAAAGTGAGGTCCTATTTAATACATGGGGTTCCAAGGACACATAGAACTTTACAATACTGAGAAAAGATAGCTAATGAATTAATTACGCCTTTGTTTTTCTAAATAACATAAACCTCTTGAGATAAATTTATACCAATGTTACTGGTTTTCTTTTTAAGAAACCTGTTGTTGAAACAGGGAGGCAAAAAACTAGCCTATTTTAGCAAGAAATTATCAGTGTTTCTGTTTATTGGTGAAACCTTCTTCCTTAACTTCCCTTACATTAAAAATTAAAATGAACTTGCTTTTTTGTATTTGGCTTTATATAAGTTGTAATATTTAAGTAAGTTCATTAAAATATTTTTTAGCCTATGCTTATTGTCTTGAAACTTAATACATTAAACTATAATTTGGGCAAATTAAAATCCTTCAGATTCACTATAAACAGAAAAAGTAAGACTGAAAAATCACAGGCTCTGACTGTCTGAGCAAGAAATAATTATATATAATAAAAACAAGAAGCATAAGTAATTAATAACTTTATAAAAATTTATTTACAAGCGAGAGTAGCTTCTTCTTGTGATGAGACATTAAAGAAGGTGGGACAGAGGAGCGGAGATTGGAAGAGGGGCAGGGAAAGAAAGGGTGGTGAGGACTGGCCAGCCACAGTGGCATCGTGTACTGCTAAGCTCTGTGATGCTGACTCCATGAGGGAAAATCCTGAGTTTGAATTGTGAGGTGTCCCTACATGCCAGGCATATGTGTTCATGCCTATGATCCTGGGAGTGGATTGCAGTGTGAAGACACTTCTGGGAATGCCTCTCTCTCTCTCGCTCTGTCTCTCTATGGAAGAAATAAAGACACAGCAAAACAACTTTTCATAATTGAAATGCTTGTATCCTTTCCGAAAATCTCCATTTAAAAGAAGCTAAATGGTTAAAACAGATACCATGATTTATGCTTTGTACACTAATAGGAGGTTGAATCCCAGACACAGACACCCATGCACACACATACACACAAACACACACACACACACACACACACACACACACACAGAGAATAGGGCAAAAACTGTGACCAGCTTTTCCAGTTTTCCCTTGATCACAGCTATCTTACTCTTCTTTCTTGAGTGTCTGATAAAAACAGGTCCATTATTCTTCTGTTTTTTTTTTTTTCAATTTTTTTTCTTTTTGAGAGAGGATTTTGCAATTAGGGCACATGTACTTACCACATAGATAGAGAGACAGAGAGCAAGAAATCATCCCCTAGAGGCATGGCCATGCCACAGTCCCTTCTCTTCCATTCTCCTCATGGGATGCTGGGCACACATACACACACACACATGCCCAGCATGAGTTTCAAGCCTCTGGGTCTGGGTCTCAAACCATGGTTGGCCATGTCAGAGTCCATCAACATAACCATTACACCACCTGCTGGTCATTGTTCTTTCTTTTAAGCTCATCATCATCCAACCACTGTTTTTCACCCACAAATCAGTATAGATCAATCAGGACGAAGTGGACAACCAAGAGCTATGCTCAAAATTCTATCCACAAAAAAGAGCTCTCTTTTACTGATCCCCTGAATAAGGTTTAAATGCTACAGGCTTCCATTAAGCTGGTGATATAATATAGAGCTTTTTAATTGCCATGTACAAGTTTTTCTTAGTCACCTCGTTAGAACTCACCACAACACCAAAGAAAAAGTTGAGAATGACCCAGCAGTTAAACAAGGGCAGGTGAGTGTGCTGGGCATGCAAGCTACCTACTCTGCATATATTTCAAGCCTATGTCAAGATTATATAAAAAGATTGCTTATAGCTATCCTCAGGGTATACACAAGTACATGTTACTCAAACCCACATAGTTGAAAATCAACCTGTAGTTTATGAGTACTTTCAGTTCAATGAGAAAATCACTAAGAAAGACCTGATGACATGATATAATCGTTTGACTAGTAAATCATTTTTCTCTGTCCTTGCAAGCAGACATTTCTGTAGCCTGGCTGGTGGCTTATCATTATGCTTATGGGACAAAGAATAAATGTAATGGAAAACATATATTCTCAGCCAAATAACTAAAGGAGTCCTGCATTTTTTTTTCCACCTCAGAGGGTGGATATACTCACCAGAAAGAGAGATAGTGAGAGGGAAAGTAAGAAATCACCCCCTTGCGGGATGGCCATGCTACAATCCCTTCTTCTCCACTCTCCTCCCAGGATTGTGGGTGCACACACACATGCTCAATGATTTTCAAACCTCTGGATCTGGGACTCAAAATGCAGTTGGCTAGGTGGGAGTCCGGTACCTTAACCACTACACCACCTATTGGCCACACGTCCTATAGTTTTAACCTCCAGATTACAGGCCTGACTCTGTCTTGATATTTTTATTTAAAAACTTTTTGACATATTGCCTCCATTAAATTTATAAAGTTTTACAAATTCAATTAAGCTGTAGCAAAATTGAGAAAAATCAAATTGAATTTTGTTTTATCAATCATTTTTGGAACTCCATGCTTGCTTGAGTTTTCAATTCAAATATCAAAGGTAATTTATGCCAAAAGGAAGCTGCCTTTGACTTAGCCTTAAGACACATGTAATTTGCTATGCTATTTGCCTATTTAGGAAACCAAAAATGTGCTAGCAAAACAATAAAAAATGTTACAACTCTGACGGCTTCATTTTACCATGGGTAATGTTTAAGTGCAACACATACAGGAATCAAGACAAGAATCTGATTTGTCTTTCTCTAAATGGAGTCTTTGTATGCAGTTTTACTAACTGGATACAACTCTGATTTTATGAATGTGTTCATTGTAATTCTAAACATTAATATCACATAGAAAAATATATTTGGAAGAATAGCATTTTGATACTGTGTGACACTAAATTATTGTTACACTTGTTTGTTGTAGTTACATTTGTTGAAATCAGGGGATCATTAGTAACAAAACTCTTCCATAAATAAATTGTGAAGAAACAAATGTAAAAATATTAATGTAGACAATTTTACCTAGCACCAACAAATTACTTCAAGAAGAGAAATACGAAGAAATACAAGGGGGTTTCAAAAAGTTCATTTAAAAATGGAATTAAAATATGAATTTATTTTGGTGAAAAAAATTAAATCCATGCACAGATTTTTTAATTTAAAGTATTTTCCATGAATTTTTGAAGACCCTCATATAACGTGTGACAGTCCAAATGTATTTGAATTCTGTTTATATTGTTCTGTGTATAAGGCTCTGTTTTTTTTCCAGTTCTAATTAGGAAAAAAATATATATATTATTTTCATGCCAAATCAATTATTGCTTCAAAAGTTAGTTTAAACCTTTCTGTGTAATTCCCGTGTTGTTTATGCAAAAGAGTTTTCAAAAAGGTTTGCAAATGCATATTATGAAATCATGATGCTGGATTTCAAAATTGTTTTACATTTTTTTTTCTTTCTTTCTTTCTTTTTTTTTTTTTTTTTTTTTTTAAGACTTTTTACTGTAGAGCGTGTGTTACCAGAGCAGCAGAGAGAGAGACAAGGAGAGAGGAAAAGTACGAAATCATCTTCCAGGGGTGATGGCCATGCATTAACCCTCTCCACTATCCTCCCCTCAGGATTTGGGGCATGCACACACATTGTGTTTTTCAAGCTACTGAGTCCAGGACTCAAACTGCAGAGTTGTCCATATGGGGTCCAGCTCTTTAACCACCATGTCACCTGATGGCCCCAATAAACACTTACTTTTAATTTTATTTTCCCATGGACATTCTGAAGTCCCTTATATTTACTACTCTTGTGCTAATAACAGTAGCCCCATTTATTCAGTGAGTGTAACTCTCATACATTTTATAAATCAATGCCCTGTGTCACTTGATAAGCCAAGTGGCTACCAGTGGTAGCTGGAAAATAGCAACTACACATGGGCTCAAGATTATCCCACTGAATCATGTGTTTCTCTGTTAGCTTTCGTTTTTAAGTTATTTCTTCTAGGAGAGAAACTGAGAGACAGGTACCCCTCCCACGACCTCACACTGGCATCCTCCCTCCAGCCCTGTAGCCAGCCAGCATCATGGGCACAACTCGTGGGTTCAGGCCAACCTGGTATTTGAACCCTGGTCTTTCCTATGCCCTTCAGCATTGCCAAGAGGTTCCTTACTTTCTGTGCCACTACAGCTGGGCCACAGAGGAAACTAACTTAGACTAAAAAAAAATAGAGCAAAAATATTCTCAGCTAAATATTGATAGGGCCATCTTGTGGCTTGGTGGTTAAGGGAGCTACAGCTTACATGGCTAACCGTGGGGTCCAAGTCATGGGCCTGGCGGCTTGAAATACATTCCCAGCATTGTGTGTGCATGTCCAAAACCCTAAAAAGAGGGAAAAGCAGAAGAGAAGGACTCTCAGCATGACCATGCCCCATGGGAGGTGTTTTGTCTCTCTTTATCTCTGTCTCTCTCTGGTGAATACACACACTGTGTGGCAAACTTTTTTTAATTGATGAATAATATATTTCAAGGATTGATGCTTATGTATATATGCAAGGTAGATATTTATAATAATTCAAATACAAAGTCAATTTTCCTATTCATATGGCGTTCTCAGTATTCTGTATTGCTCACACTTATTTTTTATTTAATTTCTAACTTGAAAATGAGATGGAAAATATATTTGATTAAATGCTTTGATTACTTGGTAAGGAAATAATTATTTGGATTTGCAGCTACTGCTTCTCTATGTATCCATTACCTTTCCAAACCATTCTTTAAAGATGGGACTAGGCTGCTTTTTTCTTTGCATTGCTTTTCAATAGTACCCAAAACATTTCTATATTGAAGAGAAATTTACTTGAGTAAAATTTTCCCCTTTATTACATTTCATGCACAGTTCATTTTGATGAATAACTATAGAACTATTAATTTTAAAAGCTTTCTGCTCAACCATAATTTTGCTTTCCTTGGTATTGTTGTTAAATAACTGCATCATTGTTGCAGCGACTTTTTTGCTTTATCATGATTTGTCTTTAAAAACATACATTTTTCCCCTAGAGAAGATATACCAATTGCTGCAATAAATCAAAACCCAAGAATGCAGTTATTCATAGGCTACAATGGTATTTTGTCTACATTGCAAATGTGACATGCCATGGCATCTGAGATCAGACAGACATTCTATGCACCCTGACATTGACAGTTTTACATCACTTGAATCTGTTTAGACCACATTCAACAGCATCTAAAATGAGATGTTTTTATAATAAAAATTTGAATAAAGGATTGACCTTTCATTGGGACGCTGAGAAATAGAAAAACCAATCTGTGCAATGCTGTTTGTGAGCTACAGGTCTTCGGAACTGTGGAATGTGTTGGTTGAACCTGACACTATTAGTTGGGGAGTCTGGCTCCAGGCCAGAATCCCTTGTGTGATTTTTCAGGCCTGACCAGAGGCAATTACACGGGTTTTGCCTTGCAAGCCTCATGGGAAAGCTGCCCTGTCCGTAACAGACGCGGGGTACAGCCAGCGCGCCGCCTTTCTCTGGAGAGAGCTGCAGTCACAAACTCAGGGCCCCGTGCCGAGCAAGCTCATGTGTGACCCAACTCAGGCACTTCTATTTGGATGCCCTTTTAAGGGGGGATTCAGATGAGGCACTTTTCCGAAGCCTTTGCCAAGACCACCTTACTGGAGGTACCTAACACCCTTTTCTCCACTCCGACTCAGTACTTTCCTTTCTTAGTCCTTCCCTTCTTTCTTTCAAACCCTCCACAACAATGCAGAAGCATTTTATCAGGCCCTTGGGCAGTATCCCTGCTCTGCCTGTCAGAAGACCCTGACCTGCTGCTGTCCCAAGTGGAGAAATGGAGCACTGAAGAGCGGGTGCCCATGTCTGCTTGTTACCCAGTCGCAGTGAGTGAGTAAAGGCTGTTACTTTCAGCCTGACCTATTGTCCTAACTGGACACTTTGATACCACAGAACTCATTGTGGGACACAAGTCTTCACTTTTCATTTGGTAGTTTTTCTTTTCTTAAACAAACAAAAATAAACAAACAAGACTAATGAATGGGCCAGCTAGGTAGTGCAGAGGTTATGGCAGTTGGCTCCCACATGACCAACTGCATGGTTTGAGTCTTGGACTGAGAAGCTTGAAAAAGACGCCAGGTGTGTATGCATGCATGCCTACGTACTGAGAGGAAAATGGAGGAGAAGGGATTGCAGTGTGGCCTTCACCCTTGAGGGTGGGAGGGATGAGTGCTTTCTCACTTTTCCTCTCTATCTGTATGTCTCCCTTCAGCAAGTGCATGTGCCCTATAGCAAACTGGAAAAAAACATAAATAAATAAAATTAATGATCAAGTGTCATTAGATCATTTTCACACTGGTCAATTTTCTATAGAGAAAATGTCCTCTTACCTCTAAGAATATAGATAAAAATATTGGGTATGCAGAGCCATGTTTATTGACAATGCAGACATCTGACAAATGTCTATCTGAAAATGATAGTCTGCAAAGTGAACAACCATGGAAATGCCTCCTTGATGCTGCCTTGATAATGCTAATGCAGTAGTTCCCGTGTTCAAAATTGTCAAGGTTTAGTTTCCATTTTGGTACTTTAAAACATGCATCTTTGTGTTCTAACAATGCCCTATTCACGCCCTAACAATTAATATAACGTAAATGTTGAATCTTCCTTCTTGACACTTTAGGCATCAAATTAATCTCTCATGAGAAAGAAGTTGTTATTATTCAAGCTACATTAGTAAAGAGACCAATATTATGTGCAGGAAAACAAAGTTTCATTGTCTAACAGATGCCTAATTAGGGAGTTGAGTGCTTGAATCAAGTGAGGCATGGAAATAGATTATATAGCATTTATACTTGGGACACATTATTTATCAATAAGGGTAATAAATGTTGCTTTAAAGGGGAACTCACCAAAGCTTCGTTGAGCATAGAGCTGTTCATTTTTCTTCTTTCTCAATAATTTGAATTACAGGACAGATCAACTTTGCCATTATAATTTCTATTAAGTTAACAAATTGATTGCTTTTCCCAGAGAAAAAACTCAGTGGCCATAAACTTGATTCTTGCACATTTTTATTTTTAGAAACATGTCGTGAATGTTGCTGAAGTTAACAAAGAATCTGTAAAATACTGAGGACATAAAGTAAGTTTTGAGGCACTGCTAAAATCCACAGATGAGCTGAATTAAGAAGATAGCATTGGTAGAAATGAAATGTTCTATAAAAAACAGCTGCTTTATATAATGCATATGTCTTGCAAGTCATGGATTGCTATCATCTTTTTCCGTTTTTTTAAAAAGTAGAAATTTTAACTTCTTTAGATTTTGACCATATGCATAGCTGGGCTGAGTGTTTTATCACTATTTCGCTTTTAAACAAATAGTATTTTACAGTGCAATTATTTCATCACAATTACTGTATACAGTGTGCACTTATGTGATCGAGTATAAGATGCTCTGGAAGCAGGAGCAATTGTTCTACTTGTAGACAGTAAGAGTTTAATCTGAGTTTATCAGGAAGCTAGGGCTCCTCATTGTCCCAATAGAACCTGTGGCATAAAGAAAGTTATAATTCACAGAGAGTCGCTACTTTGTACGTCAGTTAAGACTTTACTCTGGCAAATCAAAATAAGTAAGTATAGACTGGGGAAACTCAAGTTTCTTCAATTATAACCCACACATCTACTAACTTATCCTCTAGTCTCTCATTTTTCTCTCTTTCACTCCTTTAATTTTTTTTTTTTAATTGCTAGCGGCACATTTGCTTACCAGATAGACAGAAAGACAGGGAAAAAGTAACCTCCATTGGACATGGATGTCACAATCCTTTCTTTTCCATTTCTCCCCCCTGTCAGAATTTTGGGCATACATACACACATACTCAATGTGGTTTTCAGGCCAGTGGGGCAAGAATTTGAACCATACCATTGGCCATGTGGGGTCGGGCTCCCCTAACCAGTAGGAATAGGGTCCACCCTACTTCCTCCATGTTTGGTCTCGTCTCTAACTTCTTTCTAATGCAGACTACATGCTGTCAGGCTTTGATTACATGTAAGTATGTGTGTCTTCACAGAAATAACCTTCTGTAATCACATTTAGGCTCAAGCATTAAGAGTATTATATTGCCTATGACTATATGACTAAATCCTAGGAGTATGCCCAGATTTAGTAAAACCAGATCAAAACATACAGTATTTGTTTTGACACTTTAATTCCAGGAAACCATTTGAACCATTGAACTTATCTTTATAAAATTAAGCCTCTAGAGCAATGGTACACTGTTTATCATTAAAAGCTATTACTCTGTATTTGGAGCATAATATACTGTTTATGAAGTGCTTCATAATATTGTGGTTATTTTAGCTATTAAGAGGAAGAGCAGCTTAGATTCATGTCCATCTTTCCAATCTCTACTCTCCTATATCATGAAAGCACTATTTACATTTTTACAAGCCAATTTGTTAATTCTTTACTCTTCCCATTCTAGCATCAAAAAGCAGAAGGATTTGATGCCTGGACTAATTACAGGATAACTTTTTCCCTTCTGTGTTGACGTAATGAAAAAGGAGAGAATTAGGACCAAAATGGCAACCTGCTCAACTCAACTACCCATTCCTCCACCCCTTTAATGACTTTGATGTCTGTGGCTAATATGTCTGACCACTGATTACCTCTCTATGGAATATATAGTAAAATGTTGGCCCTGTCATGAAGAGTTCCTTGTATCTCTTTTGTGAGACCCTCAGAAGATGCCTAAACATAGCAGATCCACTTCTATGACAACCATTATGCTTGACTAGTTCGACCAGTCTATCTTTTCATAAAGCCCTGCAGGTTTGTTTGGTCCCAATTATTTGAGGCTCTTTTTAGAACTGTGGTATATCAAGCCTGTTGGTCTTCAGGGTTCAGACCTTGATCCCAATTCAGCGACACCCTCAACATTCTACTGATTATCTTGTTTGACAAGTATTGTTCTTTAAAGTTGGATGTGCTGGAACTCATGGACTGTTGTGACCTTGGTGAGGACTTTAGCAGATGGCGGTGCAGTGTTTAATGCACATGAGTGCTACCAGGGAGCTTCAGTGATCCATTTAACTTTCTTATTTTTATTTTAAATGTATTTATTTAAATTAGTTCACTATATATCATGGCGGCATACAAAATGAGTTTCCCCATCCAGAATACACTATGCATTGACCCAATCAAGGATATTACCATACATGTTATAGTCAATGAATAATTTTCCATTTCTTGTTTCTTATATATTTTGCTTCTTTTTTTGATCCATTTAATTTTCAAAGCATGCTTTGAAACACTACATAAGATTGAAAGGACTATAAGGTAAAATAATTATTTAACTCAGGAAAGTTGTGTGTGTGTGTGTGTGTGTGTGTGTGTGTATGTGTGTGTGTTCTCAGAAAGAAAGAAAATGAGAAACCTAGGGTGAGGAAGACAGAAAATAAAGAAAGAGAACACTCTAGGCAACAGTGTTTCACTACAGACTTTCTAGTTAGCTTGAGTATCTGTTTGGGGAACATAATAGAATCAATTGCAAAGTCAAGTGATAGTGGAGTTCTCACTGAATTATAATGTGAATTGAAGATGTGGCATATCAATGTCTGAGATCCTGCTAAATGCTTGAAAGCCACGTAAATGGGAATGAATGGATTTCAAGATGGATAGATTTCTTAGTTAATATTCCTGAGTAGGTTATGAAAGACCTATTAGGATGACAATCTTCTATCCCAGTAGAAGATCTTACAGAGAAGCAAATGAAACGTTTTCAGTTTTGATCAAGCATGAACATAATTTTTCAAAACTAGAACACATTTACTTGACACAAAAAGCAATTGTCCCTTCCCTGTTAATTTTCATAGTCTATCCTGCTCCTTGTAGGAAAATAAAAAGCGTGAACTCTCTTATATCTCTCTTTCTGAAGCCTTATTTTATCTAAATTTTGTATGCTCTTACGAATTTTGTATGCTCTTACAAATTTTCTTTATCATTTTAAACCATTCTATCTAGATTTTTTAACTCTGAAAAAAAATGAGAATATAGCTTACAAACTCCCTTATCTTTCCCTCTTTCCATTTTTTTCCAATATATTAATAGTTATATTATTATCTGCAATTTCTCACTTGAAATCCTTCAGGTGCATTTACTTGAAAAGTATAAATAAAGGAGTTGCACATCTACCTCTTATTCCACCAGTGATGTGGAGTATCATGAAAGAACTCTCGGCTGCCTGTCTAGGAGCCAGTTTCCCTTCTGTTGTTTGGTTTATAGAATTCCAACGTTATCCTCACTTAGCAATTAGAGCAATAATAACAGTGAGCTCATGAGGTTTGTCTTAGTCCACTGTTGGATTGCTCACAGAAGTACTTCCGACTGGGTAAATTATAAATAAGTAGAGGTGAGTTGACTCACAATTCTGGTGGCCACCAAGTCTGATGGTATCAGCCTGGCATCAGGTTGGCTTAGACCATGCCCAACAGAAGCACCAAGGATGGCAGGTACCTGCAGAGAGAGAAGGAGATATAGAAAGGTCTCTCTCTTTTACAGCAACCAGCTCTTGCATCTAACTCCTTCTCATAAGAGTTAGAACTCACAGGTGTCAGGAGACATCATCAATCTATTCACTACCATGTCACCTCCATGATAAAATCACCTTGGTCCAATCACTGCTCCCTAGGCCTCACCACCTCTCAACACCAAATTTCAAAAACATAAAACTTTGGGGGACAAACCATGATCTAATCCATAACAGAGTTAAGCTGCAGAATAAATGAATTAGTATGTATATATAGTGCCTAATATAGTACCTGCTAGAGTTTGGTAACAGTTATAATCAGGCAATAATTTGCTGAGAAGATGAGTTCCTTCTGCTGCTTCAGAGCAAGAATCCAAATTTGTAGGCCAAATATGAGAATGGCATGGTTCTTTGTCATTAATTAGTTGAAGAGTAGGTATATGATTCCATTGGGCCAATTGGGATGTTATGAGAAGAATCTACTTTAGAAGAAGAATAGCATCTGGGAATACTTTTTCCCTGAAAGAATAAGAGTACACACAAAAAAGAAAAAAAAAAACAATATTTTGTATTAATCTCCCTTTCACCCTTGCATTTCTTAGAATTATCCCCACAAAGTTGGTGCTAAGAGCTACGGCTGACTGTGATAGTGCCAGGTGCCAACTTGACTGAACTAAAGAATACCTGGAAAAAGTATCCCTGTGGGTATGTCCATGGGGATGTTACCAGAAGAGAGTAACATGTGATTCTAAGTAGGCTCGATGTGAAATCTGCCCTCAGTGTGGGCAGACATGATCCAGTCCACAAGGGGTCCAGGGAGGCTAAGTACAGAAGACAAATAGGTCTCTCTTGAGACAGCAAGAAAGGCTTCTGCTGCCTTCGACATCAGCATCAAGGCACATCTGTCTTTGGATTCTAGGACCCACACCAGCAGCCCCTGGATTCTCAGGCTTTCAATCTTGCCTGTGAGCTATGCCATTGGCTTTTAAGGCCTTTTAAGTCCTTGTAATTTGGGCTGAACCACACTACTGGGACATCAGGTTCTCCAGCTTATGGATGGTCTGTTGTGGGATTTCTCAGCTGCCATAACCATGTGAGCTGATTCCCCTAATCAACATTCTCATATAGATCCCTATACACATCCTATTGGTTCTGTATCCCCAGAGAACCCCAGAACACCAACTTCATGGGTGAAACAACTAGTCCACAAAGAATGGCAGAGAAGAAAGGAAGAGTCTGGATCTTGATAACTTGCATGACACTCACGAAATGCTCTGAGAAAGCTTAATTTCAAATATGTTGTTAGAGAAAAACACAAGTGACCATATGGTTTATGTAGTTTTACTTGGCTAGTCTCTGACTTGGAGCTGAATATAGTCCTAACATATCACTGGATACTCTCATCCTTTTCTGCTCTTCTTGCCCTTCACTATTCACTCTATTTATTTGTGCTTATCGTTTACTTTCTCAAGGAAGAATAACAAAGACATCGCTTCATGTTAAAACAAAAATAAACTCGTGGGATACAGTGAGGAAGTAATTAGAGCAATTTATAGCCTCAAGTACATTTAAAACAAATAATAGTTGGTTATAAGTATTATTGAAAATGTCAGAAGAAAATATTATGAAGGTAGGAAAAAACTGATGTAAGTAATAAAACTTGGAATATAAAATAATAACATGAAATTCAGGGAAACAACATCTACCAAATCAAAAAGTCATACCTACAAGATGCAGATTAATAAGTCAACCAACCGCAATCTGATTTAAAAAAAACGTTTTTTTCTTTTTAGAGGTTTTTGACATAGGGCACATGCACTTGCCAAAGAGAGAGAGACAGAAACAGTGAGAGTGAAAGTGAGAAGTAAACCCCCAGGAGGGGTTGCCACACCACAATCCTTTCTCCTCCATTCTGTTCCTGGGATCTTGGGCACACACTCACATGCACCTGGCATGAGTTTCAAGCCACCAGGCCTGAGACACCAGGCCATGTGGGAGTTCAGTGATATAACCGCTATGCCACTTGCTGGCCTCAAAACAAGATATTTAAAGTGACATTAATAGAAATAAGATAGATATTTAAATAAACCTAAAGAAAATATAGAAAAATTAATGCTCATTAATTTAAAACTTACATGGAGTAAGTAAGTTTGCAGAAAGGATAAAAATTACCAAGAGCACTTAGGAAAAAATTAGAATAAACCAATGACTATTACAAAATTATCTCAGTAGTGAAAAAAATTACTATTAAAGACTCCAGCCATAGATTATTTTGTAAGAGAACAGAAAAAAAGACATTTCTAGGACAAAAAGAAATAGTTTGAGCAATATTTGATTGAGAGGTGATTTCTGAAAGAATAGAGAACATCCAAAGATTAGTGAGAGATTCAACAAATGCAAACCAAGTGAAGAAAGGAAAAACCAATAAGGACTTAAGCCAGACACAGGGATAGGCGATAGTTTAAGAAAAGCCATGTAAATACAGTATCCCATTGGGATCAGCAGTTAAAGAGAATTTACATGGCTATTTCACAAATTAATCTGGGCCAGCAGGGGGCATAGTGGCTAGGGCACTGGACTTCCACATGGCGGACTACTGTCACCTGGACCCAGAGGCCTGAAACTCTGGGCGCATGTGCACATATGCCCCAAATTCCTGAAGGACAGTGAAGGAGAAAGGATTGCAGCATGGCCTTTGGGGCTGATGGTGGGAAGGGGGAGGGTTTCTTAAAGATTTTTGCTATAGGGTACATGTGCTCTCAGGAGAGGGAAAAAAAGAAAGTGAGAAATTGCCCCCCAGTGGGGATGGCCACACCACAGTCCCTTCTCTATTTTCCTCCCAGGGTCTAAAGCACACATGCACACATGCTTGGCATGATTTTCAAACCACTGGGTCCAGGATTTCAAACGTGGTCAGTCATGTGGGAATCCAGCAAAATAATAGCTATGCCATCTGCTTGTTCCCAAAAATCTCTCTTAAAAAATATAATTCATAAAAATTCATTAAGAGAGGAGACTGTCCATAAAGGGAAGATAAAAGGAAAGGAGGTGAGAAGAAGAAACTAAAGGATTAGGATGGAATAGAGACAGATAAACAATGGAAAACAATGAAGAATCAGAAATAGATCCAACAAGACTGAGATGTTGACTTGACAGAGTTGGTTTTCAAATATGTGGGAAAATCTTGAATCACTCAGTAAATTTTACTTAGAAAATAGTTTACTGATATTTTACAAAATTAAATCTGGCGACCAGTGGCATGGCACAATGGTTATGTCACTGGACTCCCACATAGTTGACTGTGGTTCAAGTCCTAGACCTGGTGACTTGAAATACACTGGGCGCATGTGCATGCATGCCCCAAATCTCTAGAGGAGCATGGAGAAGAAGGGATTGTGGCTTAACCATCTTCCCTGGGAGGTGATTTCCTGCTCTCCATGTCTCTGTCTTTCTCTGTCTCTCTGGTGAGCACATGTGCCCTATGGCAAAAAAAAAAATCTCAAAAAAAATCTGTACACCACACACACATGCATATATACAAACAATTGCAGTGAAATTCAACCTAAATGATTATAAAAAATATTCATACTGCAAAAAGTAAAGTAGAAAATATTTCTAAATGCAGTAGAGAAGGGAAAGATCCCTTGGGCAAGCATTGAAAACCATTAACTATTAAAGAAACATTTAATACAGTTCTGCATTAAAATTAAAACTTTCTGAATAGTCCAGTTAGCATAAACAACAGTCAACCCCTGTTCAGGGAGGAGCTATTTACTCCAACTATAAATTGGCATAGCAATACTAAATAAAGAATTACACAAATCAAATTGAAAACAAACATATAAATAACTTGGCAAAGTATACAAAGGAAAAATCTCCCAATTTTAAATGTCTCTGCAAAAGAATGTCCAACCTTATAGTAGCAGGAAGAACATTTCTTCATTATTCTTTATTGAAGGCCTAGGCCTACCAGCCTTGCTGTCCGCCATTATCTGTTAATAAGCAAGTCTCCAGGCTGAATTATTTCACTGTGCTTTCATGCTCCCCTAGAGTGACTGCACAGTTGTTTTCCATCTTCTGGATTAAGCCTTAAATCATACCTGCTTAATTGACTGCCGTAGTTTACTATACCTTTGATCACTCTGATTCATATTGCTAGCTGTGTTCATCAAGTCTAATTTTGATAGCAAGTTGCTTATATAGAATTGATTGGCTGCTCTCCAGCGATCAAAACCTGTCCTACGCTCCAGCTCCATGCTTCCACTTATACTGTGATATTCTTGAGTCTCGTACCATCAACTTCAAACACGGGGTGCATTTGACTCATTAGTTTAAGATTACTTGATATATTCTACAAAGGAGAAGCTCTTTAATATGGACCACATTATTACTTCTGGGACTTCTACGTAAATAAGAATATTCTGCTGTCTATATTTGTGTCTTCTGACTTGGGGCTAGTTACATAACTCCATACATAAGACAAATACAAGAAAAATATTATAAACATCAGCTTTTGTTAACCTCATTATGTAAAGAAAGGACTTTTTTCAATAGTGTCATCTTCCTTGTAACTCCTCCATTATTCTAAACAAGAAAATATAGAGGAGAGACATTAATAGCTAAAATTATAATGAGAATAATATTTTTCCAAGCATTTACTCCTCCTTTTAGGAAGAAGTAATTTGATGATCCCAAAATTAGTTGTTCAGCTGATCATGATTTCTCTTTTTTTTTTTTTTTTTTTTGGAGAGGTTTTTTCGCTAAAGGGTGTGTGTGCTCTCCAGACAGAGAGAGACATAGAGACAAAAAGCGAGAAATCACCCCCCAGGGGGGATGGTCACGCCGCAATCCCTTCTCCTCCATTCTCCTCTCGGGATCTTGGGCACGCACGCACATGGGCCCGGTGTGAGTTTTAAGCCACCGGGTCCGGGATGCGAACCGCGGTCAACTACGTGGGAGTCCAGCAACATAGCCATTACGCTAACTGCTGGTTCCCATGATTTCTAATTCTGACAAAATCTTATATTCCATTCTTGGCGAGTCCAATTCTAATGATTATAAAACTGAGACAGATGGCTCTTCATTATTCTACGTAAAGGACAGTCTCTTGGATATAAAGTCCACAACAGATGCTTCTGGAGTTTTTTTTGTTTTGTTTTGTTTTGTTTTTGTTAGAAATAAAAGAGAGGGACTGTCAGAAAAGACTCATCGTCTTATTAAAGGGGAATTAAGCCGTACAAAGCACTCAGGAAATTTACTATGAAAGTGTCCTAGACAGCATGCAAAAAGTGCAATTAAAAAGAAGTTTAAGTTACTTTCACACACTTTACCTATCGGATTAAAATATTTCCTAAATTGTGGCCAGCAGATGCTAAACTGTAGCCAGCAGATGGGGTGGTGGTTAGGGCACTGGACTACCATGGTTTGAGTCCTAGACCTGGTGGCTTAAAACTCATACTAAGTGCATGCATATGTGAGCCCAAAATTCCAAGAAAAGAATGGAGGAGAAGAGATTGTGGCGTGGTCATTCCTCTGGGGCAGGGATAATTTCTCACTTTCTGTCTCTGTCTCTCCAGGGAGAATATGTGCCCTATCGCAAAAAATCTCTTGAAAAAAAATTTATAAACTTAAAAGTTAAGTAGCAACGAGGATTCCTATTGGCTTTCGTTTTGCATTTCTTGAGATCTTAGGAATTAATATGCTCTCTTGTGATACAGCGTGCTACAGTATTGGAAGCTGTGCTAATAAGGCTATGGATATTGAATACAAAACTGTCTAACACTTAGTATCACCCAAGCTTGTCAAATCTTATAGCTAAAGTTGAATTCTGAGGATTTCTGGAGGCCTGTGGAACATTCACTGGTTGTTCAGGTTCTCCTCATTGAGATTTAAGATGTGAGCCATTTAATTGCAAACTCTGAAACATCTGTGTTTCTGCCCACCTGCAGTATGGTAATTCCACTTCAGCCAGTAGCTAACATCTGGGCTAAACTCAGCCTCATTGCCCATCTTCAGAATAAGTCTAATGAAAGGAGCCAGTTTCGTTCCTAAATGACAAATTGTAAAAGTAACCACATATTTACACATCAGGTCAGTGGTAAAATCTTAAAGGCCAAGAATAAAATCTCATATACAAACTGGCAAGTATGAGCTTAGAGGGGGTATTTCCATAATTGGCTACAAATTAGTATTACCATTGTTAAAAGTTCCCATGTATTAACATTCTTTGACAAAGAAAGTTGATGTGGACTTTCATTTTCTCTCTTGATCTTGTTAACATGTTCCTTTTAAAAACTGAATGTGATTTTTAAATTTTGCAGTTTTCTCCTTGATATTACAACCTTCTAATAAACTAGTCCTTGAAATGTGGGTCCTAGAGGCTGGCAAGTGATGTGGTGCTTAAGATGCTGGAGTCCCATATGGCTGATTGCGGTTCGAGTCCTGGACCTGGCAGCTTGCTTTCTCACTTTCCCTCACTCTCTTTCTCTCTGTCTGTCTCTGGTGAGCACATATGCCCTATAACAACTTAAACAATACTGATAATAAATATTTATTTTTTTAAAAAATAGTGGGTCCTACCACTTGTGTCAATCAGAATCTGCTATGGCCATAAGTTCCTCCACGGATTCTGAATGATTACTATAGACCCGCTCAGGTCTGATCATCGTTGGACTCACATTCATTGCCACTCAGCAGTCAATAAGTAGGTGACGGTGAGGTTTAATTTGCTCAAGTCATTCTGATATTTAAAAGGTATTATTTTCCAGAGCTTTCTAAGTCCTCAATTATTCATAGGTACTTTTCACATTTAAAGTGCCACAGTTCCATCTTATAGAAATAAAAGTTCAAGAGACATGAGCTCTTTACAGCCAATAAGATTTTTAACTTGTTTGAAATCACCCAGGCATAGAAAGCTCATTAATAGAGACTGGAGAAAAGATGAGCCGAAGAAATGACTTCTGAGAGAAAGGAGGGGGGAAAAAGGTGATCTGCCACGACATTTTCTAGACATTATAGAAAATGAAGTTTAGATATCTCTGATTTCTTCTCAAATTCAGGAACTCAGGTCTTTCCATTTAGCTAAGATCCAAATCAATGCACAATATTGATGGGCCTAAAATATGGAACGCATCAGGCCACAGACTTTGGACTATTTGGGTTAACTCTGAAAAACTCTGCAAGAAGGAACCCAGAAAGCTTGACATTGATTCCAGAGTGACTATGATCGCCTCAAGCATTACTACCTCAGCAACTATCTCCCAACATAGGGAGAGCAATTTAAAGGCAATAATAATTTTCTAGTAACAGCGTAGAAATACATATTAAAAATTGCTTTACACATTATAATAATGTCTTTTTAAAACTTGATTTTATTATAAGTTTTTAAATTTAGATTAAATCACGTACACTTTTACAGCATACAGCACGGTTTTTCCCAGCATGAACACAATGCCTATTAGTGAAATCAAAGATGTTACATATGTATTATCACCAATAGATAACTTTTCACTTTTAGGTCTGCTAAATGTTTTGTTTTGTGGGTCCAGCAAGTGGCATGGTAGTCAGAGTGCTGGACTCCCACATGGCCAAGCATAATTTGAATCCTGGACATTGGCAGCTTCCTCTCTCTCTCTCTCTCTCTCTCTCTCTCTCTCTGAGTGTGTGTGTGTGTGTGTGATGCACATGCCCTGTAGAAAATTTTAAAACTAATGATAAATAAAATTAAACAAATAATTCTTTAAAAATATTTTCTTTTGTCATATCTTTATACCTGTATATATCCGGTAATTTAAAATAATTGCTACACTAAAAATACCAACCAATATCTTCTAAAATTGTTTCCTCCTATGCTCAAGTTTATGGCATTTATGAAGTTCTTTCCTTTCCAATTTGCCAGTTGAGATATATATACCTACTTGAAAATGTAACATCAGTTACAGAGCAACAAAAGTCATGCTCACGGAATTAACAAAATTATACCTAAATTCACATCATCAAGCATTTTAGGAAATTTGCATACTTGAATGAGGTGTGATATTTGATTGGAGAAAGTCTAGTTGTAAATATTGGGTATAGAAAGATAAGTAGGCTATGAACTGGCAATCTTTTGGACACCAAAAGCATAAAGCCAGTTCAGTAATCCAGCGACTATGTAGTATATACATATGGTCTGTGATGGCCTTTGCATATTATCGGTCTTTCAGTTATGTCCCAAACATATATACTATATAACATTTATATTATATAATTTAAAGATTCATTGAAATCAAAGCTCATATAATTGAGTAGGTTAATAACCCAAATTCTAGGGATATCTCTGTATCTATCACATGTGGTCACGTATGTGTGCATACATGTGTATATACAGAGAGCTAAGTCATGGTTCTAATTTTCTAGCTATGTGAACTGGGTTCATTTTCCTGTTTTTGCAATTTTCCATCAGTGAAATAGAGATACTAATGGCAGCAGACTTCTATGACTGCTATGAGAAATAAATGAGTTGTTATACATAAGACCTCTGGTAATAATACATTATTAATTAATATTGGTTATTTTTTTATTATTACGTTGTCCAAGCTCTTTAACTAGAATATCCCTTGACCATATGTGCTAAGAAAACCTGCTACAGGGACCAGCAGTTAGCGTAGTGGTTATGTCGTTGGACTCCCATGTACTTGACTGCGGTTCATGTCCCAGACCTGGTGGCTTGAAACTCAAGCCAAGCGCGTGTGCATGCATGCCCAAGATCCCGAGAGGAGAATGGAGGAGAAGGGATTGTGGTGTGGCCATCCCCCCGGGGGCTGATTTCTCACTTTCTGTCTCTCTGTCTCTGTCTGTCTGTCTGGCGAGTGCACACGCCCTATAGCAAAAACCTCTCCAAAAAAAAAAAAGAAAAAAGAAAAGAAAACCTGCTACAGCAAGTTGGCTGGGCTGTGGGGTTTCTGATCCTGGGTCTCTGTTCTCTCAGAGATGTGAGCAACAACAAAAAATTTAAAAATTACTGAGTTATATTATTAGCTGAAGGTTTTGAAGATAAGGAGGCATTTTTACTTATTTTTATGTCCCTACTACATAGTCTAGTACTTGAGAACTAATTTCATTTTTTGAAGATAGGCTAAACGACCATCAAACGATGGACATTTATATAGCAGAAAAGATACTCTGAGTTACTTAGGAGGGAAGGGCTCATGGTATAAATCTCAGATGATCACATCCAAATATAAGACGAGACTACCCCAGAGTGGAGCCAGGGCCAACATGGAGAAAAGGAAAGCCACGGTGACCATGGGACAGGCTCTTTGTCACAGCAATGAAGCAGCAGTGAGGAGCTGTCTCTCCCATCAGCTATCCCAACCTCCCTGTGGTGGGAGCCAGGTAAGATCCTGAATTAGCAGCAATAACACCTGAGATCATGTCAATCTTGAAACAGGGTTGGATAGGCAGAAAGATAGGGCAAAAGCCAAAAATCCACTCAGAAGGAGGTAGATATATTTAAGCCAGATTTCTTACACCTGAAAGGAAAGCATACCGTTTCATATTGCCGCAGTTGATTTTCGGCTTGAATCATCTTATTTTGGGACTACAATATTGTTCATTTAGCTTTACACTTTGAAGACAGCATAGCTATGGTGGGTGAGTGTATAGTACAGGCCAGCTGTCTGGGAGAAGAGAACTACATAATTATTGAGGATTTGATATATCCCAAGCAACAAACAGTGATTTTGTACTGAATCATTTTGTACTGAATCTGTATTCTGAATTTTATACACACACACACACACACACACACACACACACACACATATATACACATATATTTCTTTTTACTGCCAGAGGGTTCCTGAGCTTACAGAGAGAAATACAGAATAAGTGAGAGGGAGCAGGAGAAAGAGGGAGAGAAAGAACCCACAGCAGGGCATGGTCAGGCCACAATCCTTTTCCTCCATTTCTCCATCATGTCAGGATTTTGGACATGCATGCACCTGCACCTAGTGTGTTTTCAAGTCACTGGGGCCAGGATTTGAACTGCAGTTGGCTAGGTGGGATCTGGCTCCCCTAACCACTGCACTATGGCGCCAGTCACCTGTTTTTAATTTTATTGATAGAATTATTACTAGTTAATATTTTTAAAAAATAAATACTCCATAAGATCATATACTTAGCCCGACCTTGAACTGTCACTGGCAATGAAAATTCTCTGTAAATATTTTTGGACCAGTGAATGATTAGAATATCGCTAACACTGATGTTTTCTTCTTTTCTAGGGAAAGCCATTGTGCATTACTCAAAGCTTTCTTCTTTCTTTTTCTTTCTTTTTTTCTTCTTTCTTTCTTCCTTTTTCTTGAGAGAGAGATTTTTGCTATAGCATGCATGCCTCACCAGAGAGACAGAAAGTGAGAAATTGCCCCCCAGGAGGATGGCCACACCACAATACCTTTTCCTCCATTCTCCTCTCAGGATTTTGGGCATGCACACACATGCACTGGCACAAGTTTTAAGTCACCAGGCCCAGGACTTGAACTGTGGTCAGCCCTGTGGGAGTCCAGCAACATAAACACTACACCATCTGCTGGTCCCTATTCAAAGCTTTTATATATATAAATGATATGATTAAACTGGATTAATTTGAGTACTTGTTTTACTCAGATTTCATGGAATTCTAGAAATTCTAGGAATGTGGAAACATTTATTAAGGACACATAAAAATTATTCACTATTTGGGAAGAAATCTATGATACGCATAGGGGGTTGGACTTAAAGATGTAAATTAATAAATTATATGATTAAGTTAGACGAAGTTAAAGAGAGGCATTGTGTTAGAGACGTTAGCTTCACAGCAAAGTCTGCAAATCTACATTTCATAGATATCCTGGAAGTAGGACACTGATGTAGGCTGAGTTTCTTCTTCCAGAGTTACAGGAATATATGCATCAACAACCACTAATTGCAGTAAAGAAAGATAACACTGATTTTCCATCTTCCAATAACTCATTGGCCAAGTAGGAGAAAGAGAAGAATATGTTGACAGAAAGTGTGACTGAGAGAGGCTAGACAGCATTTTTGAACACATGCTAGGTGCTAGACACTATTCCCGGCATTTTGCATATACTGCTCAATTTTCTCCATACCATACAAGGTATTATCTTTATCCTTACATTGGATAGATGAAAACTGGGGTGCTAGAATTTCTCTCCAGTGAATGTTGGAGCTGAGGTGTAAATGCAGGCATTCTGATTGTAGAATTACAATGTTATCTGTTGTCTCACTAAATGAGGTAGAAATTAAGACCGTGGATAAGAAAGAAAAAAGTTAATCAGACATACAGCAGATGGCTAATGGTCAGAAACGAGGCTAAGGAGTTGAGTGGGGAATGGACTTCGGAAAGTGATGAACAAGGAAGAAGTGAGATGAGCTGACGCGCCCCTGTGCTGAGAGCCCCACTAGGTCAGCGAACGTTCCAGCTCCCTCGGTTGGCAAAGCACTGCGGCAGAAAAGCTCGACCGTGGAGATGAACGAAATCATTTTCCTTGGTTACACCCTCAGGCACATGTATGAAAGCAGAGGCAATAGACATGATGCAAACACATGTCTTTCTTGCCATGGTCTCAGATGTGTATTTCATATGTTGTCCCTCTGCACATTCGCTATAAAAGTAAGACTAAGCCATGTGAAAATTCCAGAGAACACCAGTCGTATCGTATTTCACGTGGACTTCTCCAGGTCTGCCAATTCCAGATCCCAGGAGGAGCACCGGGAAGATACTTCTGTTGTTTTTGTTTTGATTTGTTTTGTCCTGTTTGGAATCAGAGGACATCATACAGTTCTGCATCTGTTCCCCATTTATCTTTGACAATTATCCTACCACTGTGGATTATCTTTCCCCACAGTATATACACCCCATATTTATTTGCTATCACCCTGAGAGTCTGCTTTTGTTCCAAATTTACAAAATGTTTATTACAGTCATGGTCCTAAATACTTTATAAATTTCACTTATTTGATTCCAAAGCACCCATAGGATAAATACTTAAGTTGCCTCATTGACAAATAAAGGAACAGAGATTCAGAGAGGTCAAGTTACTCACCTCTGGTCACACAGTTGAAAAATGGGAGCACGAGGATGTAAATCTGGTTATTTTTATCATCAGGGCATATATTTCAGGTTAGTTTTCTCATCCAATCTGGATATAATTTTCAGTGGTTTTACCAATTAATATTTATCATAAACACTTTTGGCTTTTGTTCAGTCATTATTTTATTTATTTTGCACATTCCTTTTGCAATGTGTTTTTGTTCTGTTTTAAATAATTTGTCCTTCAAGTCACAGTTTTACTGTTTATGACTTCAATCAATACATATAAACTGCTTGATTTATAACTTTGGAAGATGTGTGTTCTCTCCTGCATGGAAGTTGAGGACAAGAGGGACATTGTAGCCTCTCAACCTTTCTGCCCTCTACTTCTCAATCTTTTTTTCTTACTAATCACACTATTGTGATTGTTAGGAGTAATTTATTCATGATAGAGCATACATGTACACATGCTAGAGAGCGAGACATACCCTCAAAGGGGACTGCTCACGCTGTGACCCTTTCTTCCAGCCCTCGATCCGGTCGGATCTCACGCTCACATCTGGCATCTTACAGGTCAGCTGGGTGAGGTTCCAACCCAGGTTTGGCCATGTGACTTTCAGCACTGCAGTTCACTATAGACTGTGCCACCTAGGCTGGGTCACGACTGCCACTTTTTTTTGGGGGGGAAAGGGGGTTTTGCTATAGGATACGTGTGCTCGCCAGAAAGATAGAGAGAAACAGAGAGACAGAAAGCGAGAAATCACGCCCCAGGGGTATGGCCATGCCGCAATCCCTTCTCCATTCTCTTCTCGGGATCTTGGGCATGCACGCACACACACCCAGTGTGAGTTAAAGCCACTGGGTCCAGGACTCAAACCATGGTGGACTACATGGGAGTTTAGTGACATAGCCCTTATGCCATCTGCTGGTCCCATGACTGCCACTTTTATGTCCATAATCATGATGTTGTTTTTATGGAATTCATTTTCTATTCTTCCTTTTCTTTCACAAAAGAGACAGAAAGAGACAAGTCCCATCAACAGGGTCTTGCCATGCTGTGATCCTCTCATGGTCTTGCAGCCGACCAGGATCATGGGTGTGCATCCCTGGTGTGTCCGACGTGTCCAGGTTGGCCAGGAATTTGAGCCTGGACCTTCCCATATGATTCCTATATCAGGCAACAGTGCCCAACTGCCCACACTATCATGGCTGGGATCCTGTACTTAGAATCTACATATGTAGATAAATACATAACCAGTCCTTTTCAAATCATGCTTCTCATTCCTGATTTGGATACACTGATCCATCACTCAGTAGGATGAATATCTTAGGTAAGTAATTTATCTTTATCAGGGAAGTTTTATAGCTATTGTCATTCATTGATTATATATTGGGTTGGAAAAGTCATGACACATTTTTGCATAGAAAAACACAGGAAAATACAACATGACTTTTCTGATGATCCAACACTTCCTGTTCATATTTTAAATAAATAGAATATGATTGTTATAAAACTTTATAATGTATTTCTTACGTAGAACACTCTGCATATATTGCTCAAGTGTTTCCTTACTTTAACTTGATGAGGAGAATTCTGAATCTGGTTATTTTGTGCTTTCATCTTTTATGAATCTTGATGTTTCCACTTGAAGCCATGTGGTTCTTTTTCTTTTCTTTTTCAAAAAGTTTATTTAGTTCTATATCTTCCATGAGAGAGAGAGAAAAAGAAAAGAGAAAGAGCGAAAAAGTGAGACAGGTACCCTCGACCAGGTCTTCACCACTGCAATCCTACCGCTAGCCTCAGCCGGTATCGTAGGCACATGTACACACGCACCGACATGCAAAGTGGGCCCCCCAAAATGTGAAGCCAGGACCCTCTCATACAGTCCCAGCATCATGAAGCTTTGCATTACCGTTGTACCACCATGGCTGACTGGGATTCTTGAGGTTTCAAGATCAATGCTATCAACATAAGAGTCATGATTTATCCTTTTTCGTGAACTTTTTCTGAAACATGTTTGGCATAATTTTGCCTAAAAAGTTAATTCTTCCATTATTTCATCATATATCTTTTTTTCTTTTATTTTTCTTATATCCATTCTCTTTTTTTCTTCCAGAAATATAATTATGTTCATGTTTGATGTCCTTTTTTCCATGTCTATCATCTTATTAATTACATGTTTTAGTCTTTAACAATTTCGTTTTGTGTATTTTTCTCATGTTTGTCTTTATTCTTGTCTCTGTCTCTGTTTTGTTGTTGTTGTCTTGTTGTTTTTAAGAGGTTTTTGCCTTAGGGCATGTGCGCTTACTGGAGAGAGAGAGATAGAAACAGTAAGAGAGAAAGTGATAAATCATCCCCCAGGGCGGATAACCATGCTGTAATCCCTAGCCCTCCTGGGATCTTGGGCAAACACATACATGTACCCAGTATGAGTTTCAAGCCAGCTGATCCGGGACTCAAACCGTGGTCAGCCATGTGGAAGTCCAGTGCTGTACCTGGTACACCATCTGCTGGCCCCTATTCCTGTCTCTGTTTTAGGTAGTACTTATTCTATTTCTTTGTGGTTCCAATGTAGTTTTCACTTCTGTAGTAGTTTTATTATTTTCTTTCTATTGGGTTGTTGAGACTATCCTGATGCATTTTAACAAAGAAAAACAGAAAACTATGTCATGACTCCCAATGACCTAATTTTTTTTTTTATGTTTTGCTGGTTTATATTTTTTTCTGCTAGTACTCACTTCTTTTTAAATATTTATTGTAATTTATAATTTATATATAGTCACTACACATCTTTGTAGGGTACAGAAAGTTTTTTAAAAGCATTTAGATGGTGTATAATACAAAAATCGAGGATATTAACATAATTTCCACCTTCAACATTTAATGTATAGAGTGAACCTTCAGAACCTACTCCACTGATATTTTGGAAGTATATGCTGAATATCTATGGTGTTCTTTACTGTGAAATACAGTCCAAAAGAAAAGCGAATTGATTAAAAATCAGACAACAAAAAGTCTCATAAATTAATGAGGATGAATTTTTTAAAACAGATAATCTTAAAATAGCCAATGAAAGAAGAATTCGTAGTTTTCATGTAGAGGACCATGAAATTTAGGAGTTTATAATTCGAAAAGACTTATGGCGTCATTGGTCCAGTTAGAGATAGGCAAAATTGTATATAACATAGAACATTACGAAGAGATAGAAAAGAATAATTTTACTCACACTCTGTAGATCCGTGTAAGACCATAGTTCTGTATTGTGCATAAAGAAATAAGTCCTCAAAGAACCAAAACAAGATAAAATTGGAAAGAATTGTTTAAAAGTGAAGACATGGTAAAGTAAGTGATTTGGTGATTTACAGGTATTCTACCTAACCTCTGATCACAATGGGAGCAAAAAGGTTTGGGTATACTAGAATCAAACACCTGAAGACAGGAAACTTTGGACGAATTCTCTCCCAACCCCCCTGGCAGTAAAGGGAGAGAAACTCCCCTCTGAAAACCTAGACCCAAAACTCCTACTATGGATTCCACACTCCCACCCACAGGAGAGGAGAGAAACCCGCACAGAGCTAATGCACCATGGGGAAGCGCATGAGCACACAGCTACAGAAACATACTCCATAGAAGTAGGAAGAAATGAGTATATTACCAGGTGACTAAAATTCAAAGCACAGCCTCAAGAAATAGAAGTAAACCAGGAAATACCTCCCCATCAAGGGAACATAATAACTCCTCACCAACAATGGATAAAACACAAGAGATCACAGAAATGTCAGAAAAAGAATTCAGAATATTCATTGTAACAAAACACAGTGCGATGCAATAGAAAACAGTCAATTCCAGGAGAAGAGAAAATGCTTCTATGACTTGATGGAGGAACTCCATAAAGAGACAGATACACTGAAAAGAATCACACAGAACTTCTGGAGATAAAGAATATGATGCAGAAAACCAAAACCTCCCTCGAAAGTATTGACAGTAGATTAGACCACAGAAGAAAGAATCTCGGACCTTGAAGACAAAATCCCCAGTTTAGTCCTAGCAACTGAAGAGAAGAACAGCTATTAAAAATCAGGACAACATACAGGAACTCGTAGACACCATTAAACAGCTGAATATCTGCATTATAGTAGTCCAGAAGGTGAAGAAACAGGCAAAGGCATAGAAAATCCCTTTCGTTCTATATTAGCTGAAAACTTGCCAAATTTAGAGAGGCACGTGGGCATTCAAATCCAGGAAATATGAAGGACACCAGATCTAACATAAGAAGATAATCACCAAGACACAGAGCCAAATTGGTCAGAATCAAAGACAATATTCTAAAAATGGGGACCAGCAGTTAGTGTAATGGCTGTGTCACTGGACTCCCATGTAGTCAACTACGGTTTGAGTCCTGGACTCAGTGGCTTAAACTCAGGCCAGGTGCGTGTGGGTATGTGCCTAAGATCCCGAGAGGAGAATGGAGGAGAAGGGATTGTGGCATGTCCAGCCCCCTGGGGGCGGGGGGTGATAGCTCACTTTCTATCTCTCTGTCGCTCTCTTTCTGGAGAGCACACGCACCCTATAGCAAAAACCTCTCCAAAAATAATAATAAAAAAAAGACAATATTCTAAAAATGGCAAGAGAGAAATGCTAGGTTAATTACAAAGTTTATGCATTAAACTAACATGAGACCTCTCAACTGAAACAATGCAGACAAGGAAATAATGGTACAATATACTTAAAATGTAGAAAGAAAGATAATTTCTACCAAGAGTACTACATCTGGCCAGATTATCCCTCAAATGGGAAGGAGAAAAAAAATCTTTCCCAGATAAACAAATGCTAAAAAAATTTGCCAAAATGAACTTAGCTCTTCAGGAAATATGTAAGGGAATACTACACCAGGAATATGAAAGGGAAATAAATAGAAGTAAGAGAACACAAAACAACAGGGAAAAAGGTTAAGTCCACACATGGTGTTAATAATATTAAATGTCAGGATTAAATTTTCCTACTAAAAAGGCTCAAAATGTAGCTTCGCCTATTCTACACATAAGCAGGTTTACATACAAATTTACCAATTATTTGTTAGACAGTTGCCTCCACAGGTTTCAATTTATGTATTAATTATAACCATTACTCATTGCATAAAACTAGGTAACAGAGGAAAAGCCCTAAATGTTATAAGTAGCTGAGTTTCACTTCGAAATGAATTTAAAGAAAGTTAAAACTACCCCCTCCCTTTTTTAAAATCACTACTACAATGTACTTTATCCTTTTTCCTTCTAAAATAATTGTTTTCTTTAGCTGACTTAAGAATATGGACATGTATTTTTGTGATTTTTTTTGTTATAGAGACAGGAATTTTTACTTTCTGAAGTGTTTTATTTATTCAAAATCTTATTACAATGAACCCCTCTCTTTTCTATTCTGTGTATATGCTTGGTGTTAGGATTTTTTTGCTTCTAATTTATCTTTCAACAAGGTAATTCTTTCTGGTACAGATGTTTGCTCAGCAATAGTTAAGGTAGGCCGATGGGTATTGATCAGACGTCACAACAACTTCAGTAAGAAAATGCTGAGGAATCAGCTTTTGGCGTTCCCTCTGCAGGACAGGCAGTCACCCAGGCAAGAGGTGTTGGCTCTCTGTGAAGCCTGTAGCCCTTCGGTGTTTTGTTTAATGGTTACTGTTGATCTCTGCCTAGTCAATTCCCTCCCCGGCTGTAAAATTGGGTGCCACTCATGTTCTGTTCTCCATTATGATTCGCCGCTGTGACACTTATCCTGCATGAGACATACAGATGGGAAAAAGCAGAGATAGCCACTGATGACATCTGTCCTCCATCCATGTGTTTTCCTGAGTTTCAGAAGGTGACAAAGTACAGACTTCGCTAACATTTTTTTCTTTTTTCTCATTTCGCTTGCAACTGTAGCTCTTCTGAACTTCTCCTTATGAATTGAGTCTACCTTGCTCAACTCTATAGATGGTCACAATTTAACCAGTATCTCCGTGAAACTAGAGGAGAATTTCCTGCTTCGTGTTTCTACTTTCACATGAAGACCCAATTAGCAGAACGTTGGGGAAGGGTCGGTGTCACTCTCACTGCAGTGAGTTTTACCTAGCAGTTCTAAATGCACTTGTAGACTTATGCTACACTGAAGACTTATAAAAAGTCCTCATGGGACCAGCAGTTTGCGTAATGGCTATGTTGCTGAGCTCCCATGTAGTCAACAGTGGTTCGAGTCCCGGACCTGGTGGCTTAAACTCACACTGAGTGCATGTGCCTGTGTGCCCAAGATCCCAAGAGGAGAATGGAGGAGAAGGGATTGCGGCATGGCCATGCTCCCTGGGGGGTGATTTCTTGCTTTCTGTTTCTTTCTCTCTCTGTCTTTCTGGCAAGCGCACACGCCCTATAGCAAAAACCTCTGGGGGAAAAAAAAGTCCTCAAAATAGAATTCCAACATGTTTTAAGCAAGAAAAAAATTCGGTTTTTGGATATATTGAAAGCTCTAATCACATGTGCTTACTGGGTTACTCTGTAAATGTAATGAACCAGCAACTAGTCAGCATTTGATTAGTGTATTGTAGGGAATACACAGTATATTAAAATTGAACTATACAACAATTTCTAAATATCGCATTCACAAATGATGTCAGATTTACTTTATTCTTTCCCGAGCATCTTGTGTCATTTGAAAGAGGCAAAAGTGCAAGACCAGTCCCTCAGTAACTAATTCGCATTAATCAATGTTTAATTTTTCAGCGTTGCTGAACTAGTGTTTTGCTTCCTTGGCATGGCAGATCATTTTCTTCGATTTTTGCATGAGCACATCTGCCTTTCGATTGTAAATCTCAGTAATAAATCTTTAAAATCTGATCGCGTTTTCTTTCAATGCATGACGATGACACTTCGTTTTTTTCTTCCCACTTTAAGAAGTTCAATGGCGGCCATCAAAACTTTGAAATCATTTTACTCTCCAGCTTCTGTGTGTCTTCAGTTGTTTCCTATTTTCATAGAGATGTATGTTTAAACTTGTGAAAACACACAAACTCTGACACCCAAAGTGAGCTTTATTGGTATCTTAAGATCATTGGGCCAGCCTATGGTATGGTGGTTAAGGTGGCTGGCCCTTATGTGGTAGACTGTGCCGTTCAAGTCTGAGACCCAGCAGCCTGAGAAAATGCCAGGAATTACGTGCCTATGTGCCTGAAATCCTGAAAAGAGGAAGATATGGAGAAGGGAATGAAGCACCAGGGATCCCCATAAGAAGGGAGAGGGGGATTTCTTACTTGCCTCTCTTCTCATTATCATTCTCCAGTGAGTGTATGCCCACTTTGACAAACTTTTTTTTAAAAAAAGATTATCTTCTTGTTCTCAAGAGTGGTTAGAAGAAATGAGAATGCTATTAACAGAGTTTTTAAAATAAAGTGAAAATTGCTGCATCCTAGCTATTATGAATCTCAACTGAGACATGTCGATTGCTCCAAATTCATCTTTATATAATGTCATCTTTCCTTTCACGTTTTGGATTTCTGCATGTTGGCTATTATACCAAGTGTTGGCAACGTAGTGTGTACAGGCCATGTAAGCTGAGTGCCCCTATTTTTATAGAACATGAGAGCAAAGAATGGTTTCTATATTTTCAGATGGCTAGGAGAAAAATCAGAAGCAACATAACATTCCATGGCATGCAAACATTATATAAAATTCAAATTGTAATGGCCATTAATAAACTTTTATTGGAATACAGCTATGCCCATTCACTTACATATTTTCCATGAGCGCTTCCTGCTACAACAGCAGAGTTAAATAGTTGTGACAGACACCATATGGCCCCGAAAGCCTAAAATATTTATTATCGGGATCTGTACAGGAGAAGTAAAATGTGCTGATGCTGGTATTGCAGGAAAAGTTTCCCAAACCTAGATGTTATTATCAAGAGTCTGCACAGCTGCTAAGAGCAGGTTGTGAAGTTTGACACTGGCCTCCTGTGTATACTAACTCGGTGACCTTGGGAAATGTACACATGGTCTTCGTGCATCAGTATTTGATCTGGGTAATTATTATTATTATTTTTTGAGAGGTTTTTGCTATAGGGCACATGCGCTCACCAGAAAAACAGAGAGAGACAGAGAGACAGAAAGCGAGAAATCATCCCCAGGGGGGTTGGCCGCACCACAATCCCTTCTCCTCCATTCTCCTCCTCTGGGGATCTTGGGCACACACGCATATGCGCCCAGGATGAGTCTAAGCCATCGGTCCAGGACTTGAACCACAGTCAATTACTTGGTCGTCCAGCGACATAGCCCTTATGCTAACTGCTGGTCCCTGATCTGGGCTATTTGATTTCACAACTTGTAGTGAGAATCCAAGAATTATCATAGATAAAGTTCTTTTTTTAAAAAAAGAATTATTTTATTTAACTTTATTTATCCATTTATTTATTTTAATTTGACCAGAGAAGAATAGAGTGAGACACAGAGAGAGAGAGAGAGAGAAATCAAGAAAGCAAGCCACCAGATCTGGCACTCAAACTGTGGTCAACTGTATGGAAGTCCAGCTCCCTTAACCACCATGCCACCTGCCTGTCCCATAGCTAAAGTTCTTATAAGATTGCCTAACAGAGAGAAATAAAATTAACGGTTTAAAAATTTAATTTGCATTATGTAAGATCACTAAACATGTGTTCAGACATTTTCCAAAAAGAGCTTCATAAAAATAAAACTAACGCGGGGTCTGCATGTGGCATGGTGGTTAAAGTGCTGGACTTCCCACAGGGTTAACCATGGGTCAAGTCCCAGACCTGGCAGCTAGCTTTTTCACTTTCTCTCTCTCTCTCTCTCTCTCTCTCTCTCTCTCTCTCTCGTGAACTCATGTGAAGATAATACAAATAAGTAAAATAAATAAGTCTATAAAAATAAAACTAATTCAAATTTCAAAGCTTTTATACATATAATAGCTACCTAGTCATGTAAATTAATTCATAAATATATTTGTATTGAATTCTAAGAAGGGTTAGGACAATTGCATGATTTCTTACCCCTAAGATTATTACTTAATATGCACATGCACATGCCCAAGACCTTGGGAGAAGCATGGAAGAGGAGGGATTATGGTGTGGTCATTCCCTCAGGGACTGATTTCTCACATTTCTTCTCGCTGTCTCTGTCTTTCTCTCTTTGGCAAGCAAACATATCCTAAGTCAACAACTTCTACCAATAATAATAATAATAAAAAAGAATATTACTTAAAACATAGAAAAGTTTAAAAATGCTTATGTGATAGGCTAAGAATTAAAAATAATGCAGAGATAACAGAAAAGGATATCTGTTCAATGTAATACATGGGTTAAAATTGCACAAAAATTGGGTCTTTAGGAATCTCATGACCTAGTTTTCTGTTTCTCTATGCAAAAATATATCATGTTTTTTTCTGACAACCCAATATTAGTCTATCAAGTCTATATTCCTTAACTCATTTGATTTAATGGTTAAAAGTCAGGAGGCCAGTAGGTGGCATAGGGGTTAAAGCACTGGACTCCCACACAGCCAGCCATGGTGCAAGTCCCAGATCTAATGGCTTGCTTTCTCACTTTCCCTCTCTCGCTAGTTAAAGTATTAAAAAATAATAATATTACATAAATAATTCTTTTTTAATAATACATTTTTAAAGTTTGCTATAGGGCATACGTGCTCACCAGAGAGAGACAGATAGAGAAAGAAACAGAGAGAGAAAGTGAGAAAGAAAGCCACCAGGTCCAGGACTCAAAACACAGTTGGCCACGTGTGTCCAGCACATTAACTACCATTCCACATGCTGGTCTCAAATAATTAATTATTTTTAAAAATTCACTGATCAGGGAACCAGCAGTTAGCGTAACGGCTATGTCGCTGGACTCCCACGTAGTCAACCACGTTTCGCCTCCCGGACCTGGTGGCTTAGAACTCATGCCGGGCGCGTGTGCGTGTGTGCCCAAGATCCCAGGAGGAGAATGGAAGAGAAGGGACTGCGGTGTGACCATCCCCCCTGAGGGGTGATTTCTCGTTTTCTGTCTCTATGTCTCTGTCTGTCTGGTGAGCGCACGTGCCCTATAGCGAAAACCTCTCCAAAAAATTAAAAAAAAAAAAATTCACTGATCAAAGATAATGTGCTCCAGAAGCTAAAACATATAGAAGAAATATGACATATTTCACATTTTTCCTTATTGTGTATATGGGAGAGTCTTAAAAAAGTTCATAGAAAACATATTCTGAAAAAATATGCAAGGATTTAAAAAAGGTTTGCACCAAATATATTCAAATTTTAATTCTATTTTTCTATGTACTGTTTGAATTTCCCTTGTGTTACAATTATAATACATTTAGGCATGGAAACTTTTTCTCCAATATATTAAAGTAGCTGAAATAAGAACTTACCAAGGTTTGTAATTACAAGACTCCTGGAAAAGTACATAAAGTCTATATAATACAGTTGGTCTTTAAGATTTCTGTGGATAAGTTTGCTGTTAAGATATTTAATAAAAAATAAATTTGAAAAGCACCAACTTTTATGCTCCCCAGAAAATTTTAGGGTTAGATATGAATTTGAAATAATGGGCACAAGTTTTCCCAAACTCACAAATACATTTGCATGTTTATTTTTCCTTTTACCCTCATGTTACGTGAGTAATAGTCATAGTATTTTTTTTCAGGTGTAACATTTTCAGTTGTCCAAGATAAGATTTTATTGGCACTCATAAATTTGGTTTCTGTTTTATTGTTTGAGTCATATATGTTTCTTGTGTTATTGACTTGGTAACTTTGAGAAGTCTCTCACCCCTTTCACAAATAGACCTAAAGTTGACACTTTTACTAGAGAGCGTATGCCTTTATATCCTGTCCAGCACATTTAAGTAAGCCTAGTTTTAGTTTTGTATGTCCTCATTTCTCCATTTGCCTATGAAACCCCTTCAAAATATAAGGGCTTTGGTTTTATATGGAAAATAAATTTTACCAAAATAATCATATATGTACTGTATGTTTCAAGTCTATGGAATTCAAGAATAGGCAAAACTAACCAGTAGTGATAAAAGTCAGGAGAGTGGTTATGTCTGACAGTGAGTACCGTTGTATTGACTGAAAAGGAACATGAGGAAGCATGTTGGAGAAATAATCCCTTCTCCACCCTTCTCCTCTCAGGATCTTGGGCACGCATGCACACGCGCTCAGCGTGAGTTTTAAGCTACCAGGTCCGGGACGCGAACCGTGGTCGACTACACAGGAGTCCAATGACATAGCCATTACGCTAACTGCTAGTCTGGGGAAATGAACATTTCTATGTCTTGTTTTGGGTGGTAATTACACAGGTAGGCACATGTGTCAACATGTTTTGAGCTACGAAATTTGTTGTGTATTTTAAGAAAGCTCATCTCAATGTTTTGTTAAAGAAAAGAAAAGCTAGAAAGGATATTATCCGCATTATGCTGGAGTTTTTAAATCATAGCTCCATCCATAAAATTTGAAACAGTTGTGCACTGAGTGAATGCAAAGAAGCCAAGTCATGGAATAAGGTTCCACAGAGGGTGGGAAACCAGAAATCACACCCAGGGGCCACCAAAAAGCAGTAAGAGAATGAGTGAAACACTCTGAGTCTTGCTTTCTCTTGTTCATTTATCAATCCTCTGAAATCACCACAGCCTTTTCTTATTTCTGTTGCTATCCTAAATATAAAAAAAACATCTGGGAAAGGCAGGCGACCAGCAGCAGCAGCTGTGACTATTGGCACAGAAGAAAGGAGTAAGACACAGTGATGGCAGCGTGTCACACAACAGCGATAAAACTGGGCCAAGTAGCAGCGTGCCCAAGGATGGCAGAGAACTAACCGCCAGAAGGGCCATCAACACTGCCACTTTCCAACATGCCTAAGAAAATGTCAGCACAAACACTGGTTCTTAGTCAAATCATGAATACATAGTGAGTCGAACTCCTTTTGATCAAAGCATGCCCCAGTTCTCAGTATCCCAAACCCAATATACATTCTAACCTGGATTTTTGTTAGTAACATCTTGCAGCTTGCTAACTACTTAGTGTGCTAAGTAAATCTGCGACAAGAGAAAAATGTTACTGATCACACATTTGATGGTTTCTTTGCATTTCTCAGCAATTTCAGGTAGTCTGGGTTGTAATCTCTGAACCTGGCACGTAAATGCTTGTTGAAGATGAGGACAACAAAGAGAACCTGGGACCACCCGCTAGGAGATTTAGAAGGGGACCTTTACAAAGCCCAATGGAAGATGGTAGAGTAAATCTGACTGTATCCATTATTACAAACACAGGAATACACTAAAAGCCCAACTCTCTAAACAAAAGCTGTTAGGGTACAATTAAAAAAACCCAAACACGTATTATGCAAATCCTATCTAAAAGAAAGTTGGTATTGCTTCATAAGTATAGCAAACTAGACCTTACCCAGAAAGCAATGTTAAAGGGACTCCAATAATTGATAAATTATTAGGTATTTCCAGTAATAAAAACTAATTATAAACTACTATGCACCAAATAATAAAGCTTTTTATAAAGCGAAAACCAAGAACTACAGAGAAATTCTCAAATTGGCCACAATAAAATTTTAACACACCTCTCTTGGATAGGTCCATTAGCCAAATCTAGAAAGTATCTAGAAAATTTAAAGAACAAATTAACATAAGCCTTTTTTTCTTTTTTCTTTTTTTTGGAGAGGTTTTTTTCGCTATAGGGCGTGCGTGCTCGCCAGACAGAGACACAGAGCCATAGAGACAGAAAGCGAGAAATCACCCTCCAGGGGGGATGGCCACGCCACAATCCCTTCTCCTCCATTCTCCTCTCGGGATCTTGGGCACGCACGCACATGTGCCCAGAGCGAGCTTTCAGCCACCGGGTCCGGGATGCGAACAGTGGTCGACTACGTGGGAATCCAGCGACATAGCCATTACGCTAACTGCTGGTCCCTAATTTTGAAAATATTTTAAGATAACTAGGGCTTAAATTTAGCTAGAAATCTAATAATGCAAATAAAAGTAAATCCTGTATCAAAGAAAAGTCATGTTGAGAATCAACAAATTTTAGATGTGAATCTTAAAGAAATACAGGGTTCAGATTATGATATACTTTGAGGAAAAAATACAGTTTAATTTTTAATATATGTTTAAAATATTAATTTAGAATATACAAACATATGAAGCCTGAAGCCTGAAAATTAATTAGTGAACTAATAAGAAAAGGATGGGGGCTAGCACATAGTGTAATGGTTACATTGCTGGACTCCCATGTAGTCAATCATGGTTCTGGTCCTGGACCCAGCAGCTTAAAACTCACTCTGGTTGCATGTGTGTGTATGCCCAATATCTCAAGAGGAGAATGGAGCTGAAGGGATTGTGGCATGGCCATCCCCTCAGGGGATGAGTTCTTGCTTTCTGTCTCTCTATCTCTCTCTTGTCTCTCCAGTGAGTGCATGCAACCTACAGCAAAAATCTCTGTAAAAATTAAATAAATAAGAAAATGGTAAAAAAGATAATCAGAAAATTAGAGGAATAAAAGCAAAGGAATAAAAAAAGAGCAAAATTCCATGATAGAAAACAAAAGTATAAAAGGAAAATAAAATAAAATGTTTTGTATTTTTTTATTTTTTGGGGGGGGGAGGTTTTTGCTATAGGGTGTGCGCACTTGCCAGACAGACAGAGAGAAACAGAGAGACAGAGAGTGAGAAATCACCCCCCAGGGGGGATGGCCACACTGCAATCCCTTCTCCTCCATTCTCCTCTCGGGATCTTGGGCACGCATGCACACGTGCCCAGCGTGAGTTTTAAGCCACCGGGTCCGGGAAGCAAACCATGGTCGACTACATGGGAGTCCAGCGACATAGCCATTACGCTAACTGCTGGTCCCAATGTTTTGTCTTTTTAAAGATTAAGATCATTTAAAAACCTATAACAAATAAAAGTTAATGAAGAAAGACATTTTTTGTGAAGACACAAAAAACATTATAAACACAGAGCATCATAATCATAACTGTTAGGTCTAAAAGAAAATACTACAATATTTTAAAAATTACTCTAATAAGTTGAAACTCTATGAGAAACTAAAATTTTTCTAGAAAAAATAAAATGCTTCAAAATGGACTGAAGGGGACTTTTTTTTAAAAAAAGAGATATTTTCAACTCGAATAGTACAGTAACCACTGAAGATTGAATCAGTAAGTAAAGTATCTTTCTCCTAACAAATCCCACAGGCCTAAGTGATGTTGTTTGTCAAGATTACCAAATAATCTAAAGGCAAAAGTTTCAATTTTATGCTCTTTCAGAGATTGGAAAGAACATCTTTGCTTCAGTTTTAAAAGTCAGCATAATCTAGTTAACAGCAGTACTTAAGGACACATGGAAACAAACAATATAGGCTAGTTCAGTTCATAACTGTGGAAATGGAAGTCTTGAGTAAATTATCAATACAGTGACTCTTTCAATATCTAAAAATCAAAATATACCATTAGCAAGTTGCTTTATTTGGGGAATTCACATTTGGTGTATCATTAGAAAATGATTTACCAATGAACAGATTGAGAAAATCCAATCGATCATCTCAGACACTCTCCTTAAGAAGTAAAATAAGGTAAGGAAACTTGCCTAACATGGGTAGTATTCTAGTTCATTCTGATATAAATAAAAAAAAAAAAGTAAAAAGAAAAGAAAGGAAAAAAAAAGGACCAACAGATGGAGTAATGGTTTTGTCACTGGACTCCCACATAGTACACCACAGTTTTTAAGAGTCTTGAACCCAGCAGCTTAAAACTCACACTGGGAAAAAAAAAAAAACTCACACTGGGCGCATGCTCATGTGTGTCCAAAACCCTGAGAGGAGAATGGAGGAGAAGGGATTGCAGTGTGGCAATCCCCCCTGGAGTGGGGATGGGTTCTTGCTTTCTGTCTCTCTGTCTCTCTGTCTTTCTGGCAAGCCCACGTGCCCCATAGCAAAAATCTCTCTCAAAAATAAATAAATAAATAAATAAATATAAATAAATAATAGAAAATGCCCACACCTGTGTGATTTATACAACTAGAGTTTGATTCAGTTCATAGTTTGGAGTTCCAAGGGCCAGGGGCCACATCTGGTGAGTGTGTCCTTGCATGAAGCCTGACCAATGGTAATAGTGGTCATTAGCATCCCAGACAACATATGTGGTTTGACTTTCAGTCAAGTTAAATCTGCTTCCCTGGTGAATATTTGCTGGTCACATATTTTCATCAACCTGAGACTGGTTTTGACATGCCTTGAAGATGGAGAGCCTTGAGACTGCATTCTCACCAGTAAGCTAAACAAGATAGAGGTCCCATGGGTCTATTCTTAGAAATTATATGTCAGAAGGGACCAGCAGTTAGCATAATGGCTATGTCGCTGGACTCCCATGTAGTTGACCATGGTTCACGTCCTGGACCTGGTAGCTTAAAACTCACGCCGGTTGCATGTGCGTGCGTGCCCAAGATCCTGAGAGGAGAATGGAGGAGAAGAGATTGCGGAGTGGCCATCCCCCCTGGGGGGGTGGTGGTGATCTCTCGCTTTCTGTCTCTCTGTCTCTCTCTCTGTCTGGCAAGAGTATGAGCCCTATAGCAAAAACCTCTCCAAAAAAAAAAAAAAGAAATTATATGTCAGATACAACAGAAAGAGTTAACACCTAGAATTTGTAAGTACTATCTTTAAATCATTTTTTTAAAAATATGACCTAATAGGAAAATATAACAATTATAAAAGAAGACAATTCATAGAAGAATTGTATCTTAATATATAATCTTACCAGTTACCAAAGTATTAAAAATTGAAACACACAGACTAAACAGCATTTTTCACCTATTTGATTTTAAAAATTGAAAATGTAGATAACATCTAGAGTTGATAATGATGGGAAAAAGGGAACTCTCAGATACTGATGAAGAAAAGGTAGAATAGTATTGTCTATTTAAATAGCAAGTTGAGGGCCAGCCAGTAATGTGGTGAAGGTGGCTGAATCTCACATGGCCAATTGTGAGGTCCAACTCTCAGACCTGGTGGCTGGAAAAACACATGAGGCACAAGTGCATGCATTCTCAAGTCCCAAAAAGGAGAGATGGAGGAGAAGGGATTGTGGTGTGACCATTCCCCATGAGGGTGCCTTCTCACCTTCCTTCTTTGTCTCTCTCTGGATAGTGTGTGCACCCTCTAGCAAATTAGCAACAACAAAAAGGAACAAGTTGACAGCTTCTATTTTCTTTTTAATGTTAATATTCTTCAATTTAGCAATTCCACCTTGGGCATATAGCTTAGTGAAACTTTTGCACACATAAAAAAAGAAATAAAAAAGGATGATATTGTGTTCCATACCAAAAATCACAATCTAAATTACCATCAACAAAATAAAATAAATATATCAACACTACAGAAAACTAGGTAGTAACATAAAATGTTTCATATATTTTATAAACATTTTATACATGTAAAATGCTTTATATATATGTATGTAAATATATAAAATGTATAAGCCATTTTATTTAACAATGTTATATGTACCACATTATTTACTATGTTGTGCATATTATGTTAATATTATTATATGATATGTATAATATATTAGATATAATATGCATATAATATATAACATATTGTTAAATGAAATATACATTAATATTGTTAAATAAAATATACATGTATATTATAACAATAGTAATTTTCAGAAAAGTATAGATTTTTTCCTATTAATGTTAAAATAAACAAAACCAAAATATGTTTAGTAAGTAGAAAAATAGTCACATGAATAAAGACCAAAAAATAATAATGATATTTGAAATTAGGAAATACTTAAGGAGGGAAAAAAGAAAGTTTCTATGTCATACATTTAAAATTTTTAAATAGCCATTTATTTATTTGTAATTATAAATCAGAAACACAAACACACATGGAATATATATTAATAAAGGATACACCTTCTTTACGTTTCTCCCCCTGACAGGTGGCATTGTATGTCTCCCCCTTGAGTAAGGGTGAGCTTTGTACACTGGGCAGCATTAACCAGTAGAACATGGCATCAAGGTGCTGAAACAGTCTCTAGGCACTGGTCCTAATCGACTGCATGCTTCACTTCGGCTGTCCTGGAACACTCACTGCAATGATGATCCCTCCAGGAACCCAGCCAGCTTGCTAAGAGAAGCAAGCCTAGGTCATGGGGAGTCCACAGTCCCTGATGAGCCCCAGCCAACAGTTAATGTCAACTGCACGCTGAGCACACAAGCCATCTTGGATATTTGGTCCAACTGCGCTTTCAACGTTTGACTACAGAAACACTAGAGACCACAAGAAAGAATTGCACAGCTGAGGCCAGTCAACACATGGAATGATGAAAGATAACTGTAAATTGTTGTTTTAAATCACTAAGTTTTCAGATGGTTTATTACACAGCAATAGATAATGAGAATGGTATGTGTGGTGTTGTGTATGTGTGTGTGTATATATATATATATATATACCCTAAAAACACTCAGGATATAGGATTTCAAATATTAAGAACACAAAATGTCAAGTTTATATATCTGGAGAAATTTAATACACATAGGTCAAATGTTTTAAATAATATTTTATCTTCACTTACTAGCACAATCTTGGACATAAGTGCGTGTTTCATAAATGTGGTAAAACATAGACACAAGAAAGCTATAAGGTCAAAGAAAACTGAAGAAAGGAGGGATATCCAAGCTGGATGAAGATGGTACATCTATTGTCCCTAGGACTCATGAAGATCCTGTTAACAATTCAGAAATTACACCTTCTAGAGACCAGCAGATGGCATAATGGCTACGTCACTGGACTCCCACGTGGTCGACTCTGGTTCAAGTCCTGGACCTAGCAGCTTAAACCTCATGCTAGGTGCATATGTGTGTATGCCCAAAACCCTGAGAGGAGAATGGAGGAGAAGGGATTATGACGTGGCCATCTCCCGTGGAGGAGGTATGGGGATATTTCTCACTAAGGGGATAAGATCCTAGGGAAAAACGGAACAGTAGAGAAGGGAAAGAACACACCATTATTCTAAGCTGCATTGCCACTTGGTATTTGTTGATTCCAAAATTTCACGAATTAAGAAGATGAGAAAATAGAGTGGAGGCTTAGCGGCTAAAACACTCAACAGACCTTTTAGCAATCTCACAATACTGTAGAGACACAAATTGTCACAACTTCCAGACAGAGCGTGGTCCCGACACCATGCTTTCAGTTGAGATTCGAGAAGGAATGTTCTTTGCATTACTAGTAGGAATGTAAATTGTTTCAATGACATTGCAAACTTTCTTTTGTACAGATAAACTCTGCTCTGAACATTCACTTAGGACCCAGGTCTTCAGGGTCACCATCTCCAAAATAGGGCTTTCAAATAGAATACATCTCTTACTCCACTACAGATTGGATAAAAGAGATTATAAAGGGAAAACAAAAGGCTCATAAGGGCCAGCCCTCAGAAGGGACCAATATCACTTCCTTTCACATTCTGTTGACAGGAGCTTAGTTTTTGGGTCATCTGAAAAGTCTTGACGCATTTTTGCACAGAAAAACATAGAAAATATGCATGACTTTTCCAACCACCCAGTATGTGGCCACATTTCATTGCAACAAGAATTTACTCCAACTCTGAACTCAAGGGTCAGATAAATACTTTTTTTTTTTTTGGAGAGGTTTTTGTCTTAGGGCGTGTGCAGTCACAGGACAGAGAGACAGAAACAGTGACATGGAGAGTGAGAAACCAGCCCCCAGCGGGCATGGCTGTGCTGCAATCCCTTCTCCTTCATTCTCCTCCCATTGTCTTAGGCATGCGTATACACACACCCAGCAAGATTTCCAAGACTTGAACCATAGTCAACCATGTGGGAGTTCAACAACACAACCACTATGCCATCTACTGGCCCTGTAAATACATTTTTTTCAGTGTTTATTTATTTCTTCTATCATCACAAGATCTCTGGACACAATCCTAGACCTCTCTCATATGGGTCAACCTTACAGAGCGTTATGTCTTCCTGATGGGCTGGTGTGTGCTGCTCGGGTAGATGAATCTAATGATACCTATTCAGTCTCTCCCATGCCCCATTTCTCATCATTTACACCCATAGAAAATGGCACTTCTTGACCGATACTGACCACAAAGAATGCTTAGTAGATAGTATATATTTTAATTTTGTTTCATGATGTAAAAGTAACATTTCTCTATGAATACCAGTTTCTTAGAGCAGGCAGTGGCAATAAGCCAACCAAAAAAGGCAAAGGTCAACATGTTTTCTTTAGCTTTTTGCTGACTTAACAGGAAAATTGAGTAGATACTCTTAGTTCTTGCTTTATGTACAGAAATGATAAATTTGTTACAAAAAGAAAAAAAAATTGTACAAGTAGAGAAACTAATGCTGTAAGAGCCCATTAAAGATTGTAAACTGCTGCGTTGGGGAAGATACAGCTGCTAATGGAAGCCTTAAAATAGAAGTTCTCATGTCATTCTGATTGTTAACTCTTTCCAAAGGTCAACAGCTTTTTTTTGTGATTCCTATCGAATATGAATATTCCATAGTAAATCCTCCCGAGCAGTTGCTTTGAAGAGAAGTTTCATTTTCACTGAATTTTTCTTACTATGCTTTTGAAAGAAGACACTGTTTAAGGATAACTGACCCCCCCCACCCCCAGTCTCATCCTTATCACAGAGCCCTCCATGAAGATTTTCCAGGAAGATTAGAAGGTGCTTTCCACACAGGCACTAACTTATCAAGGTTTATTTAGCAGGGAATTGCAAAGAAGCACAAGAAGTGGACATGATGAAGCAGGAAATTTACTGATTCCTATGTCTCCCATTCATCATGACATTTCCTTATAAATTTCTTCATAGTATATAGAAACTTTTTTTTTTTTTGTCGTTGTTGCAATATTTGCCTTGCCTTTACAGGGTGTCAGTAAGATTTGAGAAATTCTCCCCGATTTTCTCAGACTTTAATAAAATCCTCAACATTTTAAAACCTCTTGCTTTCTGACTCAAATAGCCTGTTCAGTTAATGGTAAGAGGTCAGCTGAATAAGGAAATAAAACACTTAGCTAATAGATAACGTGGCTGCTAGCTGATAGGTACTCTTTTTTTTTTCTGCTTCTTTACACATATTGTCTTATTTATTTTAATTTCTACATTCATCCAACCTTGCATGGAAAGTAGACATCACAGAGATGGATATTTAGGTGCTCTGCCCAGTGTCTTAATTTTCAGCCTTCCTTATGACTAGCCCGTGTCTTCCTAGTCATTAACCATTCGAAGTATCATCTCTGAATACTATTCTCACACTTGACAGAAGAGAGAACTAGATTTTAGGGATTGCTATTGATAAATACATATCCGGTAAAAGATGGAGAGGAAATAAAAAAACATTGGGTCGTTGGAAAAGTCATGATGCATATTTGCACAGAAATGCATAGAAAAATACATCATGAATTTTCCAACAATTCAATAGATCAACCTCAAAGAACTTAATCTTTAGGAGTTGTTATATTAAATACTATTTTTAAATAAATGACAGTCTTTATTTATCCAAACACTTATTCTTTGCTTTAGAAAACTTGAATAATCTATTATTATTGAGAGTAATGGCTTGAGAAAATTTGAATAATCTGTTAGAAAAGCATTCTCCCACATTACAATATGTTTTTTGTTTGTTTCTTTGTTTTTAGTTGTTGTTTTTTTTTTTCCATAGGGTGCATTTGCTCCCCAGAAAGGAGAGAGACAGAGATTCAGAGAGAGGAAAAGTGAGAAATCACTCCCCAGGGGGAATGGCCACACCAAATCCCTTCTTCTCCCTTCTCCTCTCCGGATATGGGGCATGCATGTACATGTGTCCAGCATGGTTTTTAAGCCCCTGATCCAGGTATGAATCCAGGGTAAAAGTAACATTTCTCTATGAATACCAGTTTCTTAGAGCAGGCAGTGGCAATAAGCCAACCAAAAAAGGCAAAGGTCAACATGTTTTCTTTAGCTTTTTGCTGACTTAACAGGAAAATTGAGTAGATACTCTTAGTTCTTGCTTTATGTACAGAAATGATAAATTTGTTACAAAAAGAAAAAAAAATTGTACAAGTAGAGAAACTAATGCTGTAAGAGCCCATTAAAGATTGTAAACTGCTGCGTTGGGGAAGATACAGCTGCTAATGGAAGCCTTAAAATAGAAGTTCTCATGTCATTCTGATTGTTAACTCTTTCCAAAGGTCAACAGCTTTTTTTTGTGATTCCTATCGAATATGAATATTCCATAGTAAATCCTCCCGAGCAGTTGCTTTGAAGAGAAGTTTCATTTTCACTGAATTTTTCTTACTATGCTTTTGAAAGAAGACACTGTTTAAGGATAACTGACCCCCCCCACCCCCAGTCTCATCCTTATCACAGAGCCCTCCATGAAGATTTTCCAGGAAGATTAGAAGGTGCTTTCCACACAGGCACTAACTTATCAAGGTTTATTTAGCAGGGAATTGCAAAGAAGCACAAGAAGTGGACATGATGAAGCAGGAAATTTACTGATTCCTATGTCTCCCATTCATCATGACATTTCCTTATAAATTTCTTCATAGTATATAGAAACTTTTTTTTTTTTTGTCGTTGTTGCAATATTTGCCTTGCCTTTACAGGGTGTCAGTAAGATTTGAGAAATTCTCCCCGATTTTCTCAGACTTTAATAAAATCCTCAACATTTTAAAACCTCTTGCTTTCTGACTCAAATAGCCTGTTCAGTTAATGGTAAGAGGTCAGCTGAATAAGGAAATAAAACACTTAGCTAATAGATAACGTGGCTGCTAGCTGATAGGTACTCTTTTTTTTTTTCTGCTTCTTTACACATATTGTCTTATTTATTTTAATTTCTACATTCATCCAACCTTGCATGGAAAGTAGACATCACAGAGATGGATATTTAGGTGCTCTGCCCAGTGTCTTAATTTTCAGCCTTCCTTATGACTAGCCCGTGTCTTCCTAGTCATTAACCATTCGAAGTATCATCTCTGAATACTATTCTCACACTTGACAGAAGAGAGAACTAGATTTTAGGGATTGCTATTGATAAATACATATCCGGTAAAAGATGGAGAGGAAATAAAAAAACATTGGGTCGTTGGAAAAGTCATGATGCATATTTGCACAGAAATGCATAGAAAAATACATCATGAATTTTCCAACAATTCAATAGATCAACCTCAAAGAACTTAATCTTTAGGAGTTGTTATATTAAATACTATTTTTAAATAAATGACAGTCTTTATTTATCCAAACACTTATTCTTTGCTTTAGAAAACTTGAATAATCTATTATTATTGAGAGTAATGGCTTGAGAAAATTTGAATAATCTGTTAGAAAAGCATTCTCCCACATTACAATATGTTTTTTGTTTGTTTCTTTGTTTTTAGTTGTTTTTTTTTTTCCATAGGGTGCATTTGCTCCCCAGAAAGGAGAGAGACAGAGATTCAGAGAGAGGAAAAGTGAGAAATCACTCCCCAGGGGGAATGGCCACACCAAATCCCTTCTTCTCCCTTCTCCTCTCCGGATATGGGGCATGCATGTACATGTGTCCAGCATGGTTTTTAAGCCCCTGATCCAGGTATGAATCCAGGTCAGCCTTAACTACTTTGCCACCTCCTGGCCAATAATACATATTTAATTATCAAAATTTCAAATTATCAGAGACACAGGAAGTGCAGGCTACTTGATACTGTAGCTCCATATGATTCCATTCTTCCACACCCATCAGCAAACTATCACAATATAAATCCCAACTAAATAATAAAATCCTGGAAATACTAAAATAGTATTTTCAACTTAAGGAAATATGTGTGTCCATGTGTGTGTATTCTTGAGACTACAGAAAGGTATCGAACTATTAAGATAACAACTGCAGGGTTCTTTTCTTTCTTCCTTTTAATTTTTTTTTTTAAATAGAACTTTTTGCTTTAGGGCCTGTGTGCTTGCCAGAGAGAAAGAGAGAGACAGAGACAGTGAGAGGGAATGTGAGACATCGCCCCCCAGGTGGGAGGGCACTCCAATCCCTTCTCCTCCATTCTCCTCTCGTGATCTCAGGCATGCATCTGCATCCATGCAAGGCATGAGTTTCAAGCCACCAGGTCCAGGGCTCAAACCACAGTCAGTCATGTGTGAGTCCAGCAACATAAGTACTACGCCATCTCCTGCTCGGGTTCCTTTATTCCTTTTCTTTCATTTTACTTATATATATATATATATATACACACACACACATACACACACACACAGATATATACACACAAAAACATTCATACCATAAAAGAAAATCTTCTTCTGTACTATGTAACCATTATGAGATCCCTTTAAATAAAGCAATCATATTTTGTTTTGTTTTGTTATCCTTGGACTAATAAAACAAGGGGATTTGAGTATTTATGATTATAATAAAAACTTTGGCAATCAACACAACTTCTTCATATTTACACAAATACATGGCATCTGGCTTTATCTGGAGGGAATCTATACCCTAGTTCCATCTTCGTTCCCTTCAACATATCCATAAATCCCCGAACAGCTAATCATGAAAATATTAATGAAACAGCACATGCTTTATTTATAAGTCTTGGCTTATGAGCTTCTTATTATATTGCCAGAGAAAAGGAATATTAAAATAAATGATATCTGTATTCCACACGGAACGTAAATCAAAAGAACCACAATGTCCATCATAATAGATTCCTGTCGAATGTCAGGTGGTCACCTTAAACCAAACTGACATTTTCAACAATTCTAGAATAATTTCAACCACGTATAATTGGCTGGGTGGAATAATTAAAAACCCTAAGTATGTGAAGTGTTGCAAGAGAGTATAGACTTTATGCTTTATAGCACAAAGCAATATCCTTAATATGTTTTAGTTTTTCAGAATGACGTAGGAGGAATTTATCCACGGATCCCTAACTTTCTAATTCACCAAATGATGGATTCAATATTTATAAAAATCACCAATATCACTTATAGGAGAACTGTTTAAAACCTGAGTTTACCTCTTTCTTTTCTTACTTGTTAGGATAAAGTGGCTAAAGGGAAAAAATACCTGTTTTCTGGCAGCAGAATTCTTTGTAGAATCATAAAGGAACAGATGACTGTTCTTTGTGTATCTCCAGGATGTATTTGTGCAATTAACAACCTGCACAGCCATCCACATGTGCCTTTGGATGGGATCATTTCACAAGTCCATGTTATCGCGATAGCTGGTAGAATGACGGCTAAGGTGGCAGGATCCCACATGGCCAGCTGTGGGGTTCGAATCCCAGACCTGGTGACTTCAAAAACATGTCAGGTACATGCTTGTGTGTGCCTAGAATCCAGGGAGGAGAATAGAGAAAAGTCTGTGGGTGTCCATGCCCCATGGCAGGCAGGAGGAGTGCTTTCTCCCTTCCCTCTTTCTCTGTCTCCAGTGATCACGTGCACCCTCTAGCAAAGTTTAAAATCTAAAAAAGAAATTTTGTTCTTTCTAATTTCCAGCTTATCATGCTTTTCTCTTCTCTGCAAAAATCTTTCAGGGCATTTCCAGTGGTGGTAGCCTGTTTCTTATCAGTTGAGTGATAGAGTAATTTTTGTGAAACTTCTTTTTCCTCAAGAAGTTTTGCATTGACGGCTACTACAGGGGCACCTTAAAGACTTTTCACCCCTCGACCCCTCCAGAAATGTGTGCCTTTGCACACATCTCATGCACATTCATCCAGCTGTTTAGACTTGGCTAATTCGTACATATGGCAGCAGTCAAAATGGAATAGAAAGTGCACTTAGAATTGTGTTTCAAACAAAGGATGGCCTCAAACAGGAATGTCAAGTTCAATCTGCCATGCATTTACTGTGTCTCTCACAAATGACCCACAACAGAGTTACACTCTCATCAAGAATGACCAGTTAATTAACCTTCGTATAATTCAAAGTCAGTCACTCATTACTGCAAGGGAGCAAAGTCATCACAAGGGTAGCCTGCTCACTCAGAGGGGGAAACTCTCGCCTTTAATTTTCAGAATTCCTTTCTACAGATCGCAATACAAAAATTCTTGCTTGGGAGAATACAAGATTTTCTAATAATTTATTTCATTATCTTTATAAAAAAATATTTACTAAAAAGCCTGTCACGATGGTTTTGTGTGTGTTTTTTGCTTGTTTCTTTCTTTTTAATTTCCTATAGGATGCGTGTACTCTCTAGAGAGAGAGACAGAGAGAGCCAAAGCACCCCCCTAAGGGGTATGGCCATGCTGCATTTCCTGTTCCTCCTGGTATTTTGGGCACACAAGCATATGTAGTTGATGTGTTTCTCATGTCTCTGAGTTTGAGACTCGAAATGTGCAATTGGCAATATGGGATCTAATTACCTTAACCACCACACCATTGGCTAGCCCAAGTGTAATGTTTATAATTTCACAAATATGTTATGTATTGAAATGGATAAAATTTCATATTTTGGAGTACTTTTAAGTCTTTGCAAACTCTTTTTTTTTGTTTTAAGAGAGATTTTTGCACTTAGAGTGTGCGTGCTTGCCAGAGAGACAGAAAGAGACAGAGAGACAGAAAGCGAGAAATCACTACCCAGGGGGGATGGCCATGTCACAATCCTTTCTCTCCATTCTCCTCTTGGAATTTTGGGCACACACACAAGCACGCCCAGCTGCCAGGTCTGGGACTCTCACTTCAGTCAACTATGTGAGAGTCCAGCAACATAACCATTATGCCATCTGCTGGTCCCGCAGCTCTCTCTTTTTAAAAAAAAGGTTCTTAAAGAATTATTTATTTATTATTAATTTGCTATAGGGCACATGCACTCACCAGAGAGAGACAGGGAGAGAAAGGGAAAGTGAGAAAGCAAACCACAGGTCCAGGGCTGGAACCACAGTTGGCCATGTGGGAGTTCAGTGCCTTAACCACCATGCCACATGCTGGCCCATGTAGCTCCCTTTTTAAAAAAAAAAAACAAAAAAACAAAAAAAAAACAGTAACTTCACTAAAATATATCCTTAGTAATATTTACCATAAACTGGTGACCTTGTAATGACCATTCTCAGTTTAAAATTTCCCCCTGACTTGTAAGCTCTGTTACTTACTGACACCTTCACTTAGTTCTCTCTCAATCACCTCAAACTCAATACTCCAGAAATTAACTTATCATTTTCCTGCTCTGCTCTGATATGTACCCTAACTTAGGAAGCAACTCTGCTGGAGTTCTAGTTACTGAGTTTAGAAATCTAAGCGTGAGGCCAGGCAGCTTAGAGGTAAAACATTTCTCTGAGAGCCCAACTCGCATGAGAAGTTTCCTGGTTTGTGTCCGGAGACCTTCCTGAGTAGGACCAGTTTAAGTGTGCATGTAATCCAGGGCTGACCAAAGCCAGGGGTAGACTGCAGGGTTAGGACCCGATAGAGTATGTCATCTCTCTCTCTTTCCTGCTGCTTCTCTCTGTCTCTCTTGCTCATGGAAGAAATCAATAAACTTAAAAAAAAGTCTAAGAGATATCCTGGACTTCTCCCTCTCTGTCCTCTTTCATATACACTTTGCCATGATCTGAAATTCTACCACTAAATAGTTCCATCATCTGACTGAAAGCCCGTTACTCTACATCGGCTGCTTTGGCATTTAGAATGGCTTTATAACCTATCTCTCTGCTTCAGGTCTTGCTCCACTACAATCCATCCTTCAGTTTGCAGGCCAAACAAACGATCTTACTAACACACTAATCTGACAACTCACTATTTTATTCAGAATGCTTGATGGTTTCCCATCTCTAAGGATAAAGTCCACAATCGTGAAATTCTCTGCATGAGTTCTTCTCAACACAGTTTCTTTTTTTTTTTTTTCAGCCTCAAATACTGGTATGTTTACCATCCCTTTTCAGGAACTGTGTTAACCTGCTTTCAGTTTTTCCAACGTTTATCATTTCTCACTACCACACCTTCAGACTTCCTGAAATTCATCCCTGTAAACCGCATCACTCACTCATCAGTTAAATATTACATAGTCCAAGAGACCCTCTCTGGCCTATGGAATCTAGTAGATTCAGTCATGTCTCCTAATTAGAGTTCCATTGGTCTTTGCATTTCCTTTATATTAACAGTCTCTCCTGTATTCTGTCTTTCCTGAGCTTTTGTGTGGGTGTCTACCTATCTGCCTTGTACTGTGTCCACCAGTCAAATACCAGTCCCTATCACATGTCTTATCACTTTTTTTTTGCAAAGATTTTTGCTATGGAGTACATGTACTCACCAGAGAGACAAGAGAGACAGAAAGTGAGAAATAAGACCCCCCCACACACCCCCAGAGGGAATGGCTGTGCCATTATCCCTTCTCTTCCATTCTCCTCTTGAGATCTTGGGCATGCACTCACATGCACCCAGCATGAATTTTAAGTCACCAGGTCCAGGACTCGAACCACAGTCCACTGCTCTTGGAGTCCAGTGATGTAATCATTATGTCATCCTCTGGTCCCCATGTCTATCATTTCTAAGCAGTTTCCTCAACAAATTAATTTCTAGCTTGACCATCAGTCCTTGTATACAATATATCAGCATCTGAAATATATAATTTAAAAGAGAGATTTAGGGGAGGGCTATTCAGCAGCCTGGGCTCTGAGCCATATACCCTGGTTCAAAATTCAGATCTTCCCCTCACGAGCTGGCAACCTTGGGTAAGTTGCTTACTGTCTTTGTGCCTCTATTTTCTTGTCTGTAACGTGGACATAATAATTATACCTACCTCATAGTTTTGTCATGAGGGTAAAATGAAAAAATACTTTTACTATGGCTACGGTAGAGCCTGAGATAGAAAACCTGCTATATTTCTGATAGCTATTACTATTACTAGTGTTTTAAGCTGTAAGGTATGGAGTCAGACTATTCAAAGTCTCGTTTCAGTCCACTCTAGCCTTGTGATTTTGGCCAATAACTCAACTTCATAAAGCCTGAAATCTTCTTATCCATAAAATAAGGAGGATAGACACTGCTTAGTGAAAGCACACCAAGTAGTGCTAATGTTAGACTCAATTAGACAGTTGAATTGGAAGAGAGAACAGCTCTTGTTGAAGTTGAAATTTTGTTCATTTAAAGCAAAAGCATTAGTGAATTTGACATATACACTCCAGTTCCTCTGACCTCAGCTGGAAATCTTTATCACTTACTGTAATTAAAAATAGATGAAGCTGCAAGGCACATTAGGTGCAAATATCCAAAAGTATCAAGTTCAAGAAATTAAAATTAATAGTAACTTGGATGTAAAATACCCTCCTGTGAACTGGCCCAAATGGGAGGGGGGGAATGGGCAGGAAGAGCTATTTCTCTCTCTCTCTTTTTTTTTTTCTTTTCCCTTATGGGATATCAGTAAAATATTTACTCTTTCACTATTTTTTGGATTATCTCAAGGCTATTGAAAGTTACGTTTCTGCATATAATTTTGTTTGTTCTTATGTATATTTTTAAAAATACAGATTGCTTTATGTTAACTATAAATAAAAGGAAGAATTTTTCATTATTTCTATTTTTTCTCTTTAGTCATAAATTGTTTTTCTTTTTCTTCCATTTTAATTTTTTTTTTTTTTGCCATAAAGCATATGCACTTGCCAGAGAGGGGAGAGAGAGAGAGAGAGAGAGAGAGAGAAAGAGAGAGAAAGAGGGAAATCATTCCCAAGGGAATAACCATGCCACAATCCCTTCTCCTCCATTCTCCTCTCTTCTTGGGATTTTGGACACTCACACTCATGTGCCTACTGTGATTTTTAAGCCACCAGGTCTGGATTTGAACTATAGTCAGCCACAAACTTATCACAGCAAGTAGAAATTAGTTTAGAAGCTAACACTATAAGTATTGCTTTCTTTTTTTTTTTTTTTAATTGCCAGAGGGTCTGTGCATTCTCCAGAGGGGGACACATGAGAGAGAGAGAGGGAGAGAGAGAGAGAAGAGGAAGGAAACTCTCCAATGAGGCATGGTCATGCCACAATCCCTTCTCCTCCATTTTTCCTTCTCATCAGGATTTGGGCCATGTATGCACATGGTCCTGGCCTGTTTTCTGAGCTGCTGGGGCAGGGATTCAAACCATGCTCAGCCAGGTGGAAATAGCTCTCTTTAACCATAGACTACAAGGCCGATCCCAGTTTTGCTTTCTTCACATAGTGTATCAACGTTTTACTGGTTGAAACAAATGAAAGAAGTGGATTTTGATATACATGAGACAAGCAGCCAACATGTCCTGAGCTGGCTCAGAAACAAACCACCACGAAGCAAGCACAGACTCTTCGTTCATGAGCAGATCTGGAAGGTTGAAATTCATGCTGGGTGTGTGTGCATGCGTGCCCCAAATCCCAGGAAGAGACTGGAGAAGAAGGGATTGTGGTGTGGCCATCCCCCAAGGGGATGGATTCTCACTTTCCCTCTCACTGTCTCTGCCTCTCCCTGGCAAGCACACATGCATGCCCTATGACCAAAACCTGAAAAATAAATAAATAAATAAAAGTTCTTGTCATTTTTCCTTTATTTATGTAGCTCTTGGGTAAATACTTTTTACAGTTCCTATTTCTTCTATCTTGGTGTATTAATTCATTTTGATTTCCTTTTGTCACCCATTTTTTCTTTCACATTACTCTTAGCTTGCATCTGCTGAAATAGAATTTCTGAAAATTAAAGATGAAAGGTATTTTTTAAAAAATAGTTTTTATTTGCCAATAAAAATGTGTCCCTTGGAATACCTATTTTTCTTTTTTGTCAAAACCCTCTACTCCCTTCATTGCCATACCAAGAACTGTCTTCAGTGATAGGACTCTGAGCTTTTGTATAGTATTGATCTCAGTTAATCCAAGCTTTGAGAATATGCAATTTAGAAAAATGGTATTCAAATTTGAACTAAGTAATATTTTATTAATATGTACAAAATGTATTTCTTTCTCATTCCATTTCTAATTAAATAAAACCTTACATTTGAATAAAGATAAACCACGTTTGGGTCTTGCTGCTTAAGTTCCTGCAAAAATAATCCCTATACTAGCCTTTCAGAGATACGAGTCTGTACCTGGTGTTATTCTTTCACTTAATTATGTCAAGGAAAGGCAAGATTGTACCATTTACTCATTTTAATATTTTAATTTTAATTTTAGTATTCAAAGATAGTTCTTTCATTTTGTAAAGGGAAAATAAGAACTAAATTAGAATAATTTCCAACCTTTTTCAGTTTCAAAATGAAAAATGTCCTTGAAATGATGTATGTTCCAAAAGCAAACCAACTTTTAATGCCAGAAAAGTTTTAGATAAAAGCTAAGTTAGGGGCCTGTTATGGGCTTCATTCTGTCCTGCCCTCTCTGAAATTCATATATTGACATCCAACTCTATCTGAGAAGGTGGCCATATTGGAAAGTAAGGTCTTTAAAGAGGTTATTAAATGAAATAAGGTCATTAGGATAGACATAATCCACAGCCAGTGACCTTTTAAGAAAAGCAAATTTGGAAAAGGGCACAAGTAGAATGAAGACGTAAGGGGAATGTCGCCATCCACAAAGCCAAGAAGGGAAGCCTTGAATTAAATCAGTTATTTCTCGGAAAAACCGGGAGCACATTCCATTTACCACAGCAATAAGGAAGGCCGACAGTGAAAGGGCAGTTGTATTTTTGAGAAGTTCAGAGTGGCTGCCCTTTGCTGGGTGGGACTGATGATTAGAGACATTTATGAAGAACAAGGTTCTCTGGTACCAATGGGACGAGAGCACCCCCAAACAGCACTGGCCATCCTTATTGTCATGAGCAGCAAGGTCAGAAAATGCATTAGGAACAATTGATCTTGCGAGATTTGTCATCATGGCTAGTAGAAAGGGATTGAACCCGAGAGCCAGCTAGATACGGTACTCCCTCCTTAATCATGGAGGTATATTCCAAGAACTCCAGTGGAAGACTGAAACTGCAGATTGCACCGAATCCTATGCCGTGTTGCCCTTCTACATACATACTTATGATAAAGCTTCATTTATTGATTAGGCTGCGTAAGAGATTAAAAGTCCTAGAAATTGTGATGATATATTGGGTCATTGGGAAAGTCACGACGCTTTTTTTTTTTTTTTTTTCAGGCGTTTTTTGTAATGTGCGCATGCACTTGCAGACAGAGAGACAGAGAGATAGAAAGAGAGAAATCACCCCCCCAGGGGGGATGGTTACGCCGCAATCCCTTCTCCTCCATTCTCCTCTCAGGATCTTGGGCACACACGCACACGTGCCCAGAGTGAATTTTAAGCCACTGGGTCCGGGACATGAACTGCCGTTGACTACATGGGAATCCAGCGACTTAGCCATTACGCTAACTGCTGGTCCCTATGATGCATTTTTACATAGAAAAACACATCATGACTTTTCTGACTACCCAATAAAATCCTAAATAAACTATGCCTGAATGTAGCAAATTCAGTGTGAGAATTGAGAGGACCTGAATGGTCAACTATAGTAGATGCTCTTGGTTCCCCTCCCGGGTCTCCTTAGTTGGAACAGTGAATTCATCTGCTGTCTGCTATGAGTACTGCTTACTGATGTCACACCTGACCCACTGTCTGGAGAACTGTTTTTGCCAAAAAAGCAGCCCCCTCACTCAGGAAGTCACTTCACCACCACTAGCAACAAGTCTTGGTTGATGACTGACTGACATGAGGGATGAGGCTTGATAGGACCAACTAGGTGGGTCCTATGACGCGAAGTTACTTTGCAGCCTCACAGCATGCTTTCTAGTTTTTCTATAGTGCCATGCTTTTTTTTTTCAAACATTTTTTCGTAAGTCGTCTTCTAAATTTGATGCCATGTTACTAGTCTTTTCAACATTCACTTTAAACATGTTGAATGATTTTGCTAAGTTTGTCATTTAATAAACAACACCATGATAGCGTTTCCTAAGTCAAAATTTTTCTCGATGTCAGTTTCTACCCTTCGTTTCATCAAAAGTTCCTACTGTACTAAGTTGTTCATACATATTCAGAAATACTTCATGCATTTGTATAAAAACACCCAACCTCAGAGCCAGGTTAAGCTGGTGGACTCCCAAATGGCTGACCAAGGTTCAAGTCCCAGACTTGGAGGCTTGAAAATCACACTGGGCATGTGTGTGTGTGCATGCCCAAAATTCCAGGAGGAGCCACCCCAAACCCCCTGCCCCAGGAAGGTGATTTCTTACTTTCCCTCTCACTGTCTCTCTCTGGCAAGCACACACATCCTACGACAAAAACAAAAACAAAAACACCCAACCATGGTGGCACACAGATAATACCACCATCTGGGAGTCCAGAAGCTGCGTGGGAGACCTGAGTCTAGTCCTTGGGCCAATCTAAACATACCGGGCATGCTTTCACATTCCTGCAACCTTGCTAAACAGTGTCTGGAGCAGAAGGATCCCAACATGGCCAGACCCTGTCAAAAATATTTATCTCTTTTTTCCTTTATTCCTTTCTTTTCTTCTTTTTTTTCTCTTTCTCATAGAGAAATAAATAAATAATAAAAACAATAAATTACACATATGCATCTTTCTTTTCATATAAATGAGAGGGTATTTTATATAGAGAATGTAAATTACATGCCTTTGGGGACGTAGGTGTTTTTTGTTTGTTTGTTTGTTTAGGAAAGTGGATCACCAACCAAGCACCCAGTTTAAGAAACAGCACATTAAAAACTGCGTTGCCTCCCTGCTGTCTCCACCCCAACCCAATCACAAATTCCATTTATCTCCTATTTGGCACTTTGGAGATCTGCTTTCTGAACCATCCACATAGGAAAACCACCTATTTTTTTTTTCTCACCAAGGATCATAATAACAACATATTATTTGTGGGCTGAAGAGTCTGTAGTTGGTTTTGCTTTGACAATGAAGTTTGTTCTAGTAACAGCTCTTGTCCTTCCTTCCCATCATCCCGGCGTGTGCCGATCACAGCCCAGTTCTGTGTTGCTCTGACCTGTGGGTATTGTCTATGAGGGTCACGGTGACACTAGAAATGACCTGGCAGTGGTTATTTGATGAATATAGTGTTAACTTATCATCTCATACACGGACTGACTTCCCAGAAGATTAGCTATGTGTTTGCTTGTGCCCCCACCCAATTCATTTGTAGTTTTAATTATGATAAATTCTCAAAATTTTGTCATGTATAAACAGTGTTTCACTGTACTTGGTTATTGCTTTTCTGGCTTTTGTAAATTGTTCTTCTTTCCAGAACTCATGAAGAGTACTGATTAGCTCTAAGAGTTGTATTTTTTAGTTTTTTTTTCTATGTAGATGATCATACTATCTATAAACAGTGAATTGTATTTCTTCTCTTTCAATGTTTATATCACTCTTTTGTTTCCTTTCTTATATAATGGGTCAGGATTTTCAATATTCTTTTAAATAGAGATGAGATCATAGGTATTTTTGTCATGTTTCTATCTTAATGGGAATAAATTCAGTATTTATTTGAGCTTGGGATATAAATTCTTTGCAAATTAAAATTCCTCCTTTGTCTTAATGTGCTAACAATTTTATTTTATAAAATATTCATGGCTGGGACCAGCAGTTAGTGTAATGGCTGTGTCGTTGGACTCCCATGTAGCTGACTGTGGTTCGAGTCTTAGACCCGATGGCTTAAACTCACGCCAGGTGTGTGTGCGTGTGTGCCCAAGATCCCGAGAGGAGAACAGAGGAGAAGGGATTGCGGCGTGGCCATCCCCCCTGGGGGGTGATTTCTCGCTTTCTGTCTCTCTGTCTCTCTCTGTCTTTCTGGTCATCGTACACGCTCTATAGCAAAAACCTCTCCAATAAATAAATAAATAAATAAGAAATGGAAAATTATTTGTTGACAACACGTATGTTGATGTGCTTGATTGAGCCAGTATACAGTGTATTCTGGATGGGAAATCTCATTTTGTATGCTGTAATGATGTATAGTGAATGAATGTCAATAAATAAATTAAAATAAATAAGTAAATATTCATGGCTTAGCTGCAGCAGTGAGTGCTGGATGACTCTGCTACTTAGGAGACAGGCCCTGCAGGAGGCCGGGATTTGATCCCAGACCACTGGGAAGAGCTAGGTGTGGAGGCACACACCTGTAGCCCCAGCTATTCAGAAGGCTGACACAGGAGGATGGCAATGTAGTGAGAAGTTGTCAAAAAACAAACAAAATTAAACATTATAAAAAATGCTTTTCGTTTTCACACTGATTGAAATGATATAACTTTTCTTATTTGCCCTATTAATGTCATTAACTCTAACAATCAATTTTATGACACTAAAAATTCTTAAATTTTTGTGCTAAAAATTTATATTTTCATGATCTATCTTAAAATACATTATTAAATTTATTTTGCCAGTAATTTATTATTTTTATCAAACTTCATTTATATAATTCCATTATGTAAAATAGAAAATAGCCATACATATATTTTTAAAGTTTGGCTAAACTCACATCAAAATCTCTTTGGGACCAGCAGTTAGCATAATGGCTATTTCGCTGGACTCCCATGTAGTTGACCGCGGTCCGCATCCCGGACCCGGTGGCTTAAAACTCACACCGGGTGCACGTCCGTGTGTGTCCATGATCCCGAGAGGAGAATAGAGCAGAAAGGATTGTGGCATGGCCATCCCCCCAGGGGGTGATTTCTCACTCTCTCTCTGTCTCTCTCTGTCTTTCTGGCGAGCGCATGCGCACTATAGCAAAAACCTCTCCAAAAAAAAAAAGAAAATCTCTTTTCTTTGAGCCTTCCTTTGGTTTCTGCCCCCAAGGAGAGTCATCAGTACCACCGTTCTGGCTTCTCTACCATCTCATACCTCCCAAAGGATGAAGGAATGATTTAAAGGAATTCTTGGCATGAACCTTCCCTTCAGAATGAGCAGTCACTAGAGCACTCTCTCTGTTCTGTTCACCTCTGAGCCACTAGTTCTAGAAGATTAAATTTTTCCCCTCTAGTGGGAGCTCTGCCTCAGTCCAGGGCTCATAGTGATGGAGTCATTAGAACTTTCTGGAATAAGGTCGTGGTACTAGGTTAAGCCACATTTTTCAAAATAGTTTTACCATTAAGAAAGATTATATTTGGCTTCTTGATTTGCCTTGTCTTTTGTCCTACTTCTCTATTGGTTCAGAGCTCAGGAAAGGAGCACGAGTGATTTTTTTTTTTTTTTAGCTTCTTCAAATGCTAACTATGCATTAAGATTTATATAAGACAAAATACACTAATTTTTAGAGATTTCAAATGAATGGTTGATTTGTTGGAAACATACATAAAAATTTACAAAACATTCATATAGTGGTGGAGGTTAAAATCCTGGAAAATAAGAGAAATTGAGTTTGAAGAGGAAGTTTTGAGAATTCTTCCCATAAAAAAAAAATAGAGTGTGTGTTCCTAGATGGAGATGTACTTGGAATAGTGAGTAAATCAGAGGGGCTGGGCAGTGGTGCAGCAGTCACACAGCGCCCACTGAGGCTGATCCACATGGGAAGGTTCCGGTTTCTGTCCGGGGACCTTACTGAACACGTGGCCTGTGTGCATCCACACAATGCAGTAATGGCATGAGGACACTCTTAAGGGTGCTGTCTATTTCTCTCTCTCTCGTTTTATTTCTCACTCATGGAGAAAAGAAAGAAAGAAAAACTTAAAAATAAAAAAAGAATTACATTAGAAACCAAATGAAAATGGTTTTTAAGAAGAAGAGATTCTTGGGATCCTGCAGGTAGCATGCTTGATTGGGGAGCTGTTCTTTCACAGGGAGCTGGTCTCTCACATGGAGCATGGTGTCCACTAAGCACCTTAGTGTTATCCTAGAACTTGAAGAGGAGAGAGAGAGAGAGAAAGAAAGAGAAAGAAGAGGAGAGAGAGAGAGAGAGAAAGAAAGAGAAAGAAGAGGAGAGAGATACACAGACAGCAAGTGCTGAATGATTCTGCGGCTTAGTAGACCGAAGCCATGTTGAAGGTCAAGATTTGAGGAACAAGATCATATGGTACCTAAAGTGACTAAGTTATTCACTGAGGACAGCAAAGTTCTCACAAATTTCATCAATATTTCATTTTCCTAAAGTAACGTCCATCTTAAAAAAAAATAAAACATATTATGAAAATATGTATGGCACATGAACATACATGTGTACGTGTTTGGGATGGTTGAAAGAATCAAATTTGTGAAACATTGTGATAAAATTTGTAGTACAAAACAAAACAAAAACCTAACCATCCAAAACCTTTCGTTATCTATTGTGTCTCTTCCCTCAGCTTTATTTCCATTTCTTGATTTTTGTATGCCAACTTTTTTTCTTCCCTTTGTACTTTGCTGAAAACTTAAATAGTAGTTAAGTCTAGAAATAAGCCTTGCTAAAGTTGGATTTGATTTGAGAAGAAAAAGATTCTATTTGATTTGATTTTTACCTCTTGGTTTATCCTCATCTCAAAGATCTAAGTTGTAATAAATTAATTTTCACTTTAAAGTGAATCCCAAATCCAGTATCAATGAAGAAAAATGGGTTTGCATTTTTACCATTGCCTCTATTCAAAGTTAGGAATTCCCAGTACTGTTAACCTATATCCAATTCTGTGAGTATTGATTCTAAAATGATGTGTTAATGCCCTGTTATTGTCTTTAGTTTTTTCCTCTGGAGAAATAGAGACTGAATGGAAATAGAGTCTAAGTTTTCCATATCATGTTATGAATATTTACTGTAGGGTAAGAAACTAGACTAGACAGGAATCAAATATCGTAATTAAAACTGTAGTCTTTTTGTTAATGCATAGCAGTAACTAGAACACTAGAATGCTCCATTGAAACTCATTTTTTTATATTCTACAAAGTGTTATCACATTTGCTCACAGTAGGGAAAGTACATAATTTTTTTTTTTTTTAATCAAAGGTAAATGTACACACACAAGAAGAGACCTGTGGGAGAGAGACAAGACACCCTCAGTGGGCCTGCTAATGCAACCTTCTTTTTCCTCCAATTTTCTATCCTTCCAGGGTCCTGGGCATGTACATGCAGCATACATGCCCAGCATGTTTTTCAAGTTGCCAGGGTCAGGATTTGAACCTTGGTTGTCCACGTGAGAGCCAGCTTCTGTTACGCAGAACTTACCCGCTGTGACAGGGGCTGGACCATGTGAAGTTACTCTTATTGATAACTCTTTCTCTTTTTTTTTTTTTGGAGAGATTTTCACTGTAGGGCGCGTGCGCTCGCCAGACAGACAGAGACATAGAGACAGAAAGCGAGAAATCACCCCCCAGGGGGGATGGTCACGCCGCAATCCCTTCTCCTCCATTCTCCTCTCGGCATCTTGGGCATGCACGCACACGCGCCCGGCGTGAGTTTTTTAAGCCACCGGGTCCGGGACACGAACCGCGGTCGACTACATGGGAGTCCAGCGACATAGCCATTACGCTAACTGCTGGTTCCCTCTTATTGATAACTCTTCAGCAGAAAGCGAAGTCTGAACAGGAAGTCTTTCCCACTTTTTTGACAATCTTACCCTCAAGTAGGAAATGTCTAGCTTTTAAGTTAATTTATGTAAATGGTGAGAAATGGGGGTCTAGCTTCATTCTTCTGCCAGTTTTCCCAGCCCCATGGATTAAAAAAAATCTATCTTCACTTCACTAGATTGTTTTGTGACCTTTGTCAAGACCAGGTGACTGTATGTTGTTGGGTTTGTTTTTTTATTTATGTATTTCTCTATTCTGTTCCATGGGTCGATGTGTCTGTTTGTGTGCTATTTTGGTTATTATGGCTTTATAATAAATTTTGAAGTCAAATAGTGAGATTCCTCCAACTATGGCAGAAACTCCAGGACTAGAATGCATAGTAGAGAGTTATGGTTGATTCTGGAGGCTGCATGGGAGCAGGGGTTGGGGGGTTCAGGCAAAAATGATTGATAGACACAAAAATGCATGTAAGTAAGTGCACTAGGTTATGGAATGGTATGCCATAGCAGATTAAACAATGTCCCTGACAATTCAAACCATGCTTCCACAAAAGAAAAACCAGTAGAATATTATTGAATATGTACAACATAATATAATGTTAAATGTTGACAAAGATGAGTATGTCTTGATCCTTGAGTATTATACACTGTGTGCGTGCTTTGAACTGTACCCCACAAAGAAATACAACAAATGTATGTAAACCAGAAATCACAATTTTAAAAAAGAAAAAAAAATCCTAATTAAAAGAATTTTAAGTAAAATGAATTTTTCTTTTACCGTTTTTAAGTTTTTGCCTAGGGCACATACACTCACCAGAGAGAAAGTGAGCAACAGAAACAGTGAAAGAAAAAGTGAGAAATCCCCCTCTAAAGGGGGGATGGGCATGCCACAATCCCTTTTCCTCCATTCCTGTCTCAGAATTTTGGGAACACATACATGTCCAGTGTGATTTTCTTCTTTTTCTTTTCTTTTTTTTTTTTATTTTTAAGAGATTTTTGCCATGGGACACATGTGCTCTATGGAGAGACAGACAGAAAGTGAGAAATCACCCCCTGGGAAGGGTGGCCATGCTGCAATCCCTTCTCCTCTATTCTCCTCTCGGGATTTTGGCATGCACGCACACGTGCCCAGTATAAATTTAAGTCATCAGGTCCAGGACTCAAACCAGAGTCAATTACGTGGAAGCCCAGCAACATAACCATTATGCCATCTGCCGGTCCGTCCAGCATGATTTTCAACCCACCAGGTCCAGGACTTGAACTGCAATCAGCCATCTGGGAATCCAGCACCTTAACAACTATGTCACCTGCTGGCTTAAAAATGATTTTTTATTTTATGTATCACCCCATCTTTTAGTCAAAATCTATAAAAAATCTATTCATGTTGTCATATGTACTATATTTGAATCCTTCTAGCTGTTATATAACTCACTAAATCATGTCAGGATTTATTATATATTATTTATTTCACTATTGATTTATTTCTAGATTGCTTCTAAAATTCCACACTTACAATAATGTTGCATTGAGGATACTTAAATATCTAAAAGTTTTCTTATGTAGTTACTCTGCAGAGGAATTGCTGTCTATGCATACAGTATAATTTTCTCTCTCTCTTTTTTTTTTTTTTTTCCTGAGAGATTTTTGCTATAGGGTACATGCACTTACTGGAGAGACAGGGAGACAGAAAGTGAGAAATCACCTGCCATGGGTAATGACCACACTGCAATCCCCTCTCCTCATTTTCTTCTCGAGATTATGGACATGCACACACATTCAACAGCATGAGTTTTAAGCTGCCGGTTCTAGGGCTTGAATTGCGGGCAACTACTTAGGAGTCAAGCAATGTAACAAATATGCCATCTGCTGGTCCCATCATGCAGTATATACCATCTTAAAGGATAGGTACCACCCAATTTTAGGAATTTACTCTTGTGTAAGTCTGTAAGCACTTTTGCCCTGTAATGAATGAGGATTTCAATTTGCCCATATCTTAGCCATTATTTAGTATTATACAATCTTCTCATTTTTGCCAACGCAGCTGGTATAAAATAATATTTTATGTTGTGATTGTCATTTTCCAATTACTAGTAAATCAGGTAAGTAATTAATTAGCATGCTCTTGAGCCATCCAACTTTTCTGGACATGACCAGTTCCTCTCCTCTAAGACTTCCTTGGTCTCTGCATTTTCCTGCCCTGATCACTTATTAATTTCAAAACAACATAGTATCCCTTCACAAATGCTAAGTGAATTACCTTCTTTGTTCTGTTTATCTTTTTAAGTAAGTGTTCACCCTATCATTCCATATCACAAAGAGATTTCTTAGTCACTGTATATGGTATGTACAGAGGCCATACTAATTACCCAGAACCTACAGAACCACGAATTGGAAAAACTACAGAAGCAAGAAATAGAAACCCAGAATTACTGGGAAATAATCATTCCTACGCTGAATTTTTTATGGTACAGGAAAGGAAGAATTGAACAAGGTAATTAGTTTTTGCTCTTTCCTGAGCACTTCATAGCACAAACCTTGCCTACTTTTTAAAGTACTGTCCATCTTTGATATCAGAAGACTGCTCCCTCAAACCTTTATGACACTTGGTTACAGCACCATTCATTTACAGAAACAGAACACGATGGAGAGAAGCATTTTCCTGACATTTCAACGACAGTAGATATTTAGGATTGTGGTTTCCATCGTGCCCACTAAGCACTGAATCTGCAGTGTCAGAAGCTCTTATGTGTTCCTTAGCATGTTCAGTGAGGGTATGAGAGAAAGGGAGCAGGAATAGGGCGCAGGAATGAGAGAGAGAGAGAGAGAGATAAAAACTGTGCTATGCTATATTTAGGGATTTGAGATTAGGTGAGTATAGTTTTGATAACGAACTATCTGGGTTTGATTACTTTTGTCACTCTGTGTTAAATATGAGAGACAGATAACTAATGGGCATGGTAGAGGTGGGTAAAGGTAATGGCAGGATTATCATTAAGAAACAGCCATTGGGCCAGTTGGTGGTATGGTGGTTAGTGCAGTTGGATCCCACATGGCCAACTGCATGGTTCAAGTCCCAGATCTGGTGGCTTGAAATCATGCCAGGTGCATGTACAGGCATGCCCAAAATTCCGAGGGAAGATTGCAGGAAAAGGAATTGTGATGTGGCCATCCCCCCACACACACCCAGGGAGTGCTTTCCCACTCCCCCCCCTTTCTCTCTCCCTCTCTCTGTCTCTCTCTAGCAAGCACAGGCACCTTGTAACAAATTAACAAAAGTAAAATAAAACAGAGTCATTGGCCAAGGTATAATACCAAGAAGAGAAAAACAGAAGAATATAGGGACAATAGCCAAAATTTATTATTTTAACTTCACAATAAACCAGTGAGTTAACACATCTATAGTTTCTATTTCAAGAAAAGAAAAAAAATTGAGGGAAAGGGAAATGAAATAACATGTCTAATGCCTCACAATAGTGACAGCTGGGATTTGTACCTAGGCAGTCAGTATCCAGAGCCAGATAATGACACCACTTTTCAGTACTTGCTCAAGACATGAATCTTGTTTTGAAACCTAAAATTCATGGAAACACGCTAATATAATGCAGATGTTATTAGGAGACAGCATGCAATAACCTCAGAAAACTTTAAGAATATCATGGGACCAGAAACTCGGCCATAATTGCTTCCCCAGACCCATCTTTATACTATATTCAGACTCCAGTATCTACCATGACTGAGTCCTAATTTTTACAAATTCTTATTTCTCCCAAAAAAGAAATATTGCCCAATTTTGTTTTAGTTTAAACAGGGCCTAAATCTTCCGTATCTAATCAGGTTATAAATGTGTTTTCTTAGAGTAGATTCCATCAACTCTGGCCAGTAATGAGAGTGAGAAGGAGTCATTATATGGTACAAATCGTACCGATTTGACCTGGCTGAACAGACAGGAGGAACAGAGGACAAGCAGAAATTAGAAATAGTACATTCAGTACCATGAACCCTAGTATTCTTCTAAAATTACCCACACGTATAATATCACCCGTGTATGAATAAAAACACCCACTCTCTCCTCAAAAAGATATTTAGCCAGTGCATCTCATACTAACAATTCAGCTCCATGGTCAAGCTGTTGCCAGTATTAAAAATTCAATTCTGGTCTACGTAAATGCCCTTCTGCATCCTTTGAAATGGTCAGACATTGGCAGCATAGAATAATGGGGGAAAGTCAGTACTACATTCAAAAAGTATGACTAATCATATCTGCTTTGTTATACTAAAATAACCAATCATTGTGAATTTCATTAGCGAGTCCTCATCTTTGTGGTTAGTCAGAAGGCCGTTCCTTCTAAGTTCTATGTTCCTTAGGCATTAAGCCAATACTTTCGGCAAGAGTTTTTGTCGGATATAGCAGCATTTTTACTACAGATGTATCTAAGTCCGTGCTGACCTTGCCCTGTAAGTTTCCACTAACCTTTGCGAATGTTCTGGGTCCTACTTCTAGTCATTTGACTCTCATCATGTACTAGAGATAATATTTACTATATACTAAAACCTAGACATGTATTCATCCAACAGTGTAATAACTTATCTTTTCAGAAAGCAAAAGAAAATGTTGTTCTTCTGTATAATAAGGAGCCAAAATGTTCCAGGTTTTACTTCAGATTCATTGGAACCATTATAATTTTTCCCAGGGGAAGTATCATTTCATCTGGTGGTGAACCCCCCACATCAAAGAAACCAGCACATAGTTCAAGAAAACTTCAAAATAGTTTATTATATGTAATGTTTTAGAAAATGCATAGCTATATTCTCTTTAAATATTAATTTTGTTGTCCTTCTCTCTCTCTCTCTCTCTCTCTTACAAAACGTGATTGCATAAGTATGAGACCATTATATTCCACTTTTTGTAACATTTCTTTTCTCTTCTGTATTTTTCAACCATTGGTTACCTATACTATATTTTGAATAATTTCTTCTCATCTGCTTTGCTGTTCACTTATTCTCTGTTCTGCTTCATTTCAGTTCTTAAAATTCTTATTTTTGTTTTACTTATATTTGTAATTGTAGAAATAGCATTTGGCTTTTTTTAAAGAACTGTCTTAATTTAATTTTATTTATTGTTATCATTATTTTTCAATTTGCTACAGGGCATATATCTTCACCAGATAGAGACAGATAGAGACAGAGAGAGAAAGTGAGAAACCAAGCTGCCAGGTCTGGGAATCGAACTGTGGTCGTCCATGTGGAGTACAACACCTTGATCATCACCCCATCTGCTGGCCCCCATAGTAGGTTATTTTTATATTTCCAAATTTTTACCAATATTTTCATAATATATTTAATTCTACACATTTAGAAAATAATAACGGTTGGTAGTAACTTACAGTTAAGAACCCCATTAAGCAACTAGTTACTATTCTTTTAAGTATTTTAAAGCTAATTATCTAAATTAGAGTCCTAATAGGTTTGGTTCAATTTTTGTTGCTTCTGATTTTCATTTTATTATCTCCCTGGGTTCCTTAAAGTATGTGGACAGCTGTGGCTGACTGGTGCTCAGGTGTATAACTTCCATTTCACAAACAAAATGGTTTGGGACTTGTCATAGCTTATGAGATTTTTACTTAAGAGAGCCCATTGCAAAATCAGAATACTGGGTAAAACTTCCGAAAATCCTAACTTTCTATTAAAGAAATTACCTGTCTCTACTGTGTCCGAGTAACAGATTCTCTTACTATGTATCAATGAGGGAGAGGTATGTACTTTAAAACTTAAAGTACAAGTGAACATCACTGTCAAAAGCTCAAATTAATTATAAAATTTTTGTGACCAAATACCCAAAATTTGTGGTCACAGACACCCATGTTTTTATGGGTCCTGAAGAAAATATGAAATGCCAGAGAAGACTTGGTTTTATTGCTCTCAAGACAGAATCCAGTGTTCCTTGGTGTAGAACCTTACTCAGATTTGTTTAGTGAGTTGCTATGAAGGCTCTAGTAATACGCCCAGGTTCCCAAATGTAAAACCCAGATCTGGCCTCATACTTTGTAGCTACAGACATAGCATCTTCAATTTGTTTGCTAGTTTTTTGTTTATTAAGAAACTGTTGAATGTCTCTCTTAGCTGGAGGACAGATAACGCAAAGACAATTTCTAGGATGCAGAGCCTTAGTTATAATGCCATTCCCAGTCCATCTGCCATTAGCTGGCTTGGATGTTCTGCAATGCAGTTAAGACATTTTTTCCTCAGCATTCTGAGGTTATTGATATAGCATCAATGTAATATCAATAGAAGGTTGAATTTTAACTATGGGTAAGCAATATTTTAGAGTTGGTCTGACTAGCAGGTAACATAGTTTGAGGTTTCAAGCCATGAAAGTGTATTGAATGCCTTTCCAGATAAAGGCAAACTGACATTTACTGTATTTCTGTAAGGACTTTTAAAAGGAGAGGACATAAAATTAACAATCTTTCAAACAGCATGTCAGCAGTTTGCAATGGTGTCAGGCCCACTGTAAGAGTTTCAAAGATATTTGGTGGAAAGGTTGATAGAGATTCCCTTCTATTTGAGAGCAATCACTAACCTAGTGCTGAAGTCTTTCTGTAGAAACCTGAATGGCTGAAGGGGCCAACTACAGGACTGTGTGAAAGTAGAACATAAGTCACAGTTGTGGGAGAATTTCTTTTCTAGATTTTTTTAGAGGATAGAATGAACGTTACCTCAGACCTGATATGGACTCTCATTGCTTGAAAGGTTTGGTGTGATATCATATTGGATACTGCCCAGAAAACCGCCTAGAGAAAAGAAAAGAAAAAAACAAAACAAAACAAAACTCAGCAAAAAAGTAGTAGAGGTTGACAACATATGCATAGCCATTGAGGAAGAAATAAGAGAATCAGGGGATCAAGACACGATTGCTTTATCAAGAAAACCAAAGTCAGGGCCCAAACAGTGCACAGGAGCAAAACATGATGCTGTGTGAAGGAGACTCACATGATAAGATTTGCAGATTCACAGCCAGAAACTTCCCTGTGTATGTCAGGCATGCATTTGTTCATGATCCAAGCTGGGGCAGGGTGTATCTCACCATTAGGATCCTGTTGAGGGTGCCATATCACTGTCTTTGTCTCTCACTTATGAAATAATAAATCTAAAGAAGAAAGAAAGAAAACCATAATGGACCAGTCCACTGAGACTGGGGAGTTGGGGATGGTAATATTTCCAAAAGAAAATGAGAACATATGATAAGAAAGCCTACTAACTTCAGAAAAGATTAATGCCAAAGGGGACCAGACAGGTTCCGCTCTTTCTGCCTCTTTCTTCTTCTTCTTCAACTGCAGGATCAGAAGTTATGGTTGAATGAGTAGAGGGGTTGGAACTGACAAAGCAGAATGCAAAGATCCTGACCTTGCTGTCCCCTTTCATTACAGCTTGACTTCCTCAAAGAGTGGAGACAGACATGGAATTTGAATTTGTGTTACTATTCCACTGGTCTAGGTATATGAAGTCACCAACAGAACCATCTTAGCAACCACAGAACATTTTGTACCTAATATTTTTTATTCACTTTTTAAGTTTAATTTTTATATAAATTCAATCATATTATTTAGCTTACAAAGTGAATATTTCAATATGTGAACATTTCTCCCCAGTCAAGTTGATCAGTGTCTTCCACCAATAACACCACACCTCCCCATCCTGTCAATGTTCTGTCTCCGTATCCCTCCTCCAAATGTCCTTCCTTAGGTCCCTCTTCACACACTCCACTTCTGGCACTAACCCCCATCTCTTGTGTTTGTAAAAACTGGATTTCCACCTGTAGAAAGATGAATCTGAACCCCTACCTCTCACCGTTGATAAAAATAAAGTCAAGGTGGATCAAGGATCTAAATATAAGACCTCAAACTATAAAACTGCTCCTGGAAAACACTGGGGAAACTCTGTACCTAATATTCACAAGAGAAAAGGCATTTTTTTTTTATCCAACTGGAGAAAAATTGGCACCACAAAATTTAAAGTGTTAATGAAAAAAAAATAATAAAGATCATGCTTATTCAATTCACTGATTATACTAATAAAACTTTTATTTTAAAAAAAGTCTTTAAAAGAATTATTAAAAAATCACATCACGTTGGGCAAGCAGGTGGCATGGAGGTCGGGGTGCTGGATCCCATATGGCTGACTTAGTGGCTGAGTCCTGGATTCAGTGGCTTGAAAATCACACTGGGTGTGTGTATGTGTGTGTTCAAAATTCCAAGAGGAGACTGGAAAAGAAGGGATTGTGACATGGTCATCTCCTCTGGGGGGTGATTTCTCACTTTCTCTGTCTCTCTCTGTTGAGCACACAAGCTCTATAGCAAAAACTAAAACTAAAAATAAATTATATATCAAAACTTTATTATCACTAATCTTGGAGTCAGCATTTTTAATAACACTTGCTGTGCCACTTTTTATAAAGCATTTGGGTCACTAACACTTCAGATTCTACTTGTTTGTGAAAACCCTTGAAGATCTTCCCTCTAACATTTTATTGCATGCTATCTTTAACCCTAAATGAAAGAAAAACTTGGACCTCAAGGGTGAGATAGCATTTTTTAAAAAATATTTACATTTCTGAAATAAATTACCATATAATGTAATTGCCACGATGGAAACCATCCACCAGAAACTGACTATATTAAGAAAAGTTCCAAGAGATAATACAGAGAACAAAAAAGGGAATAAAGAAAACTAATGAGCCATAGTTGAGTAAGACATCTGTACTCTTTTCTCTCTTTGGGCTTTTCCATTGTCATTTTGATTAATGGGATGTCTTTAACGGTATCTCCTTTTGGATATCTTATATCTCAACAAGTCCATTTCATGTTCTTGCCACCAACATTTCCAGCAGATTTCTTCTAACATGTCAGAATGACAGATAAGTTTCCATAGTCAGCCTTATAGAGAGATCATTACTGTTGCAAACCAGTGCAATTGCCCTTAAGGACTCCTAACCAGAGGGCCTTTGGAGCGCCATGTCAGTTCCAAACCTATGCTGAGTAAAGGTGGCATCTGGCTTAAAGTAAGGGTAAAAGTTACCAGTCAAGGTCAGGTGCTGAGTTTTGCAAGCATTTAAGATAATCTTTTGCGTTGCTGGAAAATAAAAATTTTAATACTTTAAATGTATCATATGCACTTTTAGCCTTTTTAAATGTAAGTTACCTTTAATGTTTTTAATGATTTGGCTGGTAAGAATAAAATGATAGTACTTATGAAATGTACTTTATGATTTTTCTAATTCAAAGCTTGAATACAGCAGTATGTCTATAATATATAATTGCAGTAAATGAACATCAGTTTTTATTTTAGAAAATCTTTACCAAATATGTGCACATTTATTATCATTTTCTCCCTATATGCATGGGTCCAGATCACAAGGTTTAACGATGCCCTAAACTTATTTCTGTCAAATATTTATTTTAAAAAATGCATGTGATGTTTATGAAGAAGAATCTAACCTGTCAGCAGAATGACCTAACAAATCGTGACATGTTAGACTAAACCATGTTAAAACATCTATAAATCAATTACATAATCTTTTAAAATATCCTTAGTAACTGAACAGTCCTGAAAATATGAGAGAATTAAGAATTCCATAAACTTTAAAGTTTTTATATTTAGAGAAGTCTCAGAGAGTACATCTTTTTAAAAAATAATTACTTAATTTTATTAATTATTATTATTATTATTTTTAATTTACTACAAGACATATCTGCTCACCAAAAAGAGACAGAGAGAAAAAAGAAAGTCAGAAAACAAGCTGCTGGTTCTGGGACTTGAACCTTGGTCAGCCCCATGGGAGTCCAGCACCTCAATCACCATACCACCTGCTGGCCCCAGGGAGTACATCTTTTAAAATGAGATATAAGGCATGATGCAATAAAGTAACTTGAATGAAAATTGTGTACTGTAGAAGAAGAGAATTAGGAAATTGAACACTTTTTGGACAGGATATTATGATTCTAAAAAGATGCTCAGTGAGTAGAGAAATGAAAATAATCTGAAGCTTTAGGTTTCTCACAAGACCAAAATTTCTTAGTGGTACATGATTTATCTGAATTTCTTTGTGTTCTTTCTGTTGTGTAAGCACCTTTCAACTCTGGAATAATAAACCTAATACAGTAAAGTTTGAAATAATCCAAATACTAGTATTAATAGTTATATATTAAGAAGGAACCAGGTGTGTGTATGTGTGTGTGTGTGTGTGTGTGTGTGTGTGTGTATGTGTGTGTGTGTGTGTATGTGTGTGTGTGTGTGTGTGTGTGTGTGTGTGTGTGTGTGTGTGTGTGTGTGTGTGTGTGTGTGTGTTTGAATATATTTTAGATAATGGTCTAGCTGAAAGTGAAAATGGAAATTCAAAATAGTAAAATTATGACTCTCATAATAATATAAAATGAAGACTGTCAAAAACTATGTTTAAGAGACCAGCAGGTGGTATAGCAGTTAAGGCTCTGGACTCCTACATGGATGACTATGTTACGAGTCCTGGACCCAGCAGCTTGAAATATCACAGCAGGAGTATGTGAGTGCCCAAAATCCTGAGAAGAAACTAGAGGAGAAGGGATTGAGACAGCTGTCCCTGGTGGGGGCGTGGTTTCTCATTTTCCCTCTCTCTGCCTCTTTCTTGCAAGCGCATGTGTCCTATGGCAAAAATCTTTTTTTGAAAATTGTGTTTAACTTACTGATTATTGAAGAAACCACTAAAATGTTAAAATTGGTTTAAGTCAAAATGGCCAAGATTGTTATTCTCTCAGACAAAACGTATTTGTGCTGTTAAATGCAAAAATCATTTTGTATGTCTGTGGTCAGCAAACTTGCATTGTCCTATTTCATAGTTTAACTTACATCTGTATAAGTTGTAACTTAGTCAATTACCAGTACATTCCTAATGCAAAATAAGAATATATATATATAGTGCTTGCCAGAGACACAGAGAGACAGAAAATGAGAAATGGCCCCGTGGAGGAATGGCCACACCATAATCCCTTCTTCTCCTTTTTCCTCTCGGGATTTTGGGCATGCATGTACTTGCACCAGGCATCAGTTTCAAGCTACCAGATATGAGATTTGAACCATGGTCGACTACATGGGAGTCCAGCAACATAACCATTACATCATCTGCTGGTCCCAGACAAACCATTATCTAACTCATAACATCTTCTTATCATTCCAAATTGCTCAATACACTATTGTTGGAATATACCCAAAGAAAATGAAATCAGTATGTCAGAGTCATTATCTGCACTCTCATGTTTCATGCAGCATGACAGCCAAAAAAATAAAGGAATCAACCGAAGTGTCCATCAAAGGATGAATGGATGAAGAAAACATAGTATAAATGCACAACAGAATATTATTTAGCCATTAACAAGAAAGGATGAAATCCTGTCATTGTGAACCATAGATAACCTGAGGATACTATGGTAAATGAAATAAGCCAGGCACAGAAAGACAAAGGCCACATGTTTTCACTCGTCTGTGGAAACTAAAAATATTGATCTGATACAAGTAATTGCAGAACAGAGGTTACAAGAGACAGGGAATGGAAAGGGGGAAGAAGAGATAGGGAAATACTGGGTAATGGAAACAAAATTACATTTAGGAACAAATTCTATGGCTTTATAGCACAATAGGGTAATATATAATAATCATTGATTATATATTTCAAGATAGCTGTAAGAGAGGATTTTTAATTTTTTTTATTTTAATTTGCTTCTTATCACACGTCTTTACAGTATACACTTCTTTATCCAACACAAAACCCATTTATGTCAGTCAAGACAAGGATATTATTGTATACATTATCATCAGCAAATAGTTTCTCATTTTTTGTCAGTTTAGCATACTTTTACCTGTCTTTTATCCTTCCTGTTTCCCCTCCCTCCCTCCCTTACATACTTGATATTTTTTTTCACATTTTATTGATTCACAAAAGATCTTAAAGTATGGACAAAGCTAGAATCTAATGAAAATCAATTTCTTTTCCTCTCTCACCATGCCCCTTTTACTAAAGAGAGGTATAAACTAACATATTTGCCAAAAAAAAAAAAAAAAAAGGTTAATCTCAGTTTGGTCTGTCATTTGCACAGAGCCCCAGAATAATTCAATTTCTGATGCAAGACAACAGTTACTGTTATATTATTGAACTTATATGCAAATAACCATTTTGCCACAAAATAAGAATGCTCACAAATATTTTCCAATTGCAAAGGGGTCAGGAAGAGAGAAAGGTTTGTTTCAGTTAAAAAAAAAAATTTTAACAAATTGTAAACCCAAACTCTGAAAACAAAAATCCTTAAATCTGGAAGACAAAGTATAGGAGAAAATCAGTAATGTTTTAGAAAAAAGTCACAGAATTCTATTTCACCAGTTCAGTCTCCTGTAATCTCTTTTGTTGAATTTTCAGTGTTACTGTGGTCTGACCTTTCCCTTAACATTCAACATTGTTATTGATATTTCAGAACTTGTCCCTACCATTAAGTTGACTTTTCTCTTGGTCATTTTTCTGTTCGCTTATTTATCTGTCTTTAGTTTTCCTGGTATAGTACTCCCTTCAGATCTCAAAGCGCTGGTCTGGTGTTGGTAAATTCTTTCAGGTTTTGTTTATCTGAGGATGATTTTACCTTTTCTTCCCACATGAAGGATAATCTTGCCAGATATAGTATTGGTTGAAATTGCTTTTCACTTAACACTTTGAATATATTTTCCCATTCTTTTCTTGCTTGCATTGTTTCCGAAGAGAGGTTCGATGTTAGCCTGATGGGATATACTTTGAAATTCACTTGTCGTTTTTTGTCTTGCCAATTTTAGTATCTTATCTCTGTCTGTGGTTTTGGTCAATCTGGCTATGATGTGCCTGGGGGAAGATCTTCTTGGGTTGAATCTATGTGAGGTCCGTTGTATTTCTTGGGTCTGGATATTTGAGTGTCTCCCTAGGTTTCAAGAGTTTTCTTCCAGGATTTCATGGACTAGATTATCAATGCCCTGTCTAGTTTCTTCACCTTCTGGGATACCGATTATCCAGATATTTGGGTGTCTAATGGTATCTAGTATTACTCATATATTATTCTCATTTTGGGGGTGATTTTCTCAGTCTTTTTGGTGAATTTTTCTAGGTCAGAAGTTCTATCTCCTACATCTGAGATTCAATATTCTTCATGATCTGCTTTTAATACTGTCAAGGGAGGTTTTAATTTCCTGTATTAGAGCCTTCATCTCTAACAGTTCCGTCTGATTCTTTTTTATGGTATGTATTTCCTCCTTTAGATTGTGCAAGAAATTCCTCACCTCCTGGAATTCATTGTCTCTTTTCTCCTGCATCATCTGGAGTTCATTGTTTCTATTCTCTTGCATCTCTTTTAGCTTTGTCACTATGAATATCCTAAAATCTTTATCTGACGTTTCCAGTGGTTCCATTGTACTGTCTGTGGATGATGAAGGGCTGTTCTTTCCCCTTGGGGGAGGGATATTTTCTTGATTTCCCATATTTCTTGTGCCTCTGTGGTGGTGGTTTCTAGTCATCTGATGGATTATACATTATTTCCTACCTTCTGGCTTTTCACTGAATGTTGGGCCAGAAGGAGGGGTTTGGGACAGAGGCATTTTCAGGTTAAAGGGGCAGAGAAAGCTCACCTCAGATGCACATGGATTCTGGCTTCTCTGAGTGTTGGGCCGGAAGAAGGAGGATTTTGATTGTTTTTAACACAAAGTAACAATGGATGTTCAAAGAGACAGTGCATTGATTTGATCAGTATGTATCATGTTCATGTACCAAAAGAACCCACAGTATACTTAATATATATGCACAATTATGGTGTGCTGATTAAAACCTGAAAAATTGGGACCAGCGATTAGCATAATGGCTATGTCGCTGGATTCCTATGTAGTCGACCGCAATTTGCATCCTGGACCTGGTGGCTTAAAACTCACGCCGGGCGTGTGTGCGTGCATGCCCAAGATCCTGAGAGGAGAATGGAGGAGAAGGGATTGCGGCATGGCCATCGCCCCTGGGGGGTGATTTCTCGCTTCCTGTCTCTCTGTCTGGCGAGCACACACACCCTACAGCAAAAACATCTAAAAATTAACAAAAAAACCCTGAAAAATTAAAAATACGCTACTAAAAGCAAATATAGTATAAACACATGCCCTTGGTTATTATCTGCCTGCTAGCTTCGTGTGTAACTTCTGCTTCAAGTACTCAGCCAGTGTGTGCGATCTACTCAGGCTTTCTCCAGGTGCTTTCAATTTAGAGATCTCAACATTAATTTACAACTAACACTGAATTCTCAGCTACTAGAATAATTGAACTGTCCTCTCATCAGCTTGGCCCCTATGGACTTCCTGAAGTATAATTTAATGCACTAACAGAACAATTAACAATTCTTCAGGGGGCAGCAAGTAGTGTAGCAGTTATGTTGCTGGACTTCCACATGATGGACCACAGTTCAAGTCCTAGACCTAGTGGCATGACAATCATGCTGAATGTGTGTGCATGTGTGCCTAAGATCCTGGAAGGAGAATGGAGAAGAAGGGATTGCAGCATGGCCATCCCCCTTGTGGGGGTGATTTCTCACTTTTCCTGTCACTGTCTCTGTTTCTCTCTTTCTCTTCTGAACAAGCGACTTACTCTCAGGCAAAAGCCTCTACAAAAAACAAAACAAAACAAAAAATGATTCACTGGGACCAGCAGTTGGTGTAATGGCTATGTTGCTGGACTCTCATGTAGTCGACTGCAGTTCAAGTCCTGAACCCAGTGGCTTAAACTCATGCCCAGCATGTGTGCCTGCATGCCTAAGAGCCCAAGAGGAGAATGGAGGAGAAGGGATTGTGATGTGGCCATCCCCTCTGGAGGATGGGGATTTCTCACTTTCTGTCTCTCTGTCTCTCTCTGTCTTTCTGGCAAGCACACATGCCCTATAGCAAAAACTTCTCAAAAAAAATAGATTCATTTTTGGTAGGGTATTTTATGGTATAGAACAATTTTTCAATGATCATTGTTAAGATATATATATATATATAACATGAATGTATTTTTGAGGCTCTTTAGTCTGGAGGCCAGGAGGTGGAACAGTGGTAAATTTAACCAGAGACACATGAGAAGGGGTTGGTATTGTGTATTGTGTTCAGGTGTCTCTTTGTGAATTCTGGACATGCACACACTGTTGCCCATGATCTTGGCTGGCTAAAACCATGCACAAATTATGGTGTGAAGCCCTGTTGGAGGTACTTCTCTTTTACATGGAAGAAGTATATAAATCAAACTTTAATAAATATATATGTGTGTGTGTGTGTGTGTGTGTAATGAGACATCTAATCACTCTGCTAGTCCACTGAGAATCAACTAGGTGAATGAATATTTTCCTGAAACAAGTATTATTTCCATTCAAATGTGTCATATATTGGCTTAATCATTTTATCAGGGAAGTAAATTTCTTTCCAGGACAAGGTTGTAAACCACATTGTACTAAAAGGTTCTGTTCCAGAGTTTTTTAAAAAAAAATCATCTCTCTTTTTCTTTTTTAAAGTTTTCTCTTTAAATTTAATGATCATAAATCTTCAAGGCCATTGATGTGGTTTTCCAAAGCATGCATATACTGTGTGATAATCAAAGAAAGCATATTATTATATACTTTAGATTCTTTTTTAAAAGAATTATTTAATTTTATTTATTACTATTATTCTTTAATTTTCTGTAAGGCCCATGTACTCACCAGAAAGAGACAGTAACAGAAAGAGAGAGAGAGAGAGAGAGAGAGAGAGAAAGTCACCAGGTCTGGTGCTCAAGCTGCCATCTGCCATATGGGAGTCCACTGCCTTAACTATCATGCCACCTGCTGGCCCTACTTTATATTCTTTATTTGGTTATTGCAAAAAGTCATGTCTTGCTACAAAGGATATGGGTGTGTGTTACTTGAATATAAGTCTCCAGTATGTCTTTTCTGCGCACTAGGGCATGTGAAATACTAGTGAATGTTCTTTTAGGATGCATTATTGCTACTACTGCAAATGACAATAATTAATATTTAAATTTTAAACAAAGTCTGGCTATTAATATAAAGCAAAATAACAGACTATCCTGTACTAATAATTAAAAATTTATTAAATACTAGTTATGTTGCTCGGTTTAATATTTAAACTAATGGCTATTAGGCATTTTTTGGTGAGTCTTCCAATACTGAAGAAGTCTTATTGAATATGAAAAGGTTGTCTCAGAATTTCAGGACACCTTGCTATTTTTTCCTGTGGGAAAAAATAGATATTCCATTATTGATGGCATTTTCTGTTGTGATATCACATCCAGATTTCACAGTGAAAGGGTCACTTTGATGAAATAATAATGCAAACAAAGAGTGGATTTGAATATTTATTTTTGTTTTAAACTTCAGCTGTTACTTCAGTAACAAAATACACAAACATGAACATGATTGGATGTGTGTTTCTCACAACTACAAAAAACATATGATGTGTTGAAAGTTGTGTCTGGGTTGAATATTGTTTTATTCTGAAAATGTGGTAGGCTTATTTATGATCAAAATCAACAGAAATATATTTGAGGGGGGAGCAATCTTTATATTCTGCAAGATTTTTAGGAAATGGTTATGTATAATATTTTAATATAGGACATGAATGTATATTGCTTTTGATGATGCTTACTAAGTGTTTATTTAATTCACAATAGGCTTATCTCACAGTCTTGAACTCTCAAGAAGTACAAACTGGTCTCCAAAATACACTAGAGGGTGCTAGAATAGTTCAGTATAATTCAAAATACAAAGTGTAACAAACAGAACCCATTATTGTATGACTTCAGAGAAACAATATACTACTCGTTAGCATGAGCAATGGTGGGGCCGATCCCATGGCCTAGTGGTTAGAAGAGCCAAATCCCCCATGGCTGACTGTACAGTTCAAATCCTGGCTTTAGCATGCACAAATCCCAACAGGACACAGAAATAGGGGATAAGAGATGGTGGCATGACCATGATCCAGTGAGGGTAACTTTCTTCCACTCCTTCTACTTCTATCTGTCTCTTTCTAGGGAGTTTACATGCCCTCAGCAGTAAAAAAATACAAAAGAGAGTGAGAGAGAGAGATGATCAATAGGGAATTAGGTTGACTCTGTGGCCTGGTGGTTAGGCAGTGGGATCCCACATGCCATCTATGAAGTTGGAGCCCTGGACCCAGCAACTTTCGATAATGCCAAGCACATGTACATGTGTACCAGAAATCTCAAAGGGAGAGATGAAGAAGGGATTATGGCAAGACCATTCCCCATGGGGTGGGAGACACTCTCTCCCTCTCTTTCTGTCTCTCTCTGGCAAGCACACCCACCCCTTAGCAAAAACAGAGCAAAATGAGTGACCCCGCTGTGCTCTCAGAGGAATGTTTGTCTGTCACCATATTTTGATCATCTTATATAACTAAATAACAATATTTGCAATTAAAATATTACAATGTGACAGTTTAATTAAATTAACTAAAATATAGAGAGAGGATACATTATGCTACAAGTTTAAGGAAAATATTTTACATTGAATATTGTAGGCTGACTGTAGTTAATGACAAAAAGTAATCTCTATTTCAAAATAGCTACAAAAGAAGTTTTGGAAGGTTCTCATAGGAAGAAATGATAAATGTCGAGGTGAGGTAGATGCTAAGTATCCAGATTTCACAATGAAGTGAAATGTTGCATTGTATCTCATAAATAAGTACTGTTATTACATGTCAGTTAAAAAAACAAACATAGATCTTAAAAGAAACAATATAAGTCACTAGATTATTTTTTTAACCCCGTTCAAATGATAAACATTTTATTAAAAGAGTTTGAAAATTTACTGTGGACAATATTCTATTGTGGACAACATTGCATAGATAGATACTTTTAATGTTTTATTACTAATCTATAGAAGGCTTTTTAAAAAATAATTATTTTATTCATCCATTTTTAATTTGTCCAGAGAGGGACAGAGTGAGCGGGAGAGAGAGAGAGGGAATGTGAGAAAGCAAGCTACAGGTCTGAGACTCGAACCACAGTCAGCCATGTGGGAGTCCAGTGCCCTTAACCCTGTACCACCTGCTGGCCCTACCCTATAGAAAATTTTAAGGATACTTTTATTTTATTTACTTATTATTTTTTGAGAGTTTTTTGCTATAGGGTGCATGCACTCACCAGAAAGAGAAAGAGAGACAGAAAGTGAAAAATAAACCCTCAGGGGGAATGACCACACTGCAATCCCTTCCCTTCCACTCTCCTCTCAGTATCTTGGGCATGCATGCACATGCACCTGGCATGAGTTTAAGTCACTGGGTCTGGGACTCGAACCACAGTTGATTACATGGGAGTCCAGCCACATAGCCATTACACCATCTGCTGGTCCTGAAAGTTTTAAGACTTCTTCCAACACATCAGATAATCTAGTGCAAATAATGAATACATACAAGTGGTACAAGGATCCTCTCCTTGTGCATGGCTCAGTCAGGGTACAGGACACATCTGGGTAAGCAGAACTGACCATTACCCATTTTGTTCTGTAAATCTCTGTTCAGTCCTTTCTTTCTCTGAAACAGTACAACAGTTAGTTAGTGTTGGACAATGGTTCTACAGGAGGCAAACATGTTGTGTCTTCTTTCTCCATGGAATTATACACTCTTCAAAGTCAGGGACAATAAAGAGTAGAAACTAATGAACTGCTACACGAACTTTACCATTTTCTACTAAGCATCGTTTTTTTAAACATAAAAAGATTGCTTTTATCTGTAGGATTTCACAGTTCATTTCAGATTTTATATTCATTATTGTATATAATCCTTCAACAAGCCTATGATGTAGGCAGGTTAGATGTGATTATTATATTTTGAAAAGGTCACGTCACTGGTAAATGCCAGAACCAGTGGCACACACAAGAGTTTGAACATCGGTCTAGTGTGCTCTCCTTTATGACAACCCGCCATGAAAGAGCCGCTACCAGTAGAACAATGGGACATAGGAAAGGGTGTTGCAAAATAATGGCTTTGCAAGGAAAATGTAATAAATGTGAGTTCAGGAGCAGTTCTAAGTTCAAGAGACAAAAGTGCTCCATTTTTAATATCTAAATTTCCCCTTGCGAAGAATCATAAAAACAGTTGTAAAAGATGTCTAATGACACCGATAAAAAGTAATTTTCCTCTTAATTTTTAATTGAGAAATACTAATTCCTGAGGCAGCATTTTTATAGTTGCATTTGCTTGAGAAGTTCCTACAACTTAGCAAAGGGGGTCAAGGAATATAGCAGGTGATTTCTGTTTATATCCCAACATGAAGTCTACACGGGTCCCTAGAATGGAAGAAAAAAATGCCCTTCTTTTCTCTCAGATGCAAACATCTTAAAGCCAGAGATCTTTTACTTACCATTAACTTTCTCCCTTTAAAATGGTGATAACATATAGAAAAGACTCAATAAAAATGTTCTCAATTAATTTTAAAGCAGAACCATTTGTTTATTTTCAGTCCTCTTTCACTTAGATTTTAAGAGGTGACTCTTTTTTTTTTTTTTTTGGAGAGATTTTCACTGTAGGGCGCAAGCGCTTGCCAGACAGACAGAGAGAGACATAGAGACAGAAAGCGAGAAATCACCCCCCAGGGGGGATGGTCACGCCGCAATCCCTTCTCCTCCATTCTCCTCTCGGGATCTTGGGCAGGCACACGCACGCGCCCGGCGTGAGTTTTTTAAGCCATCGGGTCCGGGACACGAACCGCGGTCGACTACGTGGGAGTCCAGCGACATAGCCATTACGCTAACTGCTGGTTCCCTTAAGAGGTGACTCTTATTCACAGACTAAATGACTTTAATGACATTTATTTTTTATTTTTTATACTTAGATTATTTATGAAATTGGACATTATAAATAAAACAATGAACTAAGTAATTAAGAGAAAGAAAAAAAATAAAAGTACCTTTTATGTTAAACTGTTATAGTTTGAACCTTAATTTCTGTCACTCGTTTTCAAGAAAATATACTTAAATTTACCCTTTATTTCCTCTTTCTGTAATCTTGAAAAAACTATCTCAATTCACTAACAAAATATATTTTTGATCTAGCCATGGATCAAGATTTCAAGAGTTAGTTGACTCAAAAATTCAAGTATAGGCACCAACAGTAGTTAATGCACTGGACTCCAGTTTAAAACTCACACCAGGTACATGTAAGTATGTGCCCCAAATCCAGAGAGGATAATGGAGAATAAGGGATTGTGGCGTGGCCATTCCCCCCCCCCCCGGGGGTGTGATTTCTCACTTTCTGTCTCTTTGGCAAGCACATGCACCCAAAAATCTCGATAAGACCTGTCTTTTCCTACTGCCACCAATCCTAAAAAGAACACTGAACAGCAACCAAAGATCCATGAAATGAAAGGACCCCACAGATGAGATCCAAGAGACTCAGTAAGAGAGTGTTAATATATGAACACGTGTGTATGTATCTCTTATGTACATGCTTACTCAAGAATCTGTCAGTGTCTCACTGTGCAAATATAATAAAATATAATCTACACAATTTATCACCAGTCCTTGACAATTTGTACTATTTGATTATTTGGAGACTCTATATAAATAAACAAGACTAATGTGTGTAAGAAAATTACAGTGAGATAGAGAGGCAAGACATTTGTGGGACATAGAAATAGTTTATTACCTGTTGATGATAACATGCATAGTATTCTCAAATGAACCAGTCTGAGATGTATTTCCTGTTGGGTAAATTCTCTTCATAAGCCCAAGGATGTATAGCAATCAAATGTTTAAAAAAATAAGAATAATTTTTTAAAAAGAATAATAAAAAAAGAAAATTACAGTCAGAGTTAAAAGAAGTAATGCAAATTAATTCTGCTAAAATAGTCACTGCCCCTTCAAAACGAAAGTTCCTTCATCCCCAGTTCCATGGCTTTGGCAATATTGCTTCTGTATCCTGGAATTCTCTCCCTTCTCACTCATGCTTATTCAAATTCTATGCATCCATCAAGTTCCAAGAAAATATATATTTTCTCTTTCATAGAATTTTCTATAAAACCACAGCCCATATCTCACCCTTTATTTCGCTTACAGATATTGCTACATGACTAACATTCCTCTCATTAATTTAAAAAAAAGTTTTCTTTTCCTTTTCATGATAGAGTATGTGTATGCACAGGTGAAAAGAGAGAGAAGAAAGCTACACTCTCCTGTTAGATCCTGGTCACGCCATTTTCCTTATTCCTTCTTCATCTCTCATTATTTAATTCTCCAGCCTGTCAGTATCCATTGATGTACTGCTTCTGGGGCTGGGATTCATGGCCCAGCTGGTCATGTGGGATCCAGCTTCCTCTGTATACTGCGAAGCTACAGGACCAGGCCTAACTTCCTAAATTTTTTATACCTTTTAGTTTTTATTTTATGTATGAATTACAGTTCTTGACTATAAGCAATGGACCCAACTCAGCATAAAAAGGATTTTCAGAATCAATGAATCCTGTATGAAGAAGCAAGTGATGTGAACAGTGTCCAAGGGAGACAAGGAAACCAAAAAAGAACCCAGGCTGGCTCCAGACACAGTCCGAATAAGAAGTTCTCTGACTGCACTGCCATAGTACCTCACGCTCAGGCTGTACAAGTGTCCAACATATTTTTCAGTTTACAATGTCAGCATGTTTAGCATATTAGAAAAATGTTAATATGTTAGTATTTTAACAGTTGCTAATAGACTAGTGAGTAGAGTAAAGAGTAATACAAACTCTTAACTCTCAAGTATAAATTTCCATGTTGCTAAAGCTTGGTCTTGGTGGTTCACCTAGTGTTTCTTAAGCCACCAGGTCCAGGACTTGAACTGCAGTCGGCCACATCAGGTCCAGCTCTTAACCACCAGGCCACAGGGCTGGCCCAGCAGCGTAGTTATTTGAGTAAAGCTTTAGCAACATGGAATTTTAGACTTAAAATAGAGTTGTGCTATTCGATTAAAAGATGAGCAAATGAGCTGAACAGACAACTCTCTGAAGAAGACATACAAATGGCCAGAAAGCAAATGAAAAAATGCCCGATGTCTCTTATCAAAAGGGAAATGCAAATCAAAACCACAATGAGATACCACTTTACCCCTATCAGAATGGCTATGATTAAAAAAACAAAGAATGGTAAGTGCTGGTGAGGCTGCAGTGAATAGGGAAGCCTCCTACGCTGTTGGTGGGTGTGTAAAATTGTACAACCACCATGGAGAACAACATGGCGGTTCCTCAGAAACCAACAAACAGAACTACCATATGACCCAGTAATTCCATTCTTAGGTATCTACCCAAAGGATAGGAAAACAGTCAGGAAAACCCTTGCAGATCTATGCTCATTGCAGCTTTATTCCCTGGGACAATTGCTAGGACAAGAACAAACGAGTGGATTGAAAAAATATAGTATATGTACTCCATGGACTACTCCTCGGCTATAAAAACAATGAGGTGGAGGGAGGGGATCAGGGAATAAATCAAACAAAACATTTAATGGACACAAAAATGAAGTTATCTATTGATGATTGTGTATTTGACTTGACTAACACCCACCATTTACATGTAGGAAAAAACCACGGTGTACCCCATAAAGATGTACAGTTATTAAATGTAAATTTAAAATTAATTTTAAAAAAGAAACACTAGGTGCATGTATATGTGTGCCCAAAGTTCCAAAAGGAGGAAAAGATGAAGGAGGAGACATAGTGGTGTGACCATTCCCAAGCGAAGGAGTCTTCTCTCCCTGTCTTCTCTGTCTCTGGCAAGTGCACACCCTCTAGCAAATAAATAAATAAATAAATAAATGTAGTAAGTATAGTATAAAAATATTCTTTTAATCCTAGCACTTCTACAATCAGGCAATTTAGTACATGGTACAAAATAACTTTCATCATTGGAATCTATCAAGAAATATCTACAGTGTGTACCTAACTCTGAAACCTGGGCTATAGGCGATCCTAAACAAGAATATGATACAATTTATGAGCCAATGACACTCATAATCCTGATACATAGATGAAATTTTTCTCACGGGAAATAACTTGGGAAAAAAAAAAAGACAGCAACACGCAGGTGCATTTGATGTATGGAGGGGCTCACACCCACATTAAGAAAATACCAAGTAACCAAAAGATTAATGTGGACTGTGCTTACTTCAAGATCATGAGTATAATTTGATTTATGCAACTCAAATTCAAGGACAGATAACATTCTTCTCAAAATAAAAATCTGATGAATAATAATATTGTGAATACATTGCTATTGGTGTTGTACATTAACCACAGTTCCTATAATGCATTGTTAAAATAGATTTAACATGTCCAAGCATAATATTAAGTTTCATTTTTTTTTTTAATTTTTAAGGAGTAGACCTGATTTCATTTCCTTGAAAAGTCTAAAGCATTTAATATTTTGAAATCGATGGATTCTGTTCATTAGTGTAGAAGTCTGTGAGCATTTCTCACTGTAGGGTTTTCCTTCATAATTCATGACCATTGCATTCTTTCGGATAAATCCACTTGTGGAAAGGATATGGGAGGGGGAAACTGCACTGAATAAGTTCTCCTGTCTTTACATCATCTCATTTGAAAAAAGGAAAGCAAAAGAAGAAATAGCTTTATAGAGTTTTTTAGAAAAAAAAAAGACTTAAAGCTGTTTTTGTTATTTTTCTTAAGTCTTTTAAAATTATCTTGTCATGTTGGAATCTTTTTTCAGAAAGATGATATTTTGATATTCTGTAGTAGAAAGTCTGAGAGGAAGCTAAAGGGGCTGGGCCCAGAGAACAACGATGAAGCCCTGTACAGACGAAGCTGGATCCCACATGACCAACCAGTGCTCGAACCAAGTTCCTGGCTTGCTCACCAGGCGTTGCTGCATGGAGCCTAGTGTTCCAATGGGGTGGATTCTGATGGGATGGAGGATTGATGGGAAAAGGATTGCAGAGTGACCTGGCCTGTGTAGGAGTTCTCTTTCTATCTCTGTCTCTGATGCACACATGTCCTCTGGCATAGTAAAACATAAATTAGATAAAATAAGTAAGAAAGAAGCATTCTGGCATTTCAGTTATGACCCTGGTGATGCTGTTATTACTGTCAAAGAAGGCTCAGTTTGCTTAGGAAAACAGGAGAAATCACTGATGCCTCTTTGACTAGATAGAAAACAACTTCTAACTAGAAGGGCTACAATTAATAGCTTGTGAAATGCTTACCTTAAATGTGAAGAACAAGTGAAATGTTGTGAAATACTACTTTTAACAATTGTTAAGTCTGTTTTTATTTTCCTACCTGACAAGTTTCCTCTTGTTCCTTAATACTTAGTTGCATTTAATCTAATGACAATAATTAGGTGTTGCTTTCTGCTCTTTCTTCAGAACCTAAAGCTAACATAAACATGGGTATTCAGAAAAAAATTAATAGTTTCTAAATATCTGAAGTAATATTAAGCTTTGTTTACATTAAATAAAGTGATTTATACACTTTAATATTGAAAGATTTTCCTAAGTACCACTCAAGATCTTTTTGTGGAGGTGTAATAGGAGACAAATTGAATGCTCAAACTTATGTATTCTAGAACTGCTTCTATTGCTTGGGGTGTGCTGTAGAGAAACCATTAGGGATAATGTAGCGTCCTCTATGGCAGTCCCAGTATCCCCATGGCTGGCATGACTATGGCTTTCTCCCCAAGAACACAGCCTCTGCTCCTCATGCCCCCTCCTTCCACTCTGCTGCTTAGATTCTCCATTAGATAAACACTATTGAAAACCAGTGATTTTCATCCATCTCAGTCTTCTGGGGTCAGAAAACAAGGCAGAAAAGAGCAGAGAGTTGACTTGAGGGGCAAATGGGATTAATCCAGCATGGAGGGATGTGTGTTGCATTCATTCCTAGGTTCTCAGCTTTCTATCTGGAACACAAACACACTGCTAGGATTTTGCAAACCAAAGAACCCACATTAGAGAGATCTGTGGCAACTTCTATAGCAGATTTAACAGAGTAGTGGGAAAACAGCCAGTAAGATTAATAGATGTCAAGAGATTAATAATGAACCAAAGCATTATTTTTAATGCACTAATCAACTGCCTTTTTTTTTTTTTTTTTTTTGGAGAGGTTTTTGCTATAGGGTGCATGTGCTTGCTAGAAAGACAGAGAGACAGAAAGTGAGAAATCACCTCCCAGGGAGGATGGCCATGCTGCAATCCCTTTTCCTCCATTCTCCTCTTGGGATCTTGGGCATGTGCCCGGCATGAGTTTAAGCCACTAATCTGGGACTTGAACTGTCGTCAACTACATGAGAGTCTGGTGATGTAGCCATTATGCCAACTGTTGGTCCCTCAGATGCCTATTTTTAATCGATGGATAGAAAAGACAGTTGGTTCCCTTATAGATTTCTTAAAAGTTTGGCAATTTGGGGGCCAGCAGATAACATAATGGTTATGTTACTGGACTCCCATGTAGTCGGTAGTACCACAGTTCAAGTCCTGGACCTGGAGGCTTGAAATTCATGCCGGGTGCATGTGCATGCATGCCCAAGATCCCGAAGGAAGAAGAGATTGCAGCATGGCCACCCCCGGAGGGGTGATTTCTTACTTCTGTCTCTCTGTCTCTGTCTCTCTGGTGAGCATATGCCCTATAGCTAAGACTCTTTCCTAAAAACAAGTTTGATGGTTTAAAAGAGAGTTTTCAAAAACTACCTTACAGAAAACATTTTTAAACGAAGGTAAATCATTTTTACTTATTCTACATTAATAACATTTTATATTCACTCATTCATTTATCATTCAAGAAACATTTAATATGTCTACTATGAATTTGGTATCATGAACCTCTTGGCTTTGGGAGGTCAGTGGAGTCAGTAGGTTCTAATTGAAGACAAACTTCTATGGATAAATTACAGTCCTTTAAAATCCTAATTTGATGAAACTTTCCAAATGTAAGTTTTTTCAAATCATTTAACATTTAAAAGAATACAGGTCGTTTCCTTTCCCTCTATGTTTATTGCTGAAAAATGTCAGTATTTCCAGGGTCAGCAATGTTTATGATTTTATTTTTCTAAAAAAGTATGTTGAGTTATTTGGTCTGCATAACATTCAAGGTTAGAATATCCATCAAACTGCAAATTTCCCAAGGTCAAAAATTGTGTCGTCTATTTCACTGGTAATTTTATGCATCTTTATTAAGGGCTTACGAACAGAGGCGTTTTCCTGACTGTAAGTATTTTCAGTTCTCAAATTTAAGTTTAGTACTAGTTTAAATTCTCTGTTAGAGTGATCAAATTGAGTTCTGCCTTAGTTTTTCTGCACATATTAAAATATCAAACACACATTGCCAAATGTTTCATTATGATTATAGCCAACCCCTTGAAATGGTGTTCAATTTTTCCACTTCCTATTCTACTCGGATACCATTGCTGCCAAATTTGTTGTGCACATACTTTTTACACATTTCGATGACTATAAATCTTCCCAATATAAGAGCTTTAAAACAATATGGATAAATTGTCCACAGCTTTGAGCCTTTATTTACTGCTGGACGTAGATCAAACAGATCATTCTACCCTCCCAACTAGGACCAAAAGAGGGCTGCAGTGAAATTCCTGGAATGTATCATGCAACAAATGAGTCAAACCAAGACCGTACAATTTTTTTTTCTTTTCTTCTTTTCTTTCTTTTTCTTTTCTTTTCTTCTTTTCTTTTCTTTCTTTATTTCTTCTTCTTTTTTTTTTTTTGTAGAGATTTTTGCTTTATGGTGTGTATGTTCACCACAGAGATAGTGAGAGGGAAAGTGAGAAATCACCCCCTTGGGGGCATGGTCACACTGTGATCCCTTCTTCATTCTCCTCCTAGGATCTTGGGCATGCATGCACATGCACCCGACATGATTTTTAAGCCACCAGGTCAAGGACTTGAACCATGGAAGTCATGTGTGAGTCCAGCAGCATAATTACTATGCCATCTGCTGGCTCCACCATAAAATTTCTAACCTTCATTGTCACCTGCCTTACCCCTTTCAGATTCTTAAAACATTTACTTTTTTAATGAATTGTTTATTTAATTTTATTTATTTTTATTTTCTTAAATTTGTTACAGGATACATGTACTCCCCAGAGAGAGAGAGTGAGAGAGAAAGTGAGAAAGCATCTCCCATGCTTGGGACTCAAAACATGGTCGGCCATGTGGGGGTCCAGTGCTTTAACCTACCATGCCACCTGGTGGCTGAGATTCCTAAAATATCTTAAGTTACACAGGAAATATGAAACTTTAAAACTCTTAATAACTCAAAGACAACTTACTAATGAATTTTAAGAAAATACGTCCTCGTTATTTGAAAAAATAGCACTAGTTTTAATAAATGTCAGCTTGGCTTCAGTGATATGCAGGTTTCATTTCATGACACCCAGAATCAAAATGTCGTGCATTGCCTCTGCCTTAAATCTAGAATTTGTATCAAACAGAAAAACTAAGCTATTGTCTTCTTAATGAATTATCGCTGAGGTATAGCATCCTTCATCACCTTCCAATATCCTACATGAGTTCTTGAACTGACTCTTGTGGGAGTTTTTCTCACATGAGGATGAGTAAAGCGAGAAAAGATTCCTCGTGCTAACAATACAAAAACAGAATGGAGGAGGGTGGTCATAAACTCATCCTGAAACATCATGGAAAGTGAACATGTTTGAAAATACTTGGCCTCTGTAATAAGGAAAACAATTTTGAGACATCATTTTGCCTTTGAAGAAAAAAAGCAAGAAAATAATGGCATATATGAAATTAGAACAAACACTCAGAAGCTGATAATAGATTGAAAAAAAGATAAGATTTGATACGGCAGAAATAGCAAATAATTTAAAAATTAGCATTTTCTGTGAAGAATCTTCAAGGCAGAAGTGGTCATAAGTGTAACTTGCTTCACTCCATAGGCAAAGATGATACAAAGAATAGACATCCACCAGAAAATTATAATTAAATGCAATTTAAATTATGAAAAATATATTTGTACATAAAATACCGTGCCTGTATCTGATTATTATATTAGGACATGTGTTTTTATCCCAGATTCCCCAAGTTAAGACTTTGCAATGTTCTGTTTTCCTCCTAGACATGTTATTAATGTTCTTAGAAGTATTCTACTGTTTATTATAGATAGTAACATATAATGCTAAATTCCTTTCCAGGTGGATTATTCCAGTCTAAACTCCATCAACATTGTATGGGAATGCCTTTTTCACATTAATTTTAGTCTGTTAATAGCATTAAATATAATTATTTGTTTAAATATGTACCATACTATTTAAAGAGAAAGGTGTATCTTATTTTAATTTGTATTCCCTTGAGATTCAGGATGTTGAATTCTCTTTAAAATACACATATAAATTGTTTTTTTTTCTTCTTGATATCTTTTATTCACTTTCACCACTTTCTTGCAGATTTGTAAGAGCTCCTTAAGTGCTATATTTCTTCCATCACAGACATTTTACATATTTAATTGCTTTTAATTTTATTTATGTGGTATTCTTGACTTATAGCTACTAATATATTTATGGATTTAATCCTATCAGTATCTTCCCCTATTATTTACACTGCTCTCATGCTTAAAAAGGATATTTTTCGAAACCAGCAGATGGTATAGTAGTTAAGGGGCTGCACTCCCACACGGATGACCATGGTTCAAGTTCTAGATGCAACAGTTTGAAACTCATGCTGGGCTTACATGAATGTCCAATATCCCAAGAGAAGAATGGAAGAGAAAGGATTGTGGCATGGCCATCCACCCTGGGGGATGATTTCAAGCTTTCTGTCTCTCTGTTTCTCTCTGTTTCTCCAGCAAGCACACACACTCTATACAAAAATTGCTCTCCAATAAGTAAATAAACAAGCCAGAATGATACTTTCCTCAACTCAACATATTCTTAGTATATATAGTAGTATTTGGGGACCAGCAGTTGGCATAATGGCTATGTCATTGGACTCTCTAGGTAGTCAACCATGATTCTAGTCCTGGACCCAGTGGCTTAAACTCACGCTAGATGCATGTGCATGCCCAAGATCCTGAGAGGAGAATGGAGGAGAAGGGATTGCAGTGTGGCCATATCCCCTGGGGGGTAATTTCTCACTTTCTGTCTCTCTTATCTCTCTGTCTTTCTGGCGAGCGAATGCGCCCTATAGCAAAAACCTCTCCAAAAAAATTAATAAAATAAAATATTTTATGATGACAATGCAATGTCAAATCAGTAGGAAACAATGCTTTTCAAAGATGTAATTCAATACAAGACCTGAAATATAAGATTAATCTTCAAATATTCCTCAGATGCATTTCACAGAACCACTTAGAATATGATTATTCTTAAAAGAGAAATCATTTCTACTTTATGTGTTTTGGTTTTGGTATTATATCTAAGAAGTCTTTGCCAACTAATCACAACAATGACGGTCTTCTATGATTTTTTTTTTTTTTTGGAGAGGTTTTTGCTGTAGGGGCATGTGTGCTCACTAGAAAGACAGAGAGAGACAGAGAGATAGAAAGTGAGAAATCACCCCCCGGGGGGGTAGCCACGCTGCAATCCCTTTTCCTCCGTTCTCTCGGGATCTTGGGCACGCACGCACACACACCCAGCATTCCTTCTATGATTTTCTTAGAAGTTTTATACTTTTAGGCCTATAGTTCATTTTGGGTTAACTTTTATGTGTAGCACAATATAAATATAAAAGTTCATTTTTGCTTATATAAATACCCAATTCCTTTAGTATCTCTCTTTTCCCCCAATGAATTACTTTTACATTTTTATTGAAACATCGGTTGTCTCATATATGTCGATCTATTGCTGGACCTCTTTAAATTTTTAACTTTTCATTTATTTATTCCAAGAGTAAGAGAAACAGAGAGACACAGAGAGCAAGCATCTTCGACAGGGTCTCTATATGAGAATATACCCTTGCGGTGACCAGTCCCAGTTCACAGCCACACATGTGCCCAGCATGCTCAGAGAAGTCTCTGGCTTTGAATGGGCAGCCTTTCCATGTGCATCAGAATTGTAGAACATCACATTTTACCATTGTACCATCATCCACCACCTTCCCACGGTTTTTTGTTTTTTTTTTAAATAGGATCTTGCTGTTCTCATCCTTCAAATTTAACTCTCTGAATGGCTGGGATTACCAGTGCGAGCTATCAGATCCAGCCTCTAAGGGTCAGACTAGAAATCAAACCTGAGCCTCCCATGTGTTCCCAGCTTGCAGAGAGTGGCATCTTAGCAGTACACACTTCAATGGTGGAGCCTACATCTGGACCTTCTCTTTTGTTTCATTGATCTTTTTGTCCCTCTGTAAGTCAATACAAGAGTCTTAATTATTAAACTTCTAAGTGTTGCAATCAAGGAAGCTTAGTCTCCAACTGTTTTTTACTTATCAGGTACTTTGCCTAACCCACCTTCTTTGTATTTCTGTATGAATCTTAGATTAGGTTTTCCAATTTCTATTAAAAGTCTACTTAATTGGGGTTTGAGATTGCATTCAATAGACACATCCTCTTGTGGGAATGAGCATCTTAACAATCACTTTTAAGGGCTTTTTGTAATCCTCTCATCCATTTATGCATGGGTCTTCATTTGTTTACTCAACAGTTGCTTTATATGAGTTACCGCTCAAGGAACATATAATATACTAGTGAATAAAGAGGAAAAATCCTACCTTTGCAGACCTGCATTCTAGAAAAGCAAGCAGGAGAGTGGGGATAAGAACCGATAATAAGAGCCAGCAGATGGTGTAGTGCTTATGTCACTGGACTCCCACATGGCTGACCATGATTCAAGTCCCAGATGCAGCGACTTGAAAAATCATGCCAGGGTATGTGTGTGCATGGCCAAGATCCCAGGAGGAGATTGAAGAAGAAAGGACTGCAGCATGGCCATTCCCCTTGGTGGGAGTTAATTTCTCACTTTCCCACTCACTGTCACTGTCTCTCTTTCTCTCCAGCCAGTGCACACACCCTAAGGCAAAAACCTCTACCAAAAAAAAGAACTGATAATAAATATTATAAATAAGAATATTATATCATGAATTAGAAAGTCATAAATTCTGTGGCAAAAATAACCAGAACAGATCAGAGAGAGAGAGAAGCTTGAGATTGGTGGTGGTTAAAACCAGTACCAAACCCAATTTGAGCTGTTCACTGTTTGAAAGGCAGTGCTCTAGAGGCAAGCATTAGTGAAAAGGAGAGAGAGCTCTATTCGGGAAACCAGCAATATAGAAAAATGGAGGGCTAGTATCTAAAAACCGTCTCCCAAGTCCTAGTCTGACAAGAAGGTCTTTTAAAGATGAAGCAAGAAGAGGAAGAACCTGTTGTTTTGTTTGATACAGCAGCTCAACAACTCCGTTGATCATGCAAGGAGTCTGGTTCCCATCAGGGCTGTTTCAGCTGAACATGGTCATTAGGGCAGAACGTTCTTACCTCTTTGAACATATCTGCTGCCTGCTCTCAAGACTTCCCATATTTGGTTTCTGCAAAATCTCAGCAAAACTATGATCAGTTCCTACAAGCTAAGTGCAAAACAACACAAACCTGCCACGGAAAGAAGAAAAATTAAACACTGTCTACAGTGGGACGGACAGATGGCATAATGGTTACGTTGATGGACTTTCAGATAGTCAACCACAGCCTGAGTCCTGGATCAGCAGCTTAAAACTCACCAGGCACGTGTGTATGCACGCCCAAAATCCTGAGAGGAGAATGGAGGAGAAGGGATTGTGGCGTGGCCATCCCCCATGGGGGGCGTCTCTCTATCCCTCTCTCTTGCCTCTATGCACCCTATAGCAAAAATCTCTCAAAAAAACAAACAAAAACAAAACAAAACAATAAAAAAAGAAGTCAACTGTATTTCAACCTATGGTTCTGGACTTACTACATGCCATGAGTATAATTTATAAAGATTGGTTAGGAAGATTTCATGAAGAAGTGACATTTGTGCAAACACGTGAAGGAGATGACATAGTTAACCTTGGTGCTATCTTGGGAGAGAGCTAGAGGAGAAAGCTAACATTTGGTGGGAATGTGCCAAAGTATTTGAAGGAAAGAGAACCTGTGGCAGAAGTGGTGGGGTCAGAAAAAGAGGGCATTGCTCAGAGAATTTGCACAGTAAGGACTCAGCTTTCACTAAGTGAAGTGGGAAGTCTTTGAAGGGGTTAAACACAGTAAAGCAAAGCAAAGCAAACAGTAATGTGAGAAACACAGGAGGTAGGGGCCAGCAGGTGGCACAATGGTTAAGGGCGCTAGACCCTCCCATGGTCAACTGTGGTTCGAGTGCCAGACCTAGTGGTTTGCTTTCTCTCTTTCCCCTTCTCTCTCTTGCTCTGTCCCTCTCTGGTCAAATTAAAATAAATAAATAAAGTTAAATAAAAACAATTCTTAAAAAAATAAACACAGGAAGTAAAAGCAAGAATTACTGAAGGACAGGATAGGAATGTGTTAGAATGAGAAAGGAAGAAAAGAGGCTCCTAGCCTTCACATATAAGTGATTAGCCACAAAAATTCTCTCTTTTTTTGGAGAGGTTTTCGCTATAGGGCGCGTGCGCTTGCCAGACAGACAGAAAGAGACAGAGAGACAGAAAGCAAGAAATCACCCCCAGGGGGGATGGCCATGCCACAATCCCTTCTCCTCCATTCTCCTCTCAGGATCTTGGGCACGAACACACACACGTCCGGCATGAGTTTAAGTCACTGGATCCAGGACTCAAACCATGGTCAACTATGTGGGAGTCCAGTGACATAGCCATTACGCTAACTGCTGGTCCCAAGCCACAAAGATTCTGACCAAACTCAGATGTAGGAATTTTAAAAAGTCTCAGGTGAAGTGATTTTATATAGACCTAGATGAAAGATATACAAGGAATCTTCAAAAGATTCATGGAAAATGCACATTATGAAAAAATGATGCATAGATTTCAAATGTTTTTGCACTAAAATATACTTTACTTCTATTTTTTTTAAAATGGAAAAACTTTGTTTTCAAATTTTTGAAGTCTCTTTGTAAATATCCATACAGCTATAAATAGATCAGCAAGGGATATATTTCTAGATGAAGCTAAGCCTTTTTGTTTTCATTATTTTGCCATAGGGCATGTGCACTCATCAGAGAGAGACAGAAACAGTGAGAGGGAAAGTGAGATATCACCCCCCCCAAAGGGATTGGCATGTCACAATCCCCTCTTCTCATTCTCCTCCTGAGATTTGGGGTGCACACACATACGTGCCCAGCGTGATTTTCAGGCCACCAGGTATGGGACTTGAACTGTAGTCAGCCATTTGGGAGTCTAGCCCCTTAAACCAACATGCCACTTGCTGGCCTCGATGCTAAACTTTCAAGGGTCAAGGGACGAATTCCAATGAGATATAGAACATATGTCTGAAAGTTTGTTCAAATTCTACTCATTTAACTAGTGCCACTGATGTCCTCTTATTATCATGAAATGCCAGGACCGAAATGCAAACAGCCAACGTGTTGCTGGGAGAGGACTAATTCATCGGCACCGTGTTCCGCTCATCGAAAGTCAGATTTGCTAGGCTGGTAGCGTGAAGAGGATCAATGAGGAGCAGAGACGCGTCACCTAATGAACTGACAGGAAGCGAGTGCATTTAAAGATACATCGGTGATTTACTGGGGCATGACCTGGAGCGATGCATCGTGCTTTGCAAAAGACAGTAGCTGTTGTTGAGAGGATCGAGAGTTGGGAAGCAATCAACCAGAGTTAATTCATTTTAGCCAAATCTTTGTGTTTTGCTAAGAGACCAAAAAAATGATGTTACACTAAAAAGCAAGCCATGTAACTTGAAAAGCCCAAGACTATAATCACAGAAAATAATCTCTCAGAATAGCGTTTCAGAAGGGACTCTGGGTTAATGACAGTAGCAGTCCCATTAGCCCATCTGTATGCATAAGCAAAAGTGTTTCACAGAATAAATTTAAACTAGGAGAGACCTCAGATTCTGATGTCAGACCCCTACAGTTAGTTTCCCACACTGCCAACAAATATGTCATTGCAAGAAGCAAATAAGTAACATTTTCAATGTGAGGAACTTTAAGCTGAATAACTAAAATGGTACAAATACAGTTTTTCCTGCTGCTCATAAAATGCAAAATCAAGGTGATTTTCCATGTGAAATGTAATCAGTATGATTGAAACTATTTTGGCATTTACATTTATAATGCTCAGATTTAGCAGTGGCAGATCCTGATTGACGGTAAGTGATCACACTGTTCCTCACTTAAAATACGTATGGCTGCCTATGAGAAGCCTCTCAATCAGGTAAGGCAATTCTCGAAATCTACTCAAGGATATTATTCTTTGGATATTGTATGTGCCATAAATGTGTTTTTAAAATATATTTTCTGGTGATGTAGGAAGAAGAAAATTCGGAAATTAGACATGGAGAATAGTTTATAGATCAGTTTTATTGTGAAGCAGCATACAGATGAAACTGCAGTGCTCAGACGAAACACGTAAGCAATCGTTCCACGTACCATTCAGCGTGGCCCTCATCATTTAAAGCCTATGTAGCTACCAAATAAAACTATACATTTGTATTAGGAGTCCAACTTAGAAAAAGAAAAAAAGCCTGAAACCGAGAGCTTATATTTGGCCCACCAATACCAGCAGGATTTACTGTGTGTACAATTCGTTTGTTCTTGACCAAAACCAAATTGAAGAGGGTTTCTCTTTCCTTGACAATTGTTGAAGGTGTTTAATAAGAGCAGCGTATAAAAGGATCCCATTTAACAGATGATGTGGAGGTCACTTTTTTTAAAAAAAGTATTTAATCTTATTTATTATGATTATTGTTTTAATTTGCTGTAGAGCATGTGTGCTCATCAGAGACAGAAAGAGAGAGAGAGAGAGAGAAAGTGAAAAAAGCAAGTTGCTAGGTCCAGGACTTCAACAAGTGGTTGGCCATGCGGGAGTCCAGCACCTTAATCACCACACCACTTACTGGCCCTGGTAACTTTTATTTCATACCAGCAGAACTAATCAGAACATTAACACTGGTGAGACAGACTAAAATTAAGAGTACGGGAAAGCTGGGACCAGTAGATGTCATAATGGCTATGTGGCTGGACTCCCATAGAGTTGATCGCGGTTTGGGTCCCAGATATGGTGGTTTAAATTCACGCTGGGCGCGTGTGCGTGCATGCCCAAGATCTTGAGAGGAGAATGGTGGGGAAGGGATTGTGGTGTGGCCATCCTCCTCGGGGGGTGATTTCTCACTTTCTGTCTCTCTGTCTCTCTCTGTCTTTCTGGTGAGCATACGCACCCTATAGCAAAAACCTCTCCAAAAAGAAGAAAAAAAAAGTACAGGAAAGCTAAACTAACATTTATGAATACTAAAATTTTAGAATATTTTAGTCTTTTTCCAGGCATATTATTCACTTAATAAATAAAAGAGCAGCTATTTGATAGGTGGGTAGTATGTAAGGTAAACTTTTCTAATAATCATCCTATTATATTAAAAAGTGCAGAAGTTTATTTTTATTTTTCCAAATTAATCATCTGAGAATGTTTAGAAATAAATATCTGTGTGGTTTTATAAAAAGTTGTAATTATCTCTTCCATAAGTAACAAAGATAGAGAAATAGCACCCCGACAGGGTCTTAATGCCACAAGCCACTTCCCATCTTCAGCTAGCACCAAATTATGGGTACTCGTGTGCCCTCTGTATTTATAGAGATCTCTGAACTTGGGGCCAACAGATGGTGTAGTGGTTATGTGGCTCCAGGACTCCCACATGGCCAACCGTGCTTAGAGTCCCAAAACCAGTGGCTTGAAAATCATGCCAGGTGTGTGTGTGTGCGTGCCCAAGATCCTGGAAGGAGAATGGAGGAGGAGGGGCTGTGGAGTGGTCATCCCCCTTGGGTGGTGATTTCTCACATTCCCTCTCAGTGTGTCTGTCTCTCTCTTCCTCTCTGGTGAGCGCACACACCCTAAGGTAAAAACTTCTTAAAAAAGAGAGAGATCTCTAAACTCAAATCCAAAGAACCATCCCCTGTGGGTCAGGCCTCATGGAGTGTCACATTGTATCACTGCATCACTGCCTAGCTTATCCATGTGTTTTCAAAATCAAGTATCTCCTGGAGCCAGGTGGCAGTGCAGTGGTAATGCAACTGGGCCCACATGGGGAAGGTTCTTGGTTCATGTTCCAGGACCTCCCTGAGCACACCAGGAGCACATGTGTGTAAGCATGATCAGGGCTGGCTGAGTGGGTCACAGAAGACCCTCTTGGGAGTGCCTATCTCTCTTTTACGGAAAAAAAAACAAACAAAAAGTTTACATTTGTGGATGAAGAGAGATTTTAGGGACCAGCAGTTAGCATAATGGCTATGTCACTGAACTCCCATGTAGTTGACTGCGGTTCGCGTCCTGGACCCGGTGGCTTAAAACTCACGCTGGGCAGGTGTGCGTGCGTGCCCAAGATCTGAGAGGAGAATGGAGGAGAAGGGATTGCGGCGTGGCCATCCCCCTGGGGGGTGATTTCTCGCTTTCTGTCTCTATGTCTGGTGAGCGCACGTGCCCTATAGCAAAAACCTCTTCAAAAAAAAGAGAGATTTTATATAATTAATTTGTATATTTATACAAAATTTATAATTTCTATAATTTCTATTTATATAATTATTGGAAAAACAGGTGATAAACACTGAACAGATGATATTATAGTTTATGAAAGATATCACAAAAATTTAAGTATTAAAACAGTATTTTTTGAACTAGTCAGATGGTATGGTGGTTAAGGCAGCTGTTCAAGTTCTGGGACCAGTGGCATGAAAACATACTGATCATATGTGTGTGCATACTCAAAATCGCAAGAGGAGAATGGAGGAAAAGGGATTGTGGCGTGGTCATCCCCCCAGGGAGTGTTTTCTCTCTCTCTTTCTCTTGTTCTCCCTCCCCTTGATGAGTGTACATGTCCTATCACAAATAATATTAGTAAAATCTTTTTTTCATTACGCTAACTGCTGGTCCCAAAAATCTTTTTCCATTAAAAGAAAACCTAAGGAATTCATAAAATCAAAGTCCTTTTCAGTCAAAAAGGTCATTTGAATTTAAATATATTTTAAAGGATCAATTTTTGGAAATAACTAGTAATGAAGGATTTAAAATGGATTGCTTGCTTTATTGGATAAAAATAAATAAATATCCTAAGATGGCTAAAATTGCTTTAAAGTCTCTTCATTCATCCCATATCATTACAAGATGGTTTCTCTATCGTGATTGCAATTAGAATAACACATAGAAAAAATGTGTATTGCATAAGTAATACAAGAAGAGAATACTTGGTCACATTTAAAGCTTTAAATTTTTTTTTTTTTGAGAGATTTTCACTGTAGGGCGCGTGTGCTCGCCAGACAGACAGAGAAAGACATAGAGACAGAAAGCGAGAAATCACCCCCCAGGGGGGATGGTCACGCCGCAATCCCTTCTCCTCCATTCTCTTCTCGGGATCTTGGGCACGCACGCACACGCGCCCGGCGTGAGATTAAGCCACCGGGTCCGGGACACGAACCGCGGTCGACTACGTGGGAGTCCAGCGACATAGCCATTACGCTAACTGCTGGTTCCCAAGCTTTAAATTTTGATGTACACAATTTAAAAAAGTATATATGTGGGCATTTAATAGATCATTATTTTCTTTATAAATTTTTGTTTAGTTACAATTATGAAATGGCAAAGAGTTACACGTATAATAGTGATTTTTCTATGTTAATCATATCTAAGAATACTTTCAATTAAAAATTCACTATATCAGGACCAGTAGGTGGCATGGTATTTAAGGTGCTGGATTCTCATATGGCCAATCGCAGTTCGTGTCCTGGACCTGGAGTCTTTTTCTCACTGTCTCACACTGTCTCTCCCTGGTGAGTGTGTATGCCCTGTAGCAAATTAAAAAGAAAATAATAATAAATAAAATAATTCTTAAATAAATAAATCTCCTTTAAAAAATCACTATAGCTTCTGTAATCCCCGTCTTCAGTCTATGTTTGAGTTGTATGCATTATGTTTGTTAAATTATTATTTTATGTGAGTTGCGTCTATAAGAATAAGTGGGGTAGGTGGAGGAAGATGTGGTTATAAGAGGATAGGAGTGGAAATTCTTGTGGTAATGGAACTTTCATGTATCTTAACTGGGGTGATGAATAAATGAACCTAAATGTGACAAATTTGCATTGAACTACACACAGGTATAAGTGGTATACTGAATAAGGATACTGGATAGGATCAATACCAGCTTCTTGGTTGTGATATTATACTAGACAAAACTATTGAAATTACTATTGGTGGGAACTGTAAGAAACTATTCTGAATTATTTCTTCTTCTTCTTCTTTTTTTATGGTCTCACCCTCTTTTTTATTGTTGTTGCCATAGGGTACACGGGCTCGACCAGGAGACAAAGAGACAGTGAGGGAGGAAGTAAGAAATCATCTCCCATGGAGGGATGGTCATGCCACACTTTCTTCTCCTCCTGGGATTTGAGCATGCATGCATACACGTACAGCATGATTTTCAAGCTGCCACGTCTGGGACTTGAACTGCAGTCGGCCATATAGGAGTCCAGCACCATAGCCATCATGCCACCTGCTGGCCTGAATTATTTCTTACAACTGCAGATGAATGTATAAATATCAGAGTGAAAAGTCATATTTTAAGTACTTTAAAGATGACAGCAATTGAGGAAACTAACCAAGGGGAGAGGTTTGGAAGAGGACAGGATGGGTGAAGACAGAGAGGTGTTAATTTGTAGCCAGTCTACACTCCAACTGTGCCACTTATATCTCTAAGGCTCCTTGCAATTCAGCAAGCATAGGAGAATTTAGTCTTAAACTGTTGGCAGTTGTTAGAAAACATTCTTTTCCTGAACAAACTCATCTGGTTAAAGATAATCCTTGTGAAGGATACTATGAGCACCAGAAATCAGAACATTAGTATTAAAAATGTGTTTGCCATTCTGTTCTCATAAGCATCTGCCTTGTCTTCTAGGTTATAGAACGCTTGATTTGCACCATGATTTGTCTGATTTGATGTCCTTATGTTCGAGCACTCTCCTTCTGCCTCCTTGATGAGAGAAGTGCCTTTGATAAATTCTATTTGTAACATCTGTAATAAGGTCCTTAAGATTTTATTGATCAATTAAAGAATGTCTTATTTCGAGCAGTAAGAAAATCTTTTATTAAAATAATGTCATAAAGTAAAAATGCTCTTCAATGGAAGAGGATTTTAAGACTGAATCAAAATAAATTTCCTGACTTTCATTTCAAGTAACAGCTCACCGCTTCACTTAGAAATATCCATTTAACTTATGGCACACAAAATTACATAGTAAATAAACAGCTCACACACCAAAAAAGTTGTCTTGAACTTTGGCATAAATAAAAATGCCCTTCTAACAAGATAGTAATTTTAGGCTAGATAAATCGTAATTTTGATGTCCATTTGAGTGGTTTTAGTAAATATGTGTGGACTTTTTAAACAAAATCCCAACAATTTCTTTAGCACTTGTCTCATCTAGAGGTGGGTCTGTGCTCTCCTCCTGAATCTGTATAGACTTTTTTTAACCAACAACACGTAGAGGAAAGTGAAATTCCGTAACTTCATAAACTAGGTCATAAAAGAAACGCAGCTTCCACCCTAACTCACTGGATCACTCCCACTGAAGCCACAAGATAAAAAATTTGACTACCCTGGGACCAGCAGTTAACATAATGGCTACATTGCTGGACTCCCATGTAGTCAACTGTGGTTTGAGTCCCAGGCTCCCTGGCTTAAACTCACACTGGGCGTGTATACGTGTGTGCGTGTGGGCGTGTGTGTGCCAAAGATCCAGAGAGGAGAATGGAGGAGAAGGGATTGCAGCGTGGCCATCCCCCCTGGGGGGGTGGTGATTTCTTGCTTTCTATCTCTCTGTCTCTGTCTTTCTGGCCAGCGCACGTGCCTTATAGCAGAAACCTCTCCAAAATAATAATAATAATAATAATAATAAGGAAAATAAATAAAAAGAAATTTGACTGCCCTAAGGTAACCATTCTGTGAGCAAGCATGTGGAGAGGTCGTGTGTGGGGTCCGGGTACTTCTCCAGCTAAGAGTCCCAGCCCACAGCCATTATGGCCTGTCAATCACGGAGTGAGTCATGATGGACTCGTGGCCAAGCCGGAAATGGCCACAGTCACAGCCAACAGCCGAATGCTTCCCAAATTCCTGGTTTACAAAACTGAGGAGGAAATTCCAGCGATTGTTCCTAACCGGTTATGTCACGAGTTTTGAGAGTAATTTGTCACATGGGATCAATAATTTAGTCTAATAAGCATAAAATGGTAATCAACTGGACAGATAAGAAAATAAAATATAAAAAGGATACAAATGTCAATTTACCTTCTATAACCCACACCATACCTGTCTATCAAAACAGAAGTGACAGGGGGCGCCCGGCGGAAGCCGCGCGGGGCGCCCGGCCGAAGCCGCGCTTGGCGCGGGAGCTCATGCCCCTGGCTCGGCAGCGGCTGCCAACCGAAGAAC
>NW_006159595.1:1108068-1144651 GCF_000334495.1 Tupaia belangeri chinensis
AAAAAAAAAAAAAAAAAAACAGAAGTGACAGAGCCAGCAGGTGGCATGGCAGTTAAGGCACTGGACTCCACATGGCTGATCATGGTTTGAGTCCCATACCTGGCAGCTTGCTTTCTCACTTTCCCTCTCTCTCTTTCTCCCTTTCTCTCTCTGATGAGTGTGTGTGCCCTGTAGAAAACAATGTAAAAACAATAATAATAAATAAATAAAATAAATAATTCTTACAAAAAAACAAAAAGAATTGACAAGGGGCCTAGAGATTGTAGACTTGTTTATTTTACCTGCTTGACTCCCTAGGTCCTCATGTTCCATTTCTTTGTAATGTTAAAGAAGTTTCCTTACATTTATAAAAGGTCAGAAATGCAGTTGAAGTAGAATTTAAATATACTGGTCCAAAATACTTTCACACTTCCATTTTACTTTTATAACAATTTGAAAGGGATTTAGTTATCTACACATCCAGCCATAAAGTATAAACCTTTTAAGCTTAAAAATTGGAACTACATAATACTGGTCACTCATCCAAATGAAAAGGAAATATATTTCTATTAATTTCACAAAAATATTTTTCATAATCAAATTTAAAAGTTGATAAACTTTGGGGCAAGTAGGTGGTATGGTGGTTGGAACACTGGACTCCCACATGGCTAACCAGAGTTCAAGTCCCAAACCTGATGGCTTCTGTTCTTGTTCTCTCTCTCTCTCTGTCTCTCTCTCTCTCTCTGTCTCTTTCTCTCTCTCTGTTTCTCACTGATGTGCACACATGTCCTATAGCAAATTAAAAAATAATAGTAATAAATAAAATCAAATAAAATAATTCTAAAAACATTTATGAACTTTTTTATAAGTCTCTCTTTATAACAAATAATTTAACTCAAAAACATTATCAAGAGGACAGCTTTCACCTGCTTTTCAAAACAGTTGAAAAACAAAATAATTACTAATTTCAAACATTTAATAGGCTTTGGACATTTTTATATATTTTATTATATATTTCACTATTAGGTGAAATATTATTTTCTGGTTAGAGACTATAATGATAGTTGATTTTTATTGATAATGCCTTTAGTATAGGAAACTATATCTATATAGATATTTCTAGTAGAAGCCAGTTTGTCTGAATTATTCAGTCCAAATTTATATATCTCAATCTCAGGCAAAAATTTGCCCCTTTTCCAAAATTATAATATTAAAATAAAAAAAAAAACTTTACCAGGAAGAAGTGGTTGATAATTGTCATTACTCTTCCAGTGTCTTAGCTGGGAGACCTTGGCAAGTCATTCACACTTTGGGGGACTCAGTCATACCATCTAACTATAGGATTAATTTATTGCCACCCTGAGGCCAGGAAGCCAGACAGAGGATTGATGGGAATCTCTTAAAATTTTTAGGGCAATAATCTGTCATAGTCACTTTTCTTTTCTTTTCTCTTCCTTTCGTCACTGCCCTGTCTCACCTGCCGCCCACCTCATGTCCCCATGTCCTCCAGTCTCACAGCAGTGTCTTTATCTGCATGCCCTGCCTTCTAGGGCACATTTGAGTCTGTAGAGGAATAGTCGTGTACGCCGAACTCTGACTCTCTGGAAGATAGTGGCAGAGCTAAAGGCTAATGTAAAGAGGAAGGTAAAGTAGATTCCAGTTACTTAAGCTGTTGTCATTCGTCCTCTAATCAAGGAAAAGAAAAAAGAAAACAGCAGTTACTACAGACTTTGAAGGTCAAGGAGAATTATGGCCAAAAGTTTTGAAGGCCTTTTTGGTTTCCAAAGGCAAACAAAAAAATACATCTGGAAGATAGAATCAAGACATTTAGGGAAGGGCCAACCCAGTAGCCTAGTAGATAAGGAAGCTGGATCTCACCTGACTGGCCATGGTTCGAATCTCAGCTCGGACAGCTTGGGAAACAGGCTGTGTGCACGTGTATATGTGCCTCTAAATCCTAACAGGATAAAGAAATAGAAGAGAATGGATTGTAACACGGCCATGCCCCATTAGGGAATGCTTTCTCTCTCTCACTCTCTTGCTCTCTCACTCTCACTCTCCTATTCTCTTCCCCTCTCTGGCCAGCACTCATGTACTCTGAAATTTTAAAAAGATAAAAATAAAACAAAAGACATTTGGGAAAGAGATAAATGCAGCCATATCATTCTGGGCTCTGAGGATATATTTTATACTCGATTCTTCTGCAATATGGAGTCATATTCTTGGACTTGTTACAGCTAGGCTTTCCAACGAGAAAACCCTGGATATCATTAGCTTGCTTGAGCCGTTGACTTTATATTTCCTTGCCTTCTCAATCCATTACACAGAGTAATTTTGCTTAGCCAAAAATGATTTTTATGGTGTTTTTATAAAACTCCTAATTGTAAGGGGCTATGCAATGACTGCTTATAGCTACAGTCCTGGCTCATGATTTATTTTATAAGTCTTTCCCCACAGTTCTTTGCTAAATAGACATTCTTTGTGTTTTATTACAAGTTTCTTCCATTGCATCATGCTCTCAGTGGGATGGTGTGCCTATATTTTATTTTACTCCTGCCATTAATTACCTGTGGGCCTGTATCATGTCTCCTTCAGACCCATTTATTATAATGGTGCCTGCTGGTGTCCCTGCAGCTAGCAGTCTGTCAGCATTTCCATTAGGAACTCCATTTCACAGGGGCTTAAAATTCAGCTGTGAAATCACGCTTTAGGCTGTACATGTTTAGAGTACATGGTATGAGCTATGAGGCTCTTTATTTTTAGCTTTAAAAAGACAAATTTAGAAAAAAGCTGTTTCAAAATGATGTGCAATGTAAGCCCCTGTTTTTGTGATTAAAAAAAAAAAAAAGGTTTCCCTCCAAAAACACGGTGAAATTTTATTAAACTATTGACAGGTTTTTATATTGTTCTTTATACAATGAAATCATACTTCTGAGTAGTTCATAGGAAATCGGGTATATCTAGGTGATAAGTATACTTTCATGTCTCTTTGTTTCTTTAATTTCATTAAAAATATATGTAACTGCTGACTTTGAGGTATTCTTTTTTTTTTTTTTGAGAGGTTTTTGCTGCTATAGGGCGTGTGCTCTCGCCAGACAGACAGACAGAGACAGAGAGACAGAAAGCAAGAAATCACCCTCCAGGGGGGATAGCTGCAATCCCTTCTCCTCGGTTTTCCTCTCGGGATCTTGGGCATGCACGCACACGCACCCGGCGTGAGTTTTAAGCCACCGGGTCTGGTACACGAACTGTGGTTGACTACATGGGAGCCCAGTGACATAGCCATTATGCTAACTGCTGGTCCCTGAGGAATTCTTAAATGTCCATTCATTTGTAGAGAAAGCTTAAGAAGAAACGTTTTATTGGAAATATAAAACTGATCTTTCTTTTTTAAGAGAGATTGTTTTTTGGGAACCAGCAGTTAGCGTAATGGCTATGTCGCTGGACTCCCACGCAGTCGACTGTGGTTCACGTCCCAGACCCGGTGGCTTAAAACTCACGCCGGGCATGTGTGTGTGCGTGCCCAAGATCCCGAGAAGAGAATGGAGGAGAAGGGATTGCGGTGTGACCGTCCCCCCTGGGGGGTGATTTCTCGTTTTCTGTCTCTATGTCTCTGTCTGTCTGTCTGTCTGGCAAGCGCAGGTGCCCTATAGCGAAAAACCTCTCAAAAAAAAAAAAAAGAGAGAGATTGTTTTTCTATAATGTGTGTGCACTTGTGAGAGAGACAGAGAGAGAGAAAGTCAAAAATCACTCCCCAAGGGGACTAGCCATGCTGCAATCTGTTTTCCATTCTCCTCTCAAGATTTTGGGCACACACACACACACACACACACACACACATAAACATACGTGCCTGGTGTGATTTTCATACCTCCAGGTCCAGGACTCAAACTGTGGTTGGCCATCTGGGAATCCAGCACTTAATCTTTTAACCACTATGCCACCTGCTGGCTCCTAAAACTGATCTTTTAAAATGTTTTGAGAATCATTTGTGGAGTTCTTTATCAGACAAAGATGAATGTTACTTATCATGAGAAACACTTTGGAACTAAAAAATTAGGTTTCCAAAAATTCTCTCAAGAGATACTAAAATTACACCTATCTTGGGTATGATGTCAGTAGGTTTTAAGATAAAATACAAAAAATCCAATTAAACAGTAATTTCAAAATTTAAAAAATGTAGTTTAAGTATCTACCAAATGTTGCCTAGGATAACTTATACAAAGTAACTATAAGAGTGCTATAGCTCGAGACCAGCAGTTAGCGTAATGGCTATGTCACTGGACTCCCATGTAGTCGACCCCAGTTTGCATCCCAGACCTGGTGGCTTAAATCTCATGCCAGGCACGTGTGTGTGCATGCCCAAGATCCTGAGAGGAGAATGGAGGAGAAGGGATTGTGGCATGGCCATCCCCCCCCGGGGGGGGTGATTTCTCTCTTTCTGTCTCTCTGTCTCTCTCTGTCATCGGGAGGCGCACGCACCGTATGGCAAAAAAACTTCTCAAAAAAAAAAAAAAAACACTAAGAGTGCTATAGCTCACTTGCTCTATAGCAAAAATCTCTCTCAAAAAAAAATTGCATGGCTATAGAAGCACTTCTTCAGTGAGTACATTTTTCTTTAGAAAACAGCGTATTCTTATAGATAGGAGTTGAAGGGCAGTGATAGGAACTAGGGAAAAAAGACAGGCTATGTAATATAAGGAAGTTCCCTAAGAAAGCCAGGTGGTGGCACAGCAGTAACAGAATTGGTTCCTCATGGGGAAGGTCATGAGTTCACGTCCTGAAGCCTACCCGAGCCTGCATGTGCCCAGGATTAGAGCTTGCAGAGGCTGCAGGTAGATTGCAGTATAAAAACCTAATTGGAGGTTTCCGTTTTACTATCTTTCCGACTTTCTCTCTGTGTGTGTCTCTCTCTCTCATAAAAATAAATAAATAAACTTTAAAAAGAGGGAAAAAGGTTCTGTAAGGTTGAGAATTAAGATTCTTGAACACAAAGACATTAAAGAAAGGAAAGATAGTGCTGAAAAAAATCTGAGAATTTATATCTAATCATGCAGTGCCTCTTAAAACTCAACTACATATAGTTGATTTAATCGTAAAGAATTTCCTTGCTATACATCCTAAATACTTTTACTTGATTCTGTAATAAAATTAACTCAGAAAAGGGCCCCATTTAATAATACTTTTCAAAGTATTTGACTCATTCACACACTGAAAATTTTCTTCAAAGTAGCTTCAAAAGGCTGGTTGGAAATGAATGGATTAACAGTTAGGGAATTGGGAGGAAAGTAATAGGTACCAAGAGTTTGAATGAGATGTGTTGTCACTGCGGTTACCAGGTTTAATCATAAAACAGTATCTCACTAAGCAGTAATTAATTTTATGCTGAAAACAACAATATTTACATATGACATCATAACACAAAAGTAGAATGAGTAACTTATGATAAAAAGCTTATTTAATAGTTTGTTAGACGGGTCATAACTGGAAAAAACAAACGTTATTCTAAACTTGTCAAAGCATGGGCAAATCCTGATGGAGGGAGCTAGCTGAATATGAATTTATGTGCAGAGCAAAATAAATAAATAAGTAAACTCTTAGGTGTAAGAGAAGCACTCATATGAAATATTATGTGACTGTAAAATGTGTGACTCAGAAGGATAGAATAAGAAAACCTCATGCTTTCAAGAACTTAAAACTTTGGGAACCAGCAGTTAGCGTAATGGCTGTGTCTCTGGACTCCCACGTAGTCGATCGTGGTTCGCGTCCTGGACCCGGTGGCTTAAAACTCACGCCGGGCGCGTGTGCGTGCGTGCCCAAGATCCCGAGAGGAGAATGGAGGAGAGGGGATTGCGGCATGGCCATCCCCCCTGGGGGGGTGATTTCTCGCTTTCTGTCTCTCTGTCTCTCTCTGTCTGTCTGGCGAGCACACGCACCCTATAGCAAAAATCTCTCCAAAAAAAAAAAAAAAAAGAACTTAAAACTTTTACCTCATAAATATATATAATTATGCCAACTAAAAGTATAAAAATTTTAAAAAGAATTTAAAGTAGAGTTGAAGCTATAAGACATGAAATCAAAGACTTATCTCACCATGTATTTTATGTCACAAGATGGTTGGTTTTCCAAGCGCATTTTAGAAATCTTCTCTCTTTTTTTGCTGGTAAGTACTATTGAATTTTTTTCAGTTACCATTGAATATCCTCACTTTAACAAATTCTCACATTTTAAAGGTTTAATTATTTTTATTGCGGTAAAATGTGCATAATAAAAAGTTTACCACTTTAACCATTATTTTCGGGGTTTTTTTTAGAAGTTTTTTGCCTTAAGGTGTGTGCCAGAGAGAAAGAGAGAGACAGAGATAGTGCGAGGGAAAATAAAAAATCGCCCCCCCCAGGTGGGGATGGCCACACTGCAATCCCTCCTCCTCCATTCTCCTAGGATCTTGGGCATGCATGCACACATGCCTGGCACAAGTCGAGCCCACGATCTGGGACTCGAACCGTGGTCACCCATGTGGGAGCCCAGTGGTGTAAACACTGGGCCATCTGCTGGTCCTCAACTTTAACCATTAAGTGTTATAATTCAGGGGTGTTAAGTATATTTGCACTGTTGCATTACAATCACCATCATCCATTTCTAGAACTTTATCTTCTCAAACAGAAACTCTGTACCCATTAAATCCCCATTTTCTTCTCCATCTAGGCCCCTAATAACCTCTATTCTACTCTGTGTTTCTATAGATATAAAAGTTTACCCACATTGTAGCATGTATAAGAATTTTAATACTTTGTATAGCTGAATATACTCCAAATTGTTGATATTTCACATTATGTTTATCCATTCATCTATTGAAGAAATTTTTTTTCTACCTTTTAGCTATTGTGAATAATACTACAGTGCAAGTACCTAAGTTTCTGCTTTTAATTCTTATATATCTAGGATAAAATTAATGGATCATATAGTAAATTTATGCTTCATATTTTGTTTTTGTTGTTTGTCTGCTATAGGGCACTTGAATTTGCAAGAAGGAGAGATATAGAGGAGGAAAATGAGAACTCAACCCCTAAAGGGATGGCCATGCCACAATCCCTTCTGCTCTATTCTCCTCTTCAGATTTTGAGCATGTACACACATGTGCCCAGTGTGATTTTCAAGTCAACAGGTCTGGGACTTGAACTGCTCAGTTGGCCAGGTAGGATCCAGTCACCTTAATCAAGTCAGCCACCTGCTGACTTGAAAAACACTTAAGAAAAAAAAAAAAAAAAAAAACCTCCCAAATTGCTTTCCGCAGTTGTTGCACCATTTTACAACCCCACTAACAATGTAAGCTTTTTCCAATTTCCCACATACTCACTAAAACTTATTATTTACTGATTTATTTTTATGACCATCCTCATAGGGACAACATGGTATCTTATTATGCTTTTATTTATTTACTTATTTATTTATTTTTGACAGAGAGAAATTTTTACTAGAGGGCATGCCAGAGAGACAGAAAGCAAGAAATCATCCCTAGTGGGGATGACCACACTGCAATCTCTTCTCTTCCATTCTCTTCTTGGGATTTTGGCCATGTATGCACATGAACCCAGCGTGAGTTTGAAGCCTCTGGATCCAGGACTCAAACTGCGGACTAAGTGGGAGTCCAGCGATGTAACCATTATGCTATCTGCTGGCCCCCTTATTGTGATCTTGATTTACAACTCCTTAATGATTGATGATGTGGGGAATTTTCTTGTGTTTATTGTCAACTTGCATATATTTTTTAGAAAAATGCTTAATATATTTGCCCATTCTTTTTAAGTTTATTTATTTATTTAGTGAGAAAGTGAGAGAACCCTCAACAGGGTCTTGATGTCACAAACCACCCCAAGCCTCCTTTCTTTCGCTCTCTCTTTCTCTCTCTCTCTCTCTCTCTCTCTCTCTCATAAATGCACATTCTCTCTGTCAATTAAAAAAAGAAGAAGAAATAACGCTAAATTCATAGAATTTAACTAAATCAGTGCTTAGGGTATTTTTTTTTTTCTGTTAGGATTGCTTTCCTTGGTAACTGACAAGAGACTCCATAATACAGTAGCTTAAACAGATAAGATTTTTATCTCTCTCATGTTAAAGAAAAAGTCCAGAAATTAAGAAGTGCAGAATTAGTGTATCAACTCCAGGGTCATCAGTATCCTTTTATTTCATTGCTTTGTATGGTTATCCAAACAGCTGTCAAGCTTGCTTTTGAGATAGCAGAGAGAGAGAGAGAGAGAGAGAGAGAGAGGAAAATGCGGCCATTTCTTTTAAACGCACTACCCCGAAACTACACATGCTCTTGCCACTTAAAATCACTAAGCTGTGAGGATGGCTGAAAACTGTCTGCACTCTGGGCAGTCATGTACCGGAATATTGAACAATATCTTACTGAGAACAAAGGGAAGAAAGTTACAGGGAAAACTCATGAACTCATATAATATATAGTCTACTAGTTAATCAGAATAAAACTAATAGAACTAGTAATTAAAATCAATTTGAAACAAAGAAAAAATAAATTTAAATATTTAAAACTAACATTAATTATATAAAATAATTTATAAGAAAACATATAGGGACCGGCAGATGGCATAATGGTCATGTCACTGGACTCCGATGTGGCTGGCCATGGTTCGTGTCCTGGACTCAGTGGCTTAAAACTCACGCCTAGTTTGTGTGCATATGTGCCCAAAGTCCTGAGAGGAGAATGAAGGAGAATAGATTGTGGTGTGGTCATCCCCCCAACTCTGCACCCCCAGGAATATTTTTCACTTTCTGTCTCTCTGGCGAGCAAACACAGCCTATAGCAAAAATCTCACTGAAAAAAAAAAGAAAAGAAAAGAAAGAAAGAGAAATATATCCAAGAGGAAGATTAAAAGATTAAACTCTATTTTCAAAAAGAACAAACAGACAGAAAACTACACAATATTATATCAGATAAAAATATTTCTTTATGGGGAACCAGCAGTTAGCGTAATGGCTATGTCGCTGGACTCCCATGTAGTCGACAGCGGTTCGCATCCCGGACCCAGTGGCTTAAAACTCACGCCGGGCGCGTGTGCATGCGTGCCCAAGATCCCGAGAGGAGAATGGAGGAGAAGGGATTGCAGCGTGACCATCCCCCCTGGGGAGTGGTTTCTCGCTTTCTGTCTCTCTGTCTCTCTCTGTCTGTCTGGAGAGCGCACGCGCCCTATAGCGAAAACCTCTCAAAAAAAAAATTTCTTTATGAATTACATGACCCATGACCTCTAGGAAACATTTTCTTTCTCTTTCTCTCTCTCTCTCTTTCTTTGGAGAGTTTTTTGCTATAGGGTGCATATGCTCACCAGAAAGACAGAGAGAGACAGAGAGACAGAAAGCGAGAAACCACTCCCCAGGGGGGATGGTCACGCTGCAATCCCTTCTCCTCCATTCTTAGGATCTTGGGCACGCACACACACGTGCCTGGTGTGAGTTTAAGCTACCAGGTCCGAGACTCAAACCACAGTAGACTACATGAGAGTCCAGTGACATAGCCATTATGCCAACTGCTGGTCCTGACCTAAGCAACATTTTCAAAGGGTCAGGTAAAGACTGTATTTTCATAAAAGAAGTAAGAGCCATGGCAACAATTGTTGGAACTAATTTTTTTCAGAATTTGGTATGTTAACTACAGACTTGTGACAATCTGCGTTGTATTTAATTAATGAAATGGCTGAATCTCAAAGAAAAAGCTTTGCTGCATTTTAACTTGTCCAATTCCCATTCACTTCTGCCAGCTCTGGGTTAGCTTCGAAAGTGGTTTCATAAGCACAGTAGTTATGAAAACCAGCAACCTGGCAGCCACAGAAAGGACAAGACATGATTCAATTTCTCCAAACAGCCTTAATGCAGAGAATTCTTACTACTTGACCTCTCTGACAGTTTCCTGAAAAAACCTCATTTATGTAGCTTGTCTTTATTTGAACTGACTCAGAGCTCATTCAGTGAGAAAAAATCCTTATCCCTGGGGTGTACGTCAAAAATAATCAGCAGCAATTGTTTAAAATTACAGCTGCCCAAGGCAGTGAAACAAGGTTGAGCAAAGAAGATAAAAATATCATTAGAAAAATACAGCAAATTATATATCCATAGGAGACTTAGAAAACCTCCATGATATCCTTGGAAATATGGATGGTCACATGTACACATGACCATAAAACACTCAAGAAGGTCTTAATCTCTCACTTCTAGCTGACCTTAAGGCTCTGTATGAGCAGACAGAAGAGATGAGGGCAGAACTGTGAGCTTCTAGAGTGATGAAAGTATGCCCCTTCGTACAAACAGAACATAGGGTGGGAGACCTTTCTTCAAGGCATTTAAGGAACTATCTGGTCAACCATTAGATGAAAACTAAACTGAGCGGAGGATTTAGTGGTGGCATATAACCAAAAATTCAGTCTCTACACAATTATTCCTGTAAAGTCACCACAAAACAAAGTGGCAAAACAATGACAAAATCACGACAAAGGCAAACCCAAGAGAAAGGCATCTGATTTTCAGAATTGTCACTATTATTATTTCAATTGTCCAGTTTTTACCAAAATACTATGAATGATGCAATAAAAAATCCCCAAATACACAAAATATCTCAGAAATGTATAGTCCATAGGAAGTTGTTTAAAAAATAAAAAACTTTATCTAAATTGACTGAGACAGTTCAAATGAGGAAAATCAGTAATGAAAGACATTATTACTGACCTTGAAAAAAAGAGAAAAGGCTTATAAAGTAATACATAAATAATTACATTCAAACCAGTTAGATAACCTAGACTAGACAGAGCAGAATTCCTAAGAAGAGACAAAGTACTCAGGCTGACTCAGAAAGAAATAGAAAATTCTCAATATCCCTATAACATCTAAATATATTGAAATGGTAATTTTTTTAGTTTTCCCCAGAGAAAAAAGCAGGATAAGATGACTTATTTTTCATTCTGCTAAACCTTTAATGCATAATTAATATCACTTCATTACAGCTGCTATTCAAATATAGAAAAAGATAAATCAATTGCTCTGCAAACAGAATCCAACAGGTTTAAAGAAGATTAAATACCACCGCCAAATGGGACTTATACCAGGAGTAGCAATGTTCATTCAGATTTGAAAATTAGTCAATGTACTGCACTGTATTGATAGAATAAAGGACAAAAACATTTGATTACCTCAATAGATATGAAAGAAATGGGCAAAATCCAATATCCCTTCATGATAAAGAACTCAGCAAACTAGAAATTGAAGGAAACGTTCTGAACCTAATGAAGGACATCTGTGAAGCTGAATATATATAAACATTATATATAATAGTGAAAGACTGAATATTTTCCCACTACACAAGAATGTCTGGTCTCATCATTTTTATTTGACATGTTACTGGAGGTCCTTGGGAGGGCAATTTGGCAAGAAAAATGAAATAAGAGGTATGCATACTTAAAAGGAAAAAAATAAAACTATCCCTGTTCAAGATGATGTTATTGTGCATACCAAAATCTAAAAGCATAAACAAAAGAACTATAAAACCAATTAAGGAGTTCATCAAGTTTGAGATATGAAAGAATAATATAGCCCCAAATCCTGTTTTATTTGTATATAACGCAACAATCAATCAAAAATGAAATTCAGAAAATATTTATAATAGCATCAAAAGAAAAATAGAAACAAGTTGAACAAAATGTGCATAACTTGTTCACTGAAAACAAAACAGTGAAAATAAAAATAAAGAATACAAATAAATACAAAGACTTCCCATGTTTATGCATACGAAAAGTTCATATTATTCAGACAGCTATACTTCCCAAATAGAACTTTTGATTGAACGAAGTTCCTATCAAAATCCTAGCTGCCTTTTAGCAGAAATCAGCAAGCTTTTTCTGAACTTCTTAGAGAAATGCAATTGACCAGAATAACCAAAACTGTCTGAATAAAGGACTAAGTTGAAAGACTCATGCTAGCTTTTTCTCTCTCTCTCTTTTTTTTTTTTTTTTTTTGGTTTTAGTTTGCTAGAGGATATGTGCACTTACTCAAGAGAGATATGTAGAGAGAAAAATATGAGAAAACCCTCCCCAAAGGGGATGGCCATGCCTCAGTCCCTTCTATTCCATTCTCCTCTTGGGATTCTTTGCATGCACAGACACATGCCCCGCATGCTTTTCAATCTACCAGGTTTGGGACTCAAACCTCTCACTCAGTTATGTGGGATCCAGTCGCCTTAACCTTGGTACCACCTTCTGTGGTGGTACCAAGAGTTCCAATTTTAACAGCTAATTTTTCAAGTAAATAAAATGTAGTCTCCCACTCCATGCTGCTGTATCAAAATGCCATATATCAGATTTCAAGTCACCCAATAGTACCTGTGACAAATTCCTCTGTAAGGAGACATCTCATTCACTAGTAGATCTTCCTTCTGAGGCACATAGTGTTGGCATTTTACTTGAGCCATGCAGAAGATACAGTGGTTCCTGGGTTAGCATTTCCATTGTTAAAATTGGTTCAACAGCTGGTACATAGTTTGGGACAGATGAACCAGAAGATAAGCCTAGCAAAACTTTCAGGGAATAGATTAATCTATGGTTAAACACAACATTTGTATGGGCGGTCTGATCCTTCCCCATTAGGTTGTTGGGAATAGTTATTGTATTTTTCTATGGTTTTATATGCAAAACTGTGTCATGACTTTCCTGGCAACCCAATATTAATAGTTATAGCATAGCATAGCATAAGTTTATGTGAAAGTAAAGAGAGTAGAATATTGGGCATTTTGGAACAAGTGAATTTCAAAGTGTAGTTTAAACATGTAAATTTGTTATATTGATAAACAATATATTGATTTCTTATTACTGATTTGTTTTGCTTTTAAGGAGTTCCCTTACTTATTTTCACTACAAGAACAAGGATATCATCATAGGAATGGTATCACCCCCAATGAAAAATAGACTGCCAAAATTTTTAACACAGGGGCCAGCTGATGGTATGATGGTTAGGGTAGCTGGATCACACATGGCCAACCATGTGGCTTGAGTTCCTGATCTGGAGGCATGAAAAACATGACAAGCATGTGTGTGTGTGAGCCCAAAATTCCAAAAAGAGAGAAAATTGAAGGAGAAGGGATTGTGTCATGACTAACTTCCATAAAGGGTGATACATTAGTTGCCCTTTCTCTCTCTTTGTCTCTCTTGAGTGTACTCACCCTCTAGAAAATTTTTGTAAAACTTTACACATTATTGGGGCCAACAGGAGGCATAGTGGTTAAGGTGTTGAGCTCCCACATGGTTGACTGTGGTTCGAGGCCCTGACCCAGTGGGAGACCCACACCGAGTACATGTGTGTGTGTGCCAGAATCCTGAGAGAAGAATGGAGGAGAAGGGATTGCAGCATGACCATTTCCTCTGAGGAGTGAGGAATGATTTCTCACTTCCCCTCTCTCTGTCTCCGTCTCTCTAGTGAGCATGTGCACCCTATAGCAAAAATGTCACCTTAAAAAAAATTGAGCTCACCAGGCGGAGTGGTGATTGAGGCACTGAACTCCCACATGGCCAACCACACTTTGAGTCCTGGACCTGGTGGCTTGCTTTCTCGCTCTCTCTTTCTCTCTCTGTCTCCCACTGGTGAGTATACATGTCCTATAGCAAATTGAAAATAAGAATACTAATAAAGGGAACCAGCAGTTAGCGTAATGGCTATGTCGCTGGACTCCCACGTAGTCGACCGCGGTTCGTGTCCCGGACCCGGTGGCTTAAAACTCCCGCCGGGCGCGTGTGCGTGCGTGCCCAAGATCCCGAGAGGAGAATGGAGGAGAAGGGATTGCGGCGTGACCATCCCCCCTGGGGGGTGATTTCTCGCTTGCTGTCTCTATGTCTCTCTCTGTCTGTCTGGCGAGCGCACGCGCCCTACAGTGAAAATCTCTCCAAAAAAAAAAAAAAAGAAAAAAAAAAAAAAAAAAAGAATACTAATAAATAAAATTAAATAAACAATTATTAAAATTTTTAAAAATAAGTTAGCACAGTATCAATATTCACAATATTAGCTGAAACAATTTCCTATACTAAAAGTAAGTCACAAAATAGAAATAAGTTAAAATTTAACATTGTAATGGAATCTAGTAGATTGTTTGCTTCATTGCACTTTATCAATTTTCTACCAAAGTAAAAACAAAGTTGTAGTTTTAAACATCCTTTTTGCCAGACTTTATGTATTTATCATGTCTAGCTTTACAACTACAACAACTGTGTTATTTCAGAATTTTATCCTTTACAGCAATTTAGTGGGTTGTTCCAAACGTAGTCACCCGGCAACACCTGTACATCAGCAGTTGGCTAATGTGTGCTTATGAGGGAGAATGGAAATGTCAAATAATCATTTAACAATAAAAATCATTCTCTATTTCCTCGGATGCCAATCTGTCAGCAGCTAGCTAATATCAGAATACGCATTATAGCAGCTTACATTTTATAGTCCTCCGAGACACCTGCAGTGCCAAATTGAGCCAAATGAGGACTAAAGGTCAGTATTCCTCGAGCCTAGGATGTCACATATATCTTCCCAGATAGCCTACAAGGAGATAGGATCATCGAAGTTTTTTTGTTCATTTTCAGAGAGGGATTTTGCTATAGGACATGTGCACTCACTGGCGAGATAGAAAGGAAGAAAGCAAGAAATCACCCACTAAGAAGAATGGCCATGCCACAATCCCTTCTTCATTCTCCTCTTGGAAATTTGGGCTTAGATGCACATGCACTCAGCATGATTTTTAAGCTAACATGCCTGGGACTCAAACCATAGGTGGTCACATGGGAGTCCAGCAATGTAACCATTAAGCCATTTTCTGATTCCAGGATCATCAAGTTTTACAGTGAGAAGTTGGTTGAATTGTGATAAGTAAGCCATTATTAATTAGAAAGCATATACGTTGGTTCCATCATAGTACAAGCCCAGCTATAAATACAATTAGTAAATTTAGTTCCATCAATTGTATATTCTAAAACCATAGGGACAAATTACATCTGGCTTAACAACAACAGAAAATATATCCTAAAAATTAATAAGTTACTGTTTCAGCTGGTGTTTGCTCTTCTGTGTGTAATGTTTTTTTACTACTAATTAATATGAATTTTATCTGTGGTTAAGTATATCATTTCTATAACATACATACAAGAAACAATAGATTAAAACTGTGCTTCTCAGTAGGTTATGTGATGGAGATTTCAAAAAGTGGAATTAAAGTATGAGTTTATTTTGGTACAAATACATCTTTAAAATCAATGTATAGTTTTTCTTTCCTTTTTTTAGAGAGATATTCTTGCTATAGGGCATGTGAGCTTGCTAGAGAGACAGAAACAGGAAGTCAGAAATCACCTCCCAGGGAGGATGGCCATACAGTCCCTTCTCCTCCACTCTCCTCTTGGGATTTTGAGCATGCACACACACACATACACCCAGCATGAGTTTTAAGCCAGCGAGTCTGGGACTCAAACCATGGTCAACTATGTGGGAGTCCAGCAACATAACCATTATGCCAGCTGCTGGTTCGTATTTTTATCATATTCCTAATAACACTATATATTATATAGACGATCAATGCATTTGCCAAAAGCTCTTCTTATCAAGGCAAATTTGACAAAGTAGACACAAACCTGATAGCTACTACATCAGAAACCAAATAGAGAATGATTGACAAAAAGTATAGGGAAGTTATTGTTCAATGTACAGAATTATTTGCCTGTAATGAGCTTATTATTACACGTAGGGGGACAATAGTTTGCCTCCTTTGTGATTATTAAATCATAAATGTACTACATATTGGCAGAATTCAAGATGGCAAGTTTGGGGCTTCTGATCACTCTGTATTTTGGATTTTTCCATTACTTGGGCATCTATTCATTCTTTTCGCTGACATTTCAAGGAAGAATATTATTTTTTCAGCCCTTATAAATTCCAAGCTCACTGGATTATGTACCTGACAACAGCCACCTCATTATTTTCATTTCTCCACTGGAAGGTGAGCTCCATAGGACAGAGGCCTTTTCTATTTTGTTCTCTACTGTACCAGCGAGGCCAGGAATAGAGGAGGAGTTCAAGGAAAACCTTTTGGAGCAATCAATAAAGGTAGAAGAGAGGCAAATTATGATAAAGCTCAAAGTGCAAGTCTGGAAGTCAGACGTTCTGAAATGACCTACCCTCAGCAAACGTGCACATGTAAGCAGCCACCAACCTCGGGTCTTCCTCAGTGCACCGTGCATGCCAATGGCACAGTCTTCATGATGTCATGAGGACTGAATAAATCATTCAAAGGAAAGTGCTGAGACGAGTGCTTTGCACATATTGTTTGCTCAAAAGCATCACTGCATATTATTAGTCTACCAAACATAATGAATGTGAGCGTCTGAAACTTCATAGCCAAAACTACATGTCTGGTAACAGAAGAAAATTCTGATTTGAGAGCCTATGCTCATTCTAATAAACCTTTTTGATCACTCAGGACATTATGACAATATATTACAGAATTTTTTAAAGTAATACATGAGCACAAAGAGACAAGAAACAGTTTTCTTTAAGCAAAATACACATTCATACCAGTAATAGTAGTTTAGGGACTAGTCCGTGGTATGGTGGTTAAGATGTCTGGATTCTACACGATTGGCTATGTGATTCGAATCCTAGATCCAATGGCTTGCAAAACACTCTGGTCACATGCACATGCATGCCTAAAATCCCCAAAGGAGGGAGAAATAGGGAAGGATTGTGGAGACCTGGCTATTCCCTATTGGTGTATGTGTGGGGGGGTGCTTTTTTACTTTTCCCCTCTCTCAATTTCCCAACACAGACCCCCAGCCCCCAGCCCACATGCCCTCTGGCAAATTAAGGAAAAATAAAAATAAGGTAATTCGATCAACTCAGCTTAAACCTCAATGTTGAGAGTGTTTCAGGAAATGAGAATTGCTTTTAAGACATAAATTAGGTAGTGGCGCTGGTTAGAATACCACTCCAGGGAAGCACTCTGCGGGGATAGCACGCCTGGAGACAGGTGGCCCATCTGGACTCCTCAGGGGTGCTGGTTCCCTCTCACTGCTGCCTCCTTGTGGCTGTGGTGGCTGCTTTGCTCTCTGGGGCCCGCACGGATTGTAAAATCCTCTGCTAAGCTTTTGACCTCACCTAATCCAGGAATTTCTGAGTCCCCTGTCTGAGCTTTTTCATTCCTTTCTTTAACATCTGCCAGGTGAACTCAGGCATTTGAACTTCTTTTCTTAATAACTGCCAAAGGGCATGTGCACTCACCAGAGAGAGAGAGAGACAAGAGAGGGAGAAAGCACTCTCATGGGGGCACGGTCATGCCTCAGTCCCTTCTCCTCCATTTCTCCATCCTGTCTGGATTTGGTGCACATGCATGCACACGCACACACACTGAGCATGTTTTCAAGCCACTGGGACCAAGATTTGAACCACGGTTGGCCACGTGGGACCAGGCTTTCTTTGTGCAACACTTAAGCTCTGAGCTATAGGTACAGCTTAATCACTTATTCAAATACAACATTTAACACTTCACTATGTTGCGACCAGCAGTTGGCATAATGGTTACGTTGCTGAACTCCCATACAGTCGACCTTGGTTCGAGTCCCAGACCCAGTGGCTTAAACTCATGCCGGGCGCGTGTGCGTACATGCCCATGGTCCCCAGAGGAGAATGGAGGAGAAGGGATGGCTTGGCCACTCCCCCCTTGGGGGGGTGATTTCTCGCTTTCTGTCTCTCTGTCTCTCTCTGTCTTTCTGGAGAGCGCAAATGCCCTATAGCAAAAATCTCTTCAAAAAACAATTTTTTTTCACTATGTTTTGGTCCTCTACTGCTGTGCAACAAATTTACTCACAAATCTTGTGATTTTAAGCAACAAATATTTGCCCTCCCTTTTTAGGAAATGGTAGCACATGCTTATAGTTGCATAATTTTCTTAACCTATTTTCAGGAGCTCCAAAAACCTCTACCATCTTTCTCCCCTTACAGAACAACCTGGAAGTGTTTTTGTTGATATAAATCTCCCAAATTTTGTGACTATCTGTGAAACTCATTGGGGCTTATTCTGTTAAACAAAAGTCACACCCACACAAACCTGAAGGATATTAATCAATTTTTATTTAATTTAGCAATCTTATACCAATAATCTATCTTTGAGTAACCACAAATAGTTCTGTCTTAGCTGTTATGCCTTTTTGAATCACTTATTATTAATTTGATTATATTATCAGCTTTGATAATAGATTATCATCCTATTGGCTTCCTCATTTATTTAGTCAGTTAAATAAATATTTTGCTCATGTTTACTCTGCTTGTATAAGAATCAAGGGGTTTTTTAGAGTTTTTTTCCGTGGGGCATGTGCACTTGTTGAGGACAGACAGAGACAGTGAAAGGGAAAGTGAGGAATCACCCTCCCACACACATACCCAGGGGAGATGGCCATGGCCATACCACAATCCCTTCTACTCCATTCTCTTCCTGGGATCTTGAGTGTGCACACACACATGCCCAGTATGATTTTCAAGCCACCGAGTCTGGGACTTAAACCATAGTCAGCTATGTAGGAGTCCAGCAACACAACCACTGAGCCATCTGCTGGTCCAAAGAATCAAGTTTTTTTTTTTCTTTTTTCTTTTTTTTTTTTTTTTACATGATTCTATTTTATCCAGCTTTATTGAGGTATGATTGAAAATAAACATTGTATATATGTAATGTGTACAAAGGGATTTTTTTAATAGTTGATTTATGTATTTCTTTCATAAGAGAGAGATGGGGGTGTGTGGGTGTCTTTAACAAGGTCTTCAGGCCATGGTACACACCAAGTCTCAGCCAACCCAGATCACAGACACACTGGCTCACACACATGTGTGCCTGGTATGGTCTGGAAGGTCCCAGGTCATGAAGCCAGGACATGGCTCCACTCACATTACTACTGCACTGTGCTTTGCTATACAAATACATTGTACAGAGATTTCCCCCATTAAGCTAATTACTCTATCCATCAACTCTCATATTCCTTTTTGTGTGTGTGAGAACACTTAAGAGCTACTTTCTCAGCAAATTTCTTTTTTTTTTTTTTTGGAGAGGTTTTTGCTATAGGTCACGTGTGCTTGCCAGAAAGACAGAGAGAGACAGAGAGACAGAAAGCGAGAAATCGCCCCTAGGGGGGATGGCCACGCCACAATCCCTTCTCCTCCATTCTCCTCTCAGGATCTTGGGCATGTGCTCACACACTCCTGACGTGAGTTCAAGCCACCAGGTCCGAGACTTGAACCACGGTCAACTACGTGGGAGTCCAGCGACATAGCCATTACACTAACTACTGGTCCCAGTGAAGTTCTACTATTTGTTATTATTAGTTATTGTCATGATGCTGTACATTAAAGCTTCAGAATTTGTGTCATCTTATAACTGAAAATTTGTTCCCTTTGACCAACATCTCCCATCCTACTTCACTGTTTTACTCTCTATTTCTATGAAATATTCTCTTACATGATCACAGTAGCCTTACCAATATATGTAAATTCATATTTGTATAGAGAGAGTTTTCAAAAAGTTCATGAAAATGCATATTATGGAACAACTGCATGAATTTCAATACTTTTGCATCAAAATCTACTTGTCCTTTAATTCCATGTTTCCATGAACTTTTTAAAGTCCTCTCATCTTATTACTACTATCCGGCTCTCAGACCTCATTTAATTTTTACCAATTCTTACAATCATGCCCTGTATAGGGAAAAAAATCTAGTCCAAAATCTTGTGTCACAGAAGAATAAATATTATATGATATCACTTACAGATGGAAGCTTAAAAAGTCAAACACCAAGAATCAAGATTTTAACTGTTTTGCAAACCACAGTTCAAGAATAGGTTCAGTCTGAGGGAACCAGCAGTTAGCGTAATGGCTATGTCGCTGGACTCCCACGTAGTCGACCGCGGTTCGTGTCCCGGACCCGGTGGCTTAAAACTCACGCCGGGCGCGTGTGCATGCGTGCCCAAGATCCCGAGAGGAGAATGGAGGAGAAGGGATTGCGGCGTGACCAACCCCCTGGGGGGTGATTTCTCGCTTTCTGTCTCTATGTCTCTCTCTGTCTGTCTGGCGAGCGCACGCGCCCTACAGTGAAAATCTCTCAAAAAAAAAAAAAATGAATAAGTTCAGTCTGAGAAAACATAAGGTTTCTGTCATCAACAAAATGTTGGTGATGTCAGTGATGAAGTATCATGATTTCTTTTTTATTTTAAAATTATTTTTCAGATTATGTTTTCATAAAGAGTATAAATGAAGCAGAGGAATGAATGCAAGTAAACACAATATCGATAACCTTTATGATAAGTAATCTGACTTCATTAAACACATCATTGGCTGACTAAGCAGATTTTCTTTTTCTCTTTACAAAATTGTATGACATTCCACAGTTGACAAGAGTTGACAGCCTTGCTATTAGAAGAATTAAGCTGGGTGAAATCTTCTGCTGGAACTTTTACACATGTAAGTATTCCATTTATTGGAATGTATAGTGAAGTATCCAAAACTCCCTGTGAGGAATTACAGATTTATTATTTACTTATTTTATTTTATTTTATTTTATTTTACTTTTTGTTCTTCACAATTTAAAGTTCACATTAAAGAGAAACCTTGTCATCTTCCTTGAAATCTAAAGCCTGTCACTTGAGAAGCGAGTAGCTGGAATGGCAAACTTACTTACCTGGAGAAAGACCCTATTAAGAAATGAGAAATCAAATTCCATCATTCTTAGACTGATGGAAGCCCTGTTCTTATTTCAAGTATGCAGAGCATAGAAAACTAAAATAAACTTGGAGTTTATACATTTTTAAAACTGTACCCAGGGAAGAAGAAAAGCCTATAGGCTAACGTTCATGGCATTTCCTGTGTTTTGAAACAGTTGCTGCTAAAACCCAGACTCTCACCCTCACTGACATTTAATGATATTGATAGAACTCCCATATTATGGAGTTCAACTTGACAAATGGTTATTCGATGGGAACAGAAACCTCAAAAACACAAAGCTTTTCACAGAACAAGTTTCTTATTTTAACGCTAGAATGCAGAGATAAAGGTGTTATCATTTATGGTTTATGTAACTTATATCTGTTTTATCCCGTTTTTTGGAAAGTTGCCTAAAAAGTATATTTAAGAAATTCAGACAAATTTAAACATACCAACTGTTTTGATATCCTTTATGCCTGATTGCCCTTCAGTCATGTTCTAACTTCAGGCTATGAACAGCCTTTAATCCTGTGTAATAAATCAGGAAAAGATTTTTCTCAGCGAGACAAAGGGGACATTACTTGAAATGCTAGCTAGCATGGTATTGGAATGGTGGGGAAGGCTGATGCAATTATCTAGAAAGTCTGTTTATTCTTTCTTCCTTCCTTCATTACCTGAGGAAAAAAAAATTATTATTCAGCACAGTTAGTTCTAGCATTACATCAAGAGTGAGATTAGAAGTACTGATTTACAAGGAGAATTACAGTTGGAATAAGAAATTCCGATAAGCAAAGTGACTTAAAGGCTACATTTTATTTTCTCCATGTTTTTCTCTTCTTGCTATGTAGGTTTAAGTTATGTGATAATTAATAGTAGGAGTTTTACTATTTACGTCTAGTTCCACCCCCACCCCAACTATATAACTTTGTATTCGATTGCTGTTTTGGCTCTGAAGCCAGAAAATTCTAATATGTAGGCATATAAATCATGCTGTTGCATGATAAATGTGCCATAGAACATTAGGTCCCATGTCCTGGGAGGGAAATAAATAGCCTTTGAAGGGTACAGTGTTCTTAGAGTCTATAGCAAACGGTGAGAGATGGAAGTCCTTATTTACTTAGTCTTACCTTTCAATAGAAGCTAAGTTTACTGAGCTTCTCCCTGAAACACATAAATTCAAATCTCTTGATTTTATTTATTTTGTAAATATATTAGTCAAAAAGAAAATAGTGTAAAATGAACCCATGCAAGCTACTGCTGTAAGGGTGCATCCCTTTTTATTCACTCTTTGCTCTTGACCTTTTCTGTCATCCAGGTCACATGTTTTGAGTTACAGAAAAACTGATTAGTTAGGAGGGCTATATTACTGGGATCAGCAGTTAGCACAATGGCTATGTCGCTAGACTCCCACGTAGTCGACCGCAGTTCAAGTCTCGGACCCGGTGGCTTAAACTCACGCCGGGTGCATGTGCGTACGTGCCCAAGATCCCAAGAGGAGAATGGAGGAGAAGGGGTTGCAGCGTGACCATCCCCCCCGGGGGGTGATTTCTCGCTTTCTGTCTCTCTGCCTGTCTCTGTCTGTCTGGCGAGAGCACACGCCCTATAGCGGCGGAGACACCCCCCAAAAGAAGAAACCCCACCAAAAAAAAAAAAAAAAAAAAAAAAAGGATGGCTATATTACCAACAAGACGAATTTAGATAGAAAAATTCAAGTATTTTGTGTTGTCCTTAATGCAGTCTGTTGAAAGACGGGAGAGCAGGTGTAAGGGTTCATCTAATAAACACAGGCAGATTTACTCGTATATTAATTATAACACAAAATGCCAATGAGCAGAAGAATAGCTAGGCCATGGTTTAATATACCTGAGGAGCATTTTAGAAATTGTAATATTTAATCCTGGTAATCAGAAAGCCATAATCAGTGTATTGTACTACACTTCAGCAAAATAATAACCATTGTGAGCCATTTGCTTCTCCAGACAAATCTTATTTCCTCTAGTACATTCTTTAATCCTTTTTGATAAGATTATCCCCCAATTCTTCAAAGTTTATTCTTCTCTTATAAAGAGGAGCTGGTTCAGACGAATGGACCTGTAACCTCGAGCAGACCAAATTTTCTCCCTCAGAAGGAGAGATACATTTCATTCTTAAATGGAATTACCATTTTGCTATTTTAATTATCAAGAAATGCTCAGAACTATGCATAGAATGATGACACTAAGAAGAAATAGTAAACATTGCAGGTTTTTTCTTTTAAATTTTCTTTCTTTTCTCCTTTTTTCTTTCCTTTCTTCCTTTCTCTTTCTTCTCCCCCCGCCTGCCCCCGCTATTCTTTTTCATTTCCTTTCTTCCTTTTTTTCTTTTTTTAAGTTCATGATAGAAAGCCTGTATTGGGTCATCGGAAAAGTCATGGCACGTTTTTCTATGCAAAAAAAGGAGGGAGAGATGGAGAAAGGGAGAAGTACCTTTAACCTTGTTTCTTCATGCTCTTCCCATAGCCCTCCAGTTCACTGGGACTTGGGACTTGCACACACACACATCTGGCATTTTTCAGAATAACCCAGGGATCTGAACTCATGGTCAGCCATGTGGCTTCCAGCATTAAGTTCAGTTTGCTACTAACAGCACCACTAGGCTGGGCCTATGTATTTATTTCTTGAGAGAAAAAGAGGCAAAAAGGGTCTTGTCAAGTCCTGATCCTCACCACAGCCCTCCAGCCAGCCAGGATCATGGCACGCCCATAGGTACAACCAGTGTATTCAGGTCCACCCGGGAACTAAACTCAGGGCCTTCCCTATGGCTCCAGTATCACACAGTGACACCTTACCACCAGCACCACTATGGCTGGGACCAAACTGTTACCACTTTAAAATAAATCTGTGAAATCTATAATTATAAAACTTTTCTATTCCATGGCAAATTTTGAGCATGACACTTTCCCATCAAGAACTATATAAAAGCTCTTCTATATCCAAGCTGTTTTTTTAATATAAATATGGATAATCCAAGATTCAATAAAACAATTCTCTTGTAATAAAAGCATGATAAAATAGCACTACGAGTACCATACATTTAATTTGCATAATATCTACCATAGTTTTGAGTCAGATACAAGCAAGAATCCCGGTGTCTATTTCTTTCTTTTTTAAAAAAATTATTTATTTATTACTATTATTATTAGTTTTTTTATTATTTGATATAGGGCATGTGTGCTCAGCAGCAAGAGACAGAGAGAGAAAAAGAGGGAAAGCAAGCCACCAGGTCCAGGACTTGAACTGGGGTTAGCCCTGTGAGAGTCCAGTACATTAACCACCACACCACCTACTGGTCCTGGTATTTATTTCTTAATCTTAGTGGGAGACATCCAGCAGGGTGCCAGGGCTATTCTTCGGGAAATATAAAAGATAAAATGAAATCTAAAAGTCACTAAATTTGGGGCTAGCAGGTGGTATGGTGGTTAAGGCACTGGACTCTCACATGGTCGACTGCAGTTTGAGTCCTGGACCTGGTGGCTTCCTTTCTCTCTCTCTCTCTCTCTCTCTGGTAAGTACACACGCCCTATAGCAAATTGAATAAGAATAATTTTTAATTAAAAAAATAAAAGTCATTAAATTTAAATGAACCTTAGTAACCACTGGATCCAACCCTTTTAATCTGCACAGAAATTGGCAAAGGTACAGAGCATGTCAATAGCAGTCTCACAAGAAACAAAGGTAAACCCCTCACTAGTCTGGAACAACGAACACAGGTTGTAAACCATTGTGACCTGATAGCAAGTGTGCTGTGTCTCCCATTGACTAATCCAGATGGCATTGCATCACATACTCATGCAACGACAGGCATCCTTCAGGTACATAGGAGGAAGCTTGGACTTAAACAGAGATTTGCAAACAGCAGCTACGATCAACCTTGCTAAGTCTAGTACATAGAAGTTTGGAATGAAGAACTAACTGATGTAACGGGTTAACTCTAAAATACCAAAGCAAAGAAGGTATCAGGGGTCTTGTTTGCATTAAGAAATCTAATTCTTGTGATAGTGGTTATACTGGGGTTGGGAAACTTGATGGTGAGGCAGAAGTTTCTGAACTGAAGACCAGGCCTCAAATCATGAAGTTTAGGCTTCTGCGATAAAGGAAAACGAAAACATCTTTAATTCTTCAGAAAGACTCTGCAGGGCTATAGGGCATTTTGCCACCGTGAGGTGGAAGCATAAAGGCACTAGAGGGACCTAGATGCACATAAAGTCAGTAATATTTACTGATAACCTGCTAGATGCCGAACCCTATGCAGGAGAGTGTACCTTAAACTAAGTCCTGACTCCTCTCGACCATCTATGAGGGAACATTTTTTATTTGAATGTAGGAGTTCAGGTTCCTTTAAGAACCTCACATATAAAATATCTATTTTTTTTAGTGAGTAGGGGAGTTTTTTGTTTGTTTGTTTGTTTTTTTCTCTAATCTGAACAAGCCCAAAGCAGCTGTTTTTGTCGAATAGTGAGGAAATGGTTTCTGGAGTCAAACTACTTGGGTCCAGTGCATTTTTGTAGAATAGTGAGGAAATGCAGTTTCTGGAGTCAAACTACTTGGGTCCAGTGCTGGCTCAGCCTGTCAGGGAGAGAATTTGCTCCCTCCAAGCATCAGTTTCTGAACAGGGGGACCAGGAGAGAGTGGCTGTGAAAGGAAAATGAGGTGAGGGACGTGCAAGTCCCCGCACAGGGGCAGGCTCCCACTGAGCTCTCAGACCTCTGCTGTGTCGTTGTTGGTATATAACTCTCTCCAGCAGAGGGAGCAGTAGACCTAGGAATGTGGGTTATTAACGGCCCAGAACTCCTGAGGGATGAAGGCAAAATAATAATAATAAAAAAGACTATTTCTTCTTTGAGAAGAAACTAGTGTGGCTTTCCACAGAGAATTTGGGTGTTGGGCCAGTATCAGAAGAACCTGAAAACCAGAACAGGATGTGAAGACTCCAGAAACTGGGAAGAAGAACACAGCTACTTAGGGAGTCCAACAACCTCCCCAAGTGGGGACCAAAGTGTGAGTCACCTGGGAAGGGGCCTGAAGAGTTTCCTTAGCTTATCACAAACTCAATATGGAGGGAATGATAATAACAGCTAGCATAAACTATTTTTTTTAGAAAGAGATTTTTGCTATAGGGCACATGCGCTTGCTGGAGAGATAGAGAGAGAGATAGAAAGACAGAAAGTAAGAAATCACCTCCTGGGAGGATGGCCATACCACAATCCCCTCTCCTCCATTTTCTTTTCTCAGGATTTTGGGCACACATGCACACATGCCCAGTGTGAGTTTTAAGCCACCGGGTCTAGGACTCTAACCATGTGGTCAACTACATGGGAGTCCAATGACACCATTATACCATCTGCTGGTCCCTCACATAAACTTTTTAAAAGTTAGTTTATTTGTCTTATTTCTTCCATGAGAGAAAGAGACAGACCGAAACAGAGAGCTAGATAGCACCCCCATCAGAGTCTCATTACTGCGATCCACTCTCTCAGTCAGCCAGGATCATGGTAGACATGCCCACAGTGCACAGGAGGCCTCAGGAAGTGAGCCTGGGACTTTTCCATATGGGTCCAGCTATGCTACCACTGCGGCACTGCCTGGCTCCAATTAGCATAAATATTATAATCTTTAGAACAACTTTATGAATTACAAGAAAACGGTAGTTAAATAACTTTTCCAAAGTCTCAAAGTTAAAAGTGATGAGGCCATGATTCTTAGCCATTATAGATTTCTGTAGAAAATGTCTTCACCAATCCCAGTGTGGACTATAGGTTGGTTCAGTCATTTTTTTCTTTTCTTTCCTTTTTTTTAATGACTCATTTGGTCCAGAGACACCACCTTATCTCACCAAAGTGCTGCCCATGTTCCAGCGAAAGACCATCTTGGTCTAGCCAAGGGTCATGGCTATGAAAGGGATTGTGTTATGTGGAAGACGGGTCTTGTGTTTACAGTATTATGACTCAAATTGTTCTCTCTACAACAAGGATAGAAGAGGTTATTCTCTATCCATACCAGATGCTTTGTCCTCCACCCTCACTCCCAGAAAAGTGTTTTTGTTTGTAGCTTGCATAATTATACTTTGGAGTTGTCTTTAAAGCATTTTGGGATTGTTTTTTAAAGAAACAGTAAAAAGGTTTGTTGACATTTGTATCTTTTAGGTTCAATGAAAAAAAACAGGAAGAGTAGAAGATTTATACATACAGAATAATTTTTTAAATGGCCAGAGGACATATGTGCTTTCCAAAGAGAGACAGAGAGACAGAGAGAGAGGGAGAAAGTACACTCCCTATGGGGCATGGTCATGTTGCAGTCCCTTCTCTATTTTTCCACCCTTTTGAGACTTGAGGAACGCACACACACACATGCCTGGTGGTTCTTTTTTTTTTTTTTTTAAGACACAAGGTCCAGGATTTGAACTGTTGGGTTGACCATGTGGGTTCTAGCTCCTTTAACCACTACGCCACCCCATAACACATTTTTTAACAGAAATTTTACTTCATGAAAGTGTAAGAGCTGACTTAGCAGTCTCTGTAAACTGTTGGAGGAAAGATGCAGAGAGAGGGTGAAAAAGCAAAAGTATGGAAATGGTCATGCTGCAATCCTTTCTCCATTTCACTCTCCTTTTTGTATTTTGGCGTGTTTCTCAAGCCGTTGGTTTCAGGACTCAAACTGAGTCAGCTATGTGGGATCCAATTGTTTTAACCACCATGCCATGGGCTGGCCTCTTAAAACACATTTGTCAAGGTTTATTTATTTATTTATTATTTATTTATAGCAAGAGGGACAAAGAGAGAAACAGCCCTTCCCAACAGGGTCTTGACACCATCACTTACTTACCTTCAGCCTCAACAAATTTTGGGCACATGCATACCCACCATATTCAGGAAGGTGTCCGGATGCCAACATGGAACCTTCCTGTGTGTTTCAACCTCTCAGAGGAGTGTGTGTTACACTGTACCACCAAACAGCCCCTCCCAACAGGGTCTTGACACCATCACTTACCTTCAGCCTCAACAAATTTTGGGCACATGCATACCCACCATATTCAGGAAGGTGTCCGGATGCCAACATGGAACCTTCCTGTGTGTTTCAACCTCTCAGAGGAGTGTGTGTTACCACTGTACCACCATCTGGCCCCTAAAGACACAATAACTAATGCATAGTATTTACTCTTTAACATTACTGATGGCCAAGAGCATCATAGTTCATGCCTTAACAGAGCTTATCTGACATAGCTATTTTCTCTGTAAGGCACAGCACAGGCTTCAGGCACTTAGAAACACTCAACAGAATTTTAACACTGTATTAACTGGGGGCCATTTTCAACACTAAAACCAACTATCAAGAGAAAGTAAAATGCAAAAAACATAAATGGATTGTGAAAGAGTACCTGTTTATAATACAAGGGCTAAACAAGAAAGCAGAGTATTGCCTTATTGGACCTCAGCTCACCATGTGAGCATCAGGTGACAAACTTTTTGCTATTCTTCACACTTGTATGTCCATGAATGACCTCAAACGTACTGTGTGGGTTGATTGGAGATTCCAAATACATTCTAGGAAACAGGCAAATTTGCAAACATAGAATCCATGAATATGGATGGCAGATGCTATTTTCATTCCTAGAGAAATCAAGATCAATTAACAAATTCCAAAGTACTCTGTGAGTCATACTCTTCTGACTACAGCTTTGGCTCTACTATCTGTTCTAATTTCTTTGGCCACTAAGTATTTCCCCTTGTCCCCTGCAGAGAATGGAACCCCAATCATCCTCATTACTTTTTAGGATCTCCATTTGATGACAGTAGTTCCCATTATAACTTCTGCCCTGCAAAGAAGAGCCACTATGGAACTATTCAAGGATATAGCTATCAAAGTCACGTGGAAAAGTGTCTTCTAGACCATTCCTGAGTGGTAAATGATAAATAAATTTACATGATAAGTCAATTCTAGCATTTCAGTCTTTACGAACGTTTGGATTCCTTTCTCTTCAATATATGAAAGGGATTCTGACATTCTGAAATTATTGAATATAGGCTATCTTTGGGTCCACATTTCCCAACTAAGTACTGAGTGAGAGAAATACTTAGCCCTTCCCGCTAAGACCTTGCATTTGAAATTTTTGCTTGGTGGGTTCATATAAATAAATTCATCCTGGCCCAATTTTATATCCCTTTCACCTTGATTATATAGCCTAAATTTCCTTTCCCACACTCAGTCCTCAGCTTTCTGTCACTAAAATTGGGAAACTCATGCAATTCTTTTGAGCTGTATTCTAACTCCTCACAGGTTGTGCTTTTACCCCACCTATTTGAAGCCTGCTGGGACTGGAGTGTGATTACAAGTCCAGAAACAAGGTGGGTTTGAGGAGGGATGTCCTGATAAGGAACTGCAAAGCCCTACAAGTGCTCAGCCAATCCAGGGGAGCCTTTACAGCTTCTTCAGACAAGCAGAGATGGATCACCTCAGATATGGTTGGAAGGGCTGCCTCAACTGGCAAAGGAAGCGTGGGGAAATGTTGGGCTTCATCAGGACAGAATCCATCCATATGTCCCTATCTCAATGTTTACAATCCCATTTCTTTCCAATTAATGTCTCCACCTTAACAAAAAAGACTGTCTAAATATGGGAAATTATTTTCATGGTAATTCAGTCACTCCTAAGATTAAATACTGCATTTCATTTTCAAAACTGTCAGCTCTGTAACTGCAGGATGTAAGAGGAGTTATAGAAACTTTTAAGTCTAGACTTTATGTATACTTTGACCTGTGTTTATCATACATTTTCTCCAAGTTTTTCAGTGTAGTTATAATAGTCAATGTAACTAAACTCTAATTTTCTTTTTTTTTTCAATTGCTATAGGGTGTATGCTCACCAGAAGAGAGAGATACAGAGAGAGAGAGTGATAAAGTGAGAAATCATCCCACCCCTAGGGGGCCAGAGTGTGTGGTCATACTGCAATCCCTCTCTTTCATTCTCCTCTTGGGATTTTAGGTACACATGCACCTGCCTGGCATGTTTTGCAAGTCACAAGGTCTGGGGCTCAAACCACACAGTTATTCATGTGGGATTCAGTCTCCTTAACCTCTGTGCCACTTGCTGGTCTCAAAACTATTTTCAGTAAACACTTCTATAATAGCAAATCCTTGGTCAGCTAGAGTCTTATCTTCTACAAGTACTCAATTACAATGACCCAAATTTTATAATTCATATAACTATTGGGTTGTTGGAAAAGTTATGGCACATTTTTGCATAGAAAAACAGAAAAATATATCATGACTTTTCCAATGACCCAGTATTTTTCTGTGCTGTCACATTATAAATCCCTCTTTAACCACTGGAAACAAGGTAATTTATGACCTTTAGCTCTAATCAGATCAAAGAACTGATTCTAGAAATTTAGAACCTATTTAGATTAATCATTCTTAAAATCTATTCTTCAAGCTAGCCAGTGGTGTGGTGGTTATGGTGCCTAGATTCTACATGACTGATTTTGTGGTTTGAGCCCTGAACCCAGCAGCTTGAAAAACACATTGGAATCCCAAATGTCCATGAATAGATGAATGGGTTTAAAAAATGTGGCATGTATACTCTATAGAATACTACTCAGCCATAAAAAAGACCCTGACTTTTGATAGAAAGTGGACAAATATGGAAGATTTATTGCTGAGCAAAGCAAGCCAGGCTATGAAAGAGAGACATTGTATGTCTCCACTTAATGTATACCAATTGTCTGCACTGTATGGTGGAAACTGAAAGAGTAGAGGATATAGAAGCACAGAAGATGGTTATGGATACTGGATTTATTGTGTAAGGAGGGTGGACAAAGGGGGAGAGTATGAGGAAAGACATTAAGGAGAAAAATAGACAAGACTTTCATGGGACACGGAAATGGATTATCTATTGATGATATTGTGTATCGTGTCCTCAACTGTACTGGTGTGATGTGTATTTATGTTGGGAGAATTTACTTTACAAGCTAAGTGATGTGTATAGTGATTAAATATATAAAAGAAGTTAAAAGAAAGAAAAACACATTGGATATTTGTTCATGCATTTCCAGAATCCCAAGAGGAGAATGGAAAAGAAGGGATTGCCACGTGACCAAACTCCTGAGGTGTACTTGCTCTTTCTTTCTTTAGTGTGCGCACATGCCCTGTAGAAAATTTAAAACAAACAACCAAAAATGAGATTCTGGATTTTTTTATAATTATTTCTGATACCAGCTTAGTATCAGGGTTTTATCAGAGAAGAAACACCAAGATAAGTATATAGATATAGATAAATATTAATCAATTTGATACAGGGATTTAACCTTATGAAATTTGGGGAGCTGAGCTGCTCCCATAGCTAAGTGGTTAAGGGTTCTGGATCCCATAAGGCCAACCATGATTAGTGTCCCAGCCCCAGCATCTTGCTAAAACATGTCAGGTGCATGTTTGTTTGTGCTCCAAATCCTGATGGAATGGAGAAATAGAGACTTTTTGCCTCTTTCTATCTCTGTGTCTCTGGTGAGCACATGTACTCTCTGACAGTTAAAAAGAAGGACATTTGGAAAGCAAATTAAGCAATTTCTTTTGCATTTGACTTTAGAGTTGAAATACACATCACAGGCAGTTGGAAAGGACAGGCAGACATAATGAAGTAGAGAGAAAGAACAAACTGGAACTCCCAAGCTCGAAGTGGGGAACACAAGGACAAACTGATCCCTCATTGTTTCTTGTAGCTTCATGACCTTGGTGAAAAGAATACCCAGCAAGGGACCAGGACCTTTCATAGAACTAAGTGCATGCATTTGGTCCTGGCATCAAAGAAGGATATGGCAGGGGACCAGCAGGTAGCATAGCGGTTATGTCATTGGACTCCCACATGGCTAACTGCGATTCAAGTCCCAGACCGAGATGCTTGAAACTCATGCCAGCCGCATGTGCATGTGTGCCCAAAATCCAGAAAAGAGAGTGGAGGTGAAGGGATTACAGTGTGGCCAATCCCTCCTGGGGTGTATGTATGTGTGTGTGTGTGTGTGTGTGTGTGTGCGTGTGTGTGTGAGAGAGAGAGAGAGAGAGAGAGAGAGAGAGATTTTTCTCTTTCTGTCTCTCTGGCAAGTATATGTACCCAACAGCAAAAATTTCTCTAAGAAAAAGAAGGATCTGGCAGAAGATGGAGCTGTCGTTGGCCCAGGACTACCAAACACAAACATGGCTGCAGCCTCATCTCCTGCTCCACATCTCCCACAGAAATCTCTTCTGATCTCATTGGACCCACAAACATACAGGACAGGATGTTTTAGGAAGTCAGTTCACCCTTGCCAAGTTCACAGGTTACTGAGTCACCACGGTATCACTAAAACCTCACTGACGGATGCAACATTCAGAGCAAAATGAGATTGCTGATGTTGAATTTGGGGAAGACAACAACAGCAACAACAACAACAAAATGGGACAAGTTGGTCGAATTACAAAGGGAAAGGGCAGGATAAAGCAGGCTTCTCAGAAGAAGGCAAGAGAAGTTACTTTCAGCACTAATTCAAAGTACTCTCTACACCAACTCAATATAGTCTGAGGGGAAGAGAAAAAAATGCTTGCTCTCTGAACTCCAAATAGATAATCTCATCACCTGTGAGTAAGACTAAGTTCTTTGGTACTAACTGGTGATGTGGTGGTTAAGACAGCTGGATCCTATGTGGCTGACCACATAGTTCAAGTCCCAGACCTAGCAGCTTGGAAAACATGCCAGGTATGAGTGTGTGCATATCTGAAATCCCAAGAGGAGAATGGAAGAGAAGGGATTGCAGTGTGGCCATCCCTCTCTGGGGGTTGTTTTCTCACTTTCCCTCTCTTTCTTTGGTGAATAGCAAATTTAAGAAAGAGAGAGATAGAAAGGAAGAACCAAAGAATGAATGAATGAACTGAGTTCTGGGTAAAGAGCTGAGACTGTATACCTTTTTCAGCCTTGGTAAGTTCTAACAGCAAATGTATAGTTAAGGCACAAAATGTTCTTCTCTTATATAAAGGGTCTCTGCACACATGGTTTCTGAGGTCCATTTTTAGCCAGACCACTACCTTCCTGCAAAATTTTCAATACTATCTAGGCAATCATATACCCAAACTAGTCATTTCACTGGGATAAAGATTCAGACCAGCCCCATAGCCCAGTGGTTAAGAGAACTGGATCTTGCATGGTCAACCAGGGCTCGAATCCCAGCCTCTCTGGCAACTTAAATAAATAAATGAGAGAGAGATTCATGCAGTAGGGAGGAATCTGGGGTAAAGAAACCAGACCACAGAGCCATTAACACTAGGCAAAAGCAGCCCTGATCATTACAGGATTTAGAGTAGAAAGAGCCGGCAGCAGGTGAGGCCATCCGGGGTTCCCACAATCACAATTCTAAGCCTCGCACTCTGACCCATTTTCAGTATCTCCTTACAACTCAGTAGCAAGAGAGCCCGTGTGATAAGCATGAAATCTGAAGACATAAAGGAGCAAATTTTACTACCTACAAAGTTACAGAAACCATGTAATACAGGCACTCTACTTAGGAAGTGCGAAGTTGGTGGTCCAAACACTTTATAACCTAAGTCTCATTCCAAAACTAGAAATATTGATATTCTAAAGAATAGATAAAATAAATGTGGCATTCTAAGACAGAAACCAAACAAACAAGGAAGAAAATACACAGTATATTTTGTCAGATCATTTCAGTTAACCCTAACATTTGGTAACAGAATTTTTTTTACTCAGAGATAGTTGTGTAACCTCATGGCTCTACGGAGAGAAAATAGCAACTATTAGTTGGGATACTTTTTTTTTGGGGGGGGGAGAGGTTTTCGCTATAGGGCGCGTGTGCTCACCAGACAGAGAGACATAGAGACAGAAAGCGAGAAATCACCCCCATTCTCCTCTTGGGATCTTGGGCACGCACGCACATGCGCCCAGCATGAGTTTTAAGCTACCGGATCTGGGAAGTGAACTGCGGTCAACTACGTGGGAGTCCAGTGACATAGCCGTTATGCTAACTGCTGGTTCCCAGTTGGGATACTTTTAAGGCCACTTAAGGAATGAAGCTATAGGTCTCATTAAAGGGTTTCATTCTGAGTTTAACATGGAGATTAAAAAATAATAATAGTAGGTACTATCAATCTTAGGACCAACTGTTCCAACTATTTAGCCAAAGCACCTTGATCAATGGCTGCACACCAGCTCCTAAACTCATCAAAATGATTTGCAAAGCAAAGACTTTTTTGGGGGAGAGGGGTCAATATCCTTCTTTAACCCCATCAAAGTGATTTAAAAGAATGTTTCAAATCCAAGTTGTCCTCCTTTTCAGTATACCGGAGCACCTTGTTAAACAGCAAGTAACAGTAAAAGAGCATTTAACAATCTGTTTCACGTACACCTCTTTTCCAGCCAAATTGCACCTATAAAACTAAAACAGAACCTCTTTGGATTCTCAACAAACATGAACTGAATATTTTATGGTTTGTGCAGTAGTTACAGAGTGCTGCTGTTTCCCAATTAGCATATATATGGATGCCTTTTTTTTGTCGCATGTTATTATTGTTGCAGTAATTCAATAAAAGTATCCTAAACATTTACATTGTAGAGTATTTTTATGATTTATACCAACGGAATGGCTTAAGCAGTGTTGTACATCTGCTTTCAAAGTCATTGCTTTATTGCATGTTCTCATATCCCTTTTAAGGAGAAGAAATATTGTAGTTTTCAGAGTATGCCTTTGTTTCTTATGATTTCTGCCCATGAATTTCATTCTTTTACAAACTCTGTTCCCCGTAATGATTCTCAAATCAATTCTGCCAAATGGTAGCAATTTAAAAAAAAAATCTCTCGTAATAGACTAATGACTTGTCCTCTTAACCATGCCATTGGATTTTTTTTTTTTCCCTTCTGTTTGGTCACTAACTAGACTTATACTCATTGTCTTCAAAATGACTTAGGCCAGTCCAAAGCACAGCTTCCATAAAGAAACTAAATGCTTGTTTTAAAGGAAAATCATTAGGATTTCCTGGCAAAATGATATTCTCCTAGAAAATTTCCAAATGCAAGGATTGAAAGAACAGGGTTCAACTGAACAAAATCATTATGTCAAATGTGTTCATAGTTTTTCAAATTGTGTCCCTTTCGCATAATCACACCTGTCTCCCTGTTTCATAATCCCAGTCCCTCAGACTTCTTCATGTGCACCTCTCTGTTATATCTACTGGTCTACCTTTGCATTTATTCTGTCCATACCACTACTCCATTTCCATTTAATATAAAAGAAGCAAGTATGGGAACTTAAGAGATCTGATAAAGAGATCTTTTAAAGGGCTAGCAGGTGGCATGGTGGCTGAGGTGCTGGACTTCTACATTGTTGACCATGGTTCAAGTCCCAAACCTGGCGGCTTGCTTTCTCACTCTCCCTCTCTTTCTTTTTATCTCTCTCTGGTTGAAATTGAATAATAATAAAAAATAAAGAAAGAAATCTTTTTTAAAAAAGATTTTTTGAAGTAGTAGTGCTTTCAGCATCACTTTTATAAATTTCAAGTAAAGAATTTGAGGAAGACATTCTGTTAAGCCTTGAGGGGTGGTTTGAAAGCTCAACAAGTATCTCTGAAGAAGAAGATAGTTGTTGCCCTCTACCCTGGGTCACTGGCTCACTGCTAGTGGACTGGGAGACAGTTGTGAGTCCCACATTCTTATTTTTCAATGAATTCTTAGGGAGTTTTGCAGAAATAGCCACAAAAGAAAGAAAAAAAAACTAATAAGTGATGGCTTAATGTGAACAAACTAAGAAAGTCAGAACTTTCTTATGACTAGTAAAAATAAGGAAACCCCTCCCCTTTGCTAGAAATTTCAGAGAGCAAGAAGGACGAGGACCACACAGGGGAAGGAGGACTGACAACAGAGTTGGAATACCATGGAGCAGCAAAGTGGTTCCGATCAGGGTGATGAAGTAACAGCAGATAACACCAGTAATCAGATACACTTAGAATGTCACTTACACAGAGGAATTTTTAAGGCTACAAGAGAAAATGAACAAACACTCAAGATTCCACACAATGATAATAATAGTAATAATTGCTGATACTTAGGAATTTGTGCACATTTGGAGAAAACAGTCCAAAATATTTTACATATATGATTTTAGTTCACATGCAAGGCATTCCTATGAGGCAAGAACTGCTACTATCCTCGTTTTACAGATGAGAAAATTGAGAGAGAGTGGGATTAAGTTTCTTTCCTCAAGTTACTTAGCCACAAAAGGGGTATACTGAGCTTCGGAAGGGGGCTATTGGAGATGCAGTCTGCGTTCTCAGTCCACACAGAATCTTGACCAGGGAAGAAAAGAAGCTTGGATTTCTACCTGCAGGGTCTCTACCATAAATCCTCAAACATGCTTCTTGATAATTTTGCTATGGTTACTTAGATATACCTCCTGGATGTATCTCCTAGTCTGCTATAAAAATTGAGAAAACATGGGTGAGTGAAAAAATACAACCTACTCATTATGGTCGACAATAGTACTAGCTACTCTTTCACTTTGTCACTCATTCACTCACTCATTTATTCATTCATTGAACAAGATACTCTGCCCTTTACCCAGTTCACTCTGGTTGTGCCCTAAGTGGTAACTAGATGAGTTTTTAAAAAATTATTGAAAATGTACATTACAAAAACTTTGCCTGGTTTTCAAAATGTCTTTGTACCAAAATAAACTTGTACTTTAATCCCATTTTATAAAAATAATTACTTATTTAATTTAACCTATTTATTATTATTCTTCAGTTTGACTAGAGAGAGAACAAGAGGGAAA
>NW_006159595.1:1144682-1147385 GCF_000334495.1 Tupaia belangeri chinensis
AAAGAGGGAAAGTGAGAAAGTAAGTCACCAGGTCCAGGATTCAAACCATAGTCGGCCATTAGGGAGTCCAGCACCTTAACTGCCACACCACCTGCCTGCCCCTTTAATTCTATTTTTTCATGAATTTTTTTGTTTTGTTTTTAAAGTTCCTCTGTACAATCTATAAACACTTTCAAACCCAAATATCAACCTTTTTCAAAGAGAATGTCATGTTCTCACCAGCCCATAACAGCACCTGTCTTGGGTATTTTCTACTAGTAAAACAGAGCCAGTTACTTAAAGCAGTTATTTGTGTTCATAGTAAACATATTTTAATACAAAAATAAAGGGCACAGTTCTATTATAATTAATATGGTGATGATTAATATTTCATAAAATGATTTTTCTATAACATTGCTGGAGGACCATATTGAGTCCAAAACACATACTCAGAGATGTTTTGAATTCTCATATATTTCAATAACAAAGTGAAAGCAAAGAAACTTTGATGTATAATGAGCAAAAGTACAATTTTCTATATGAATGGACAATTCTGCAAATGTCACTTGAACTTGGTTATATATAAAAAACACATTCACAAAGAGATAAGAAATACCCTTTTCATCACTTCATACATATTACCATACAACCCCACTGCCTAAACTTTGCTGACCAGTGACACAAATAAATGTCATTATTAGCATGTGAAATTTTTATGCTATTTTACCAGCAGGCAACTTGGTTGATCTGAAATGAAAAGTACATCTACAGTCTACCTCCTCATTTTTCTTCACACCACCTGATTTCGAAGATGCAGAGTATATTAAAGGTCAGTCAGTGACTCATATCTAAACACCGCGTGGTTGATCCTGAATGTCTATCTTCCTGAGGGATCTAACCAATTATGCCCTGAGCTCTACAATCATTAAAACATGCTGGAGTCTTGAATCCATTGAAGTGTTTTAAAATTCAGCCAGTCTGACCCTTCCTGCAAGTGTTCCATTGCTTTTCCCCAATGCATTATCACCCCGGGAGAGCTGACAAAAAGTGGCGATTCCACATTTCAGAAAGGGAGTACCAGTTGCCAGACTGGAAATTACTGCTGGGATTACAACCAATTCCCAAACCACTCCACAGCAGGCACAAAACAGCTAGTCCCTTATGTTAAGGTAGCAAGATGAGATTGAGGAGACTGAAATTTTTACACCTCAGAATCTTCTGCAGCAACAGTTGGGTAATGTTGGTAAGAGCTGAAATGAAGGGGATTTAACTATAATAGCAACTAGGGAGGAGAGTAAAGACTTTTAAGTAGGAAAATGAAAATGAAATGGTTGATAATTTTAGGGAGTGGAAACCTATTGAATTAGTAAATCATTTTTTTTAAGTTATAGCACAAATTACACACTGCCATGTGGTTTTGTTATTTCTGCAAAGTTCAAGTTCAAAATAGTGACATACATGGGGTCAGCTACTTATTAACTGTGTTTTGCTCATCTTTATATTCTTACAGAACTCAATGAAGCTATGCATTTGATACGTAGTTCATTGAATCTGCTGATCTGATAAAACTTTAAGTCATCATCTTAAACATAATAAAGCTTGTATTTAAGTATTGATTACATCAAATCAGATATAGTAGCCAGAACAGTTACTTTTAAAAATTACAAACTTGCAAATACATGTATGTGTCATTCTTAGGGATTAATCAATTATCGGGTGTTTTTAATGGATGAGTCCTTTAAAGGACATTTTCCTCAGCCTGTGTCCTTCAAATACACATTCATCTGTATGTTCTCAAACATGGGAGAATCTATTCTTTTTCTACAGAACTCCAAAGAAGTATAAAGCATCCTCTTCCTCAGTAAATCATGCTACTAATAATATTATCCTGTATTAAACTCACACAAATGAATTTATTGATTAATTCGCTCCATGTCATTGGAGAATTTAATCTTAAGTGTATTCACATGCAGCCTACTTTGAAGTTATATCAAAAGCCAGAGGTCTTCTGGGTATGTCAAAAATGAATGTGGTCGTAACCTGAAAAAGTTAATATGAAAAGAGGAAATTTTGCTCTGTGTTTGGGGGTTGCTATTTCAACACTTGCAGGTCAGGTATAGAGTAGAAAAATTAAAGTCCGGCTAGGGTCCATTAATTATAATGCAATGCCTCAGCCAAACAACAGCTTGGCCTTAAATCAATACTCAATTAAATACTTCCTGCAGTTCTAGTCATTAATTGCACTGCAGCTTACCAAATAACATTCTAACTGCTTGTAGAAAGGTAATCAAACTTGGGATGTGAAACTCCAGTTTGGTTCTTGGGTGATTATCTTTCCTCAAGAAGGAATATGTACTGGTGCATTGACTTACACTCCACACATTTCAAATCCACTTGAAACTACTAAAACCTAATACAATAATAGGTATCCGATTTGGGATTGTATAATGACATTTCATTTGTCTTAAAGGACACAAAACCAGCATTCTCAGCCTTCATAAGACTATCGCTCTTGAAAGGTATCATCACTTCTTCATTAGATCTTCATTGGAATGCACAGAACTCTCACAGCCTATCCAAAATTGAGCAGGAAAGGTTAAGAGGGTAACTCCTTCTAGCTGCTGCTGGCGAGGGACTATTTCATGGCTAAAAGGGAATGCTCTCTGGTGCTGCGGAGAGGAATCACTTTTCAGCTCAGCTCAGCACAGTGTGCCTCATCCTGCT